>NC_044917.1:16134520-16197037 GCF_003576645.1 Ipomoea triloba
AGGGTTGAATTGAAAAGGAAGGCCAAGAGGACCAAGACTGCTGCTGTCACCCAGGTTCGAGAGGTGACACCGTCCGTTATACAAGTACCATTTGAGGACAGGGCACAAGCCCAGGGGGAACCTCAAGCTACACCGGCCACTGAGGTTGAGAGAGTGCCCCCTACCAAGTCCCTGTCAGGAACTTTAAGTGTTGATATACTTGCTGTTGATGGTGCTGAGGATGTTGATGAATCTGTTGGTTTGCCTCAAGAGGAGGCTCGAGAAGTTGAAGGTACTGGGATCAGTGATCCAGTACAGGGTATTGTTGAGGAACCACGACAGGTGGTTCGAGAGGTAGATATTCCAGCAGCTGAAGATCTAGACTGTGTGGTGGCTGCTGATGGTCAGGGCACTGTGGTCAGGAACCCAGTGCAAGCTTTTCTGAATGATGGGTTGACACATGATCTCTCGGTTGTTCGAGAGATAACTGAACAAGCTGTGGAGTGTGCATCAGCAACAGAAATCCTACCTGC
The DNA here is from genome assembly GCF_003576645.1 of Ipomoea triloba. NCBI lineage: Eukaryota > Viridiplantae > Streptophyta > Magnoliopsida > Solanales > Convolvulaceae > Ipomoea > Ipomoea triloba. The sequence continues at coordinate 16,135,033 of NC_044917.1, forward strand.
TGACTCTGATGAGCTGAATGCTGAAATCACATCTCGATTGAATCAAAGTGTTGAGAATGTATCGAGTTTGGACGACTTCTCCAGAGTACTTCGCTGGATCAACTGGAGAACAGGTCCCTTTGATCAATTGATCTCAAGAGCAACAGAGATGGAGGCTGAGGAACGATTTGCACTAAACTGGTTAGATCTCACTGAAATCCCAGCCGACGAGCTTCAAAACCGTGCCCATGAGATGCAAGTAATCAGGAGTAATCTTGGTCGATCTGACAAAGGAAAGGGCATAGCTGTTGATGCACAAGAAGATGAAGCCGAGCCTGAAGAAGATCCTGAACTAGATGCTCAATTTCGAGAGGATATCAGGCTTGCCACAGCAATATCCTTGGGACAAAGTATAGAACACACGAGAGGTCCAGGAGAGACCTCTGGGGTTGCTCGAGATGATGCTGACACTCCTACTCCAACTGCAGCAATCCCCTTGTCCCAAGTGAGTGAATCTGCTCTAGAAGACCAGGTAGCTTCGAGAGGTGAATCCGAGACCTCTGAAGCACATGAGGTGGCACCTAACTCTGTCTTACTACTGCCACCACCTGAGTCCACACCCTCGAATGCAACAGATGAAGCTCAGACAGTTCGAGAGGGTGAAATTTTGTTGCTCCAACTCCCAGGCTTTCCCATCGATATGGTTAATAGGGAAAGGTGGAGTGCACCAGTTGCTCCTGAGATAATAGATATTCCAGATTCACCAGAGCATACTGAAGTGCAAACAAGTGAGCAACAAGAGCAGAATGAGGAGAACCCTGCTGGTTCGAGAGTTGAGGTTCAAGAAGGTGGAAACCGGGAAGCACCTGCCGATGAATCAACTCCTCCAGTAGATGATCACGTTCCCAGCACTGGTTCGAGAGGTAGTGTTGAGGGGGAACCTCAATCAGATGGAAACCGGGAAGCATCTGATGCAGAGACTCCCACCTTGGCCAATCCTACCTTACCAGCAGCTGAAGCTGAGGCTCCAGGTTCGAGAGGTGAAGAGCAAGAAGTGATCCATCCCTCAGGTGGAAACCGGGAAGCACCTGATATGGAGCTACCTTCGAGCTCTGATCCCAGTGTCCCTGCTGAACCTCAGGAAGTAAGTCGAGAGGTGGACTCGCAATTGCAAGTCATGGGTGGAAATCTGGAAGCACCCAAGTCCCCTCCAACGAAAGGTACATCTCGATCCTCATCTCCTACTTCTGACTATGATCAACAGGCCGAAGAAGTCTTCATTGGCGAAGTGCGTCAATTCATGGCTGATCAATCTCAGAAGATGGCTCAGCTCGAAAGAATACTCGCTGTGGTCCGCAATGCTGCAATGCCTGCTGCTGGCACAAGTGAATCCCAAGGCCGTCATGCCGAACTTCTCGAACAGGCGATATGGGCTGAGGATGCAGCACGGAAAGCCACTGATGAAGCCGCTGTAGCTCGAGCAGAGGCTGCAAGTGCGAGGGCTGAATTAGCCGAGATGCGAGCAGAGCTGCGAGCCTTCCAATATTCCAGTGAACTTCGACAGGATGTGATGAAGGCCATACTCGATGACCTGTCGAACCAAGTCCCTGCCCAACTTCAAGCTATTTTCGAAGGTATGTCCACCCTCCTCTCCCGTACTGATGATGCCAACAAGGGGGAAAATAAAGAGAAAAAGAAGGGGGATACAACGGGCAAGAAAAGGGCAGCAAGTGAACCAGCTGGACCACCTCCAAAAATACCAAGAATCATGAGCAAAGCAGTGGAGGATGCCAAACAGGCAGAAAACCTAAGGGTCCAGCGTACACTGGAAATGGAGAGAAGGAGAGAAGAGGACAGAGAAAGAAGAAGAAAAAGACAAGAACGACAGTCAGAAGAAGAAAGGAAGATAGATCTTCTCATGACAAACTTTAAGTTTGGGAACAGAGAAGACACTGAACAAATTCTGACTCTGGAGATATTCAAGCTTCTGAAAATCACTGGAATATCAACACACAGCAACATGTCTCCAGAAGAATGTATTGCTTGGTGGAAAGATGGAGTAATTGATGGTGAGTTCGTGGGGGAAGCCTACAGGAACTACAGGCATCTAGATGTCACAGATGAATACTTAAGCCTGGTAAATCCGAAAGACCCCATCAAGACACGAGAAGCCATTAACAAGAAAAGGAAAGGCAACAAGAAGTAAGCTCTCGTGGTCCAAACTCCATCTTATTTCAATGTATTGATACTTATGTTGTTCTTGGTCTTACTTCTTTGAATCTTTTCCACTAAACTCTGTTATGTAAACATTCCCTTAATCTTAATACATATATCTTCTGCTGGGGGTGTTGCGTGAGTTTACTTATTCATGTTTAGTAGAACTGTTGTCAAACTTACCATATGCGCTGAAAATAAAATCAATGCTTTTTCTTTTTCAAATCAGCCATATAAGTAAGTATAAGTGTTGGCATCATCAAAAAGGGGGAAATTGTTAGGAACATCATGTAATAGGTTTTGATGATACCAACTGTTAAGTAAGAATCCCCAAGTCTCGATACATAGGCAAAACAATGTAAGTTCGATAAGTAAACTAAGAGCGAAAATACAACCGGGTAATTTGAGCTCAACTCGGGAAATATTTAAGCTTAAGGTAAACTTGTTTGAACAACTTAGAAGTTTTCGTGTTGTAAGCAAACAGATAGATCAGAAGCAGGCACGAGACAACTCTGGAGGAATAAGGGTCTACGAGACATCAACTAAGTCTCGAGACACAAGCCAAGTTCGAGAGGTAAGGACCTCTCGATATACCTATCGAGTTCGAGACGTAAAGAATATTCGAGAGATAGACCTCTCGATACATGGGATTGAAACATCAAGTGGTCGAGACATCTTCTATGGTCTCGATAAACCGGCACTTCTCCAAGAGGCTGAATGTTAGTCAACATGTGCAGATAAAATACTCTAAGTTTGGAGAAGAAGAATATCATGGAGATAAAATATTGAAGAGGTGCTGAGCGGGAGGTTTCAAAATGGACGGAAGTGGATGACACGTCAGACCTCCACCACAAACGGTCAAGAAGTGCACCAATCCTGAAGTGGTCAGATTCCCCAAACAAGGAATGATGGGAACATAAAAAGAGTAACTTTATCCAAAAGAAGCAAGTGAAGCATGAACTCAAGAAAGTGGAATATGGAATATTCACTACAAAACAAAAGGCTCAAGTTACAAGACCACTACTCCATGAAAAATGCTGAAATTGTGCAAAGACCCATGTTCGGCGTGGGAGACCAATTTCAAACGGAATAGTTTTCCCTCCAACGGAACTATTCTTCTACTCTCATATATAAGGACGTAAAGACACAGAAGAAACGAGGTTTTGTGAAAGAGGTCAAGAGGTTAACAAGAGGTGTCTGATAAAAACGTTCCAGTGCAAAGTGCTTAACTTGGAATATCATCCTGATATTCAATACAGCGAGAGAACACATCTTAGTGTTCGAAGAGAGTTACAAAGCTAAACTGTCATACATCCAGAAGGTGACCAAAGCTGCTCTACATCAAAGTTGATTCAACGATAGCTTGTGGTCAGATTGGAGTCTGTTACATTCAACTGTGACAACCAAAAACACCTTGCTTTGGATTAAGCAAGAGAGGTGGAGTAACCTGGCAGCTGTCCGAGTGAAAGAAACCTGAGGCTTGACGCGGGCTTGGTGATCAAAGGTCAAGTGCTCGAGAGGTGGAGTAACTAGAAGCGGGGCGAAAAACCTGAGGCTTGAGGCGGGCTTCGTGATCAAAGCTCAAGCGCTCGATATTGTACTAAAAAGGGAAGTTTTTAGTGCAATCCTTCCAGGGAGTTTCTGGAAGAAGAGTGGACGTAGGCGGGTTGGCCGAACCACTTAAAAATCTCTCTTGCATTTACTTACTGCTTTTATCTCTCGCTAACCTCTCGATTGCACTACATATAAACACACCTCTCGAACTAACTCAAACTCGTGCTAACTAAAAGGGGATAATATTTCCGCTGCGCATAAAACTTTGTCTTCACCTCGTGAGGTATCGAACCTAAACATCCTAAGTTCAATACACACGAGAGGTCGAAAAGATTTGCAAAATCTTATACAAGTCTATTCACCCCCCCCCTCTAGACTTGTACCCCATCCCCTTGGGACCAACACTTTGCTATGAATATGAGGTTGGGAGGTGATAATGCACCAGACTTAGAAGTTTCTGATGACACCGACGAGGAAGAGAATGAGGAGGACGACGCAGAACAGGAGCAAGGCCCTACTTCTATGGATTGGGAAACGACTCAGACTTTCCACAGGCAGCTCCATACTGAGCAGATGACTTATTGGCATGAGCAGCGTACTTGGCAGGAAGGCCAATTCACTTCCATTTCTACGAGGCAAGACGTCCACACTGAAGAGCTTAATCGCATGCGAAGAGCAGTGGAGGAGAATGATAGAAGAATTGAAAAGAGCTTGAGGCTAGATTTGATAGCCAGTTCCACCCTCCCTCCTTCGGCGATCAATGATGCCTCCCTCACCCGTTACACTTGATTGGAAAGTCCGATGGACATTGATTACTTTGGTTGATTGTCCCATCTGAACACTAGGTTCCCTATGCGCGGGGTTCCGACCTTTATTTCTTTTACTTTGCTTTATTTTATTTTTATCGCTTTATGTTAATTACATTCCAACTGCTTTACTTTTATGCACTTTAAATATCCGCACACTACTACACAGACGGCTTTTAACGTCGGCTAAATGGACCCTTTAACGTCGGCTAAAATCCGACGTTGATTTGGCCAACATTGTAAGGGTACACATACAACGTCGGCTAAATGTTAACCGACGTTGTAAGGTACACATACAACGTCGGCTAAATGTTAACCGACATTGTAAGGTAAACATACAACGTCGACTCTTTACAAATAGCCGACGTTGTAGGTAATTTAAAACTAATAAAATACCCTACAACGTCGGCTCTTTACAAATAACCGACGTTGTAGGNCCCAAACTCGTGCTAACCAAAAAGGGGATAATATTTCCGCTGCGCATAAAACTTTGTCTTCACCTCGTGAGGTATCGAACCTAAACATCCTAAGTTCAATACACACGAGAGGTCGAAAAGATTTGCAAAATCTTATACAAGTCTATTCACCCCCCCCCTCTAGACTTGTACCCCATCCCCTTGGGACCAACACTTTGCTATGAATATGAGGTTGGGAGGTGATAATGCACCAGACTTAGAAGTTTCTGATGACACCGACGAGGAAGAGAATGAGGAGGACGACGCAGAACAGGAGCAAGGCCCTACTTCTATGGATTGGGAAACGACTCAGACTTTCCACAGGCAGCTCCATACTGAGCAGATGACTTATTGGCATGAGCAGCGTACTTGGCAGGAAGGCCAATTCACTTCCATTTCTACGAGGCAAGACGTCCACACTGAAGAGCTTAATCGCATGCGAAGAGCAGTGGAGGAGAATGATAGAAGAATTGAAAAGAGCTTGAGGCTAGATTTGATAGCCAGTTCCACCCTCCCTCCTTCGGCGATCAATGATGCCTCCCTCACCCGTTACACTTGATTGGAAAGTCCGATGGACATTGATTACTTTGGTTGATTGTCCCATCTGAACACTAGGTTCCCTATGCGCGGGGTTCCGACCTTTATTTCTTTTACTTTGCTTTATTTTATTTTTATCGCTTTATGTTAATTACATTCCAACTGCTTTACTTTTATGCACTTTAAATATCCGCACACTACTACACAGACGGCTTTTAACGTCGGCTAAATGGACCCTTTAACGTCGGCTAAAATCCGACGTTGATTTGGCCAACATTGTAAGGGTACACATACAACGTCGGCTAAATGTTAACCGACGTTGTAAGGTACACATACAACGTCGGCTAAATGTTAACCGACATTGTAAGGTAAACATACAACGTCGACTCTTTACAAATAGCCGACGTTGTAGGTAATTTAAAACTAATAAAATACCCTACAACGTCGGCTCTTTACAAATAACCGACGTTGTAGGTAATTTGAAATCTACTAAAATACCCTACAACGTCGGCTCTTTATAAATAGCCGACGTTGTAGGTAATTTAAAAACTACTAAAATACCCTGCAACGTTGGCTCTTTACAAATAGCCGACGTTGTAGGTAATTTGAAAACTACTAAAATATCCTACAACGTCGGCTCTTTACAAATAGCCGACATTTTAGGTAATTTAAAAAATCCAACGTTGTAGGGTAATTTAGTAGTTTTTAAATTACCTACAACGTCGGCTAATAAGACTAGCTGACATTGTACGGTATTTTTTTTTTAAATATTCATTTTATTTTTCTATTTACACCCAAAACCTGCTCAAATATATACAGCTATCACAATCACATTCAAAACCTATACAATTTATATTTATAATATCAAAATTAATAAAAGCAATAAATCTCACAATTGATACTAATTAATAATACAAGTTCATAAAAAATTATCTATATTAATTAATACAAGCAATAATCTTCTTCCAAACTTTGTACCAAAAGTAATAAAAGCAATACATACATCTCACATTACTATTTCACATACTAATGCAATGTATTAATCCATTCATCAATGAAGTACTTGGTCCATGTGTCTCTAACTTCATCAATCTCTTGTTGATTGTAGCTCAATAAACCAACTCTCTCCACTATCTATAATGTTGAAAAGTAATAAATAATAATTAGTAAGCTAATTTAAGCTAGTATTTTTAAAATTTGAATGAGCAATGTATTTTCTTAAATTACTTGCCTTATCCATTCCTTCGTGACTCTAAAAGTCCACATATAGTTTATTTCATAACTTATATTCAATCAGATGAGTAATTGATACTACACATGTATAATCACTTTATTTTAGTTACTGATAGCTGTGCACATGCAGACATGCACACACTGAAATGCTTAGTAACAAAAAATTATTGAGGCGTATAACTACAAAAGATTTCAAAAATATTCTTGCAATTCAATGTGTTAGTTGACTAAAAACTGAGCAGTAATTGGTGGAGAATATTTAAGACAACTAATAAATAGAAAAAGATAAGCAATAAATTAGGTATTGTTCTCACCCTGAGATGCTGAAAAAGGTATATGATATTTCATTTTCACTACATTGCATGATCATTTTTCTAGCTTAAAAACACAAACATAACCTAGAGAATCTCCAATATACATGTCAAAGCACATGAAATTAAAAGCTACATTACTAACATAAAGCCTATGGGGCTATGTCTAGGGCAGAAACACTTACATTTTTGGAGTATGTTGCATAATTTTAAAATAGGTGATATCTCTCTTAAACTCATGAACATTTGACAAAGGCTTCTAGTCTACATCCCAAACCTGAACATGATTATATTTAGAGATTAGATTAAACCTATTCTTTTTGACACAGCGATGAAAATGGGAAAGTGAGAAACTAAAAGAATGGGATTCTATTGAATGACTTGCCTCAATATAGTAATCAACATTTATCTTAATGAGAAAGCCTTGGTTTTCCATAAACTGCAAGACAAGAAGAATCAAGTAACTGAGTTCTCAGCAATATACTATGTACCAATGATACCAAGATGTCAACTAGTATAAAAAAAATACAGTCATTGTAACCATGATCATGTATCTGACATTGATAGGATAAATAATTAAATATATCATACTTCACATTAAATGAGTACCTACATGAATTTGGTTGGTACTATGTTAGGAGATTCCAGTAGAGCTTGGGCACCATGTTTCCCAAACACTTTGATCATGCCATCTCTGCAACATGACCAAACATTTACTGCATTGGTCTTTGCACCAACTCTAAGCTAACATGTCTAACCTGTCTAACCTGTCACAAGGCTAACCTGTCTCCAAAGAGGAAGCATTTTAGATTCACCCAAATCATATAATCGCTGAGCACTGCAATACAAATTGCAAGTTTAATTTCTGACTGTAATGAATAGCACATACAGGTATTGTCCAACAAATACTTAAACATCACAACAGTCCTACTAAATACCAAGTAGAAGAGCTACAAAATAGAATTATTGAAAGGAGTCAACATAATTATTTATTATTCTTTTTTTTTTCCGTTATTCTTACAAATGATAACTAAGTACACCTGCAAATTAAACAAAGAATGAACTACAAGGACCAATAAACTAGTGTCACACTATTAAAAAATCTAAGAAAGCTTAGAATTTACAGTATTGCTAAACTACAAGGATACAACGTAATCAAACAATGACTTCTACAATCTCTAAACTTATTCAACATTCATAAAAATAAGACATTAAAAAGGAACAATTGCTGAAAAATTAATAACTTGTTAAAAAGGAATAATTGCTGAAAAATTAATAACTTGAACAAGGCAACAGATTCATGCTTATATACAGAAATTTAAGATAAAGGCCACTCTAATCATTGAAATCACCATTGACGCCCAGAGAAAGATTTCAAAGACAAGATTTGCATATTGCAGAGCCAACAAAACCACTACCTCCCAACACCACAATCTGTTAAGAACAAATAGAATGACATTATCCCAGAGTTATTTAAATCCTAAGAAGCCCTTTACGGCCATCGAGTGTGACCACCTCGAATCCTACCCTATGTTCCTTCCCTAATTTCACCTTTTCATCCAATTTAATTCACCAAATTAATTTTTGCTAGCATAAAAACACAAACGCACTTGAAAATGGGAGTGAGGAGAGAATACGAGTATAGAGAAGCCCTGGTTTTCAGACTTGGAGGAGAGGAAATGGAGAGGAGCGGCGACGGCAGATCTGGTTTTCTCCTCAAACGGCGTGGGGGCGTCAGCGGGGCGGCTGAAGGACCTCCAGTCGAGTGGCATCAACGGCGGCAGAGAGCGAGCGGTTAGTGCCATCGGCGCGGGCAGCGTTGGTGGCAGCAGCGGCGGCTCTCCGGATGGAAAGAAGACGACGACAACAGATATGTTTGTGAACAACGAGGTCGTGAAGCTCCTCAGATCTCCAGAGGGAACAACAGATATGTTCGGCGGTGCGGTGGTGGCTTTGTTCAATTTTGGCGTAATATGGTCTGAAATTTAATTTGGGGATACCGGCTTTATTAAAAACCCTACAACGTCGGTTATTTATAGTAACCGACGTTGTAGGTCCATAATATATAATACGGCGCAATACGACGTTGGCTAAAGTCCTAGTCGACGTCGTATTGCGCCGTAGGCTGAGTGCATTTGTGATACGATGTCGGCTAATGTCCTAGCCGACGTCGTATCAAGGGTCGGCCGGTGTGAGTTTGCGATACGACGTCGGCTAAACACCTAGCCGACGTCGTATCGCGTAGTAGTTTTAGGGTCAAGCCTTTAACGTCGGTTATTAGGTAATAATCGACGTTAAAGGGCTTTTTATTTTTAATTATTTAAATAACATATAACGTCGGCTAATTATTTAGCCGACGTTAATTAGCCGACGTTGTATGTGATTATTGTAGTAGTGGCATTTCTATTTTGAATAATTCTGTTTATCTTACATTATATTTTTATTATCTGTGTTTATGTTTTACTGCTTTTATATTTCTATCAGGTTACAATAATTGAATAGTACTGCGAGAACCCTTTTGTATGTTATGTCTCCATTTCTTATAGAGCATCTATAACGGGAGCAGGCCCATGCTGGAAGCTAAAGTGTGGAAAGAGGGATGCATACTTGGTTTATCCTCTTATCCCTTTTCTAATTTTAAGCCCTGTTTTGATCTTTAAAGTGTGGAAATATTTGATTATATAGCTAGCTTTGTGTATGTGTTATGATAGAGCTTACCATGTTAAATAGGATCGTTTGATGCATACCCTATATCCCAGAGTCAATTCCAAAGTGTGGAAAGGGATCTTTTATTTGTCTAATCTTTAGAATCCCTGTTTGTTCCTTTACCCTATATTGTATGGAAACATCGAGGACGATGTTTATTTTAAAGTGTGGAAAGGACGCACTTTGTGCTTAGTATGCTTATATGCTTAGAATGAGGAAGTTAAAGCTCTTGGGAATGATAAGCAGGTGCATTTGCAGTTTGAAAAAGAGAGTTATTATTTGTGTTATCTAGAGAGAATTTTGACTAGATGCCCAAAAATTTTTACTCTTGAAATATCTTTGAGGAAGTTACTTTTCGCACCCATGAGAGTGTTTAGAGCCAAAATAAGTTTATATTCTTGCCTGCTTGCATGATGTTTGAAGGAGTGGTATTGTGTGGGTTGATTCGTCAAAAGATATTTATGTTAAAACGGAAAGTCTGTGACTCCCCGAGTGTCGGTCTCGAAGGAGGGACGTGGAGGTGTGTCAAACGTTCGGGAGTTTACTTGATTGGATCAGGCATAGGATTCGAGTGTGGTGAAGGGTGATTTGTGAGAGAGAGTAGTTCATTGGTTGGTTTGAGTGCAAGAGAGTAGTAAAGTAAAAAGTGATTTTGTGAATATGTAAAAGGGGTAGGGATTGGATAGTGTTCATGAATATTGCATAGTGGAGTGTCTAAGGTCATGGATTAGGATTGCTAGGATATTGTTTATTCAAGAGTGTGTTGTCTTAGTCCTTTTCCACCCTTTGTGTACTAAGGCTTCTTTGACTTAGGAGTGCCTTCAAGCATCCAAAGTTCTAAGAGGAATTTTATCAAACACTTAAGATACACACTATCCTACTATTCTTAAGAAGTCCATAGGAACTTTGATTGTGTCAAGCTTCAAATCCTAACTCTAATCAAAGACATGAAAGAGTCAAGAGCTCAATCTCTCATCTAGATTGGCCAAATCCAAACAAGATCTCATCAAAACAACAATCAAAAGACAAGAATAGATAATCCATCAACACAAACTCATAGATCCAATTATAGAAATAAGATCATCACAAAAGCAATATTCAATCACACAATCCAAATCCCTAGACTAAATTAGCTACTCATAATATGAAATGCAAGCAAAAGCTAATTTAATCCAAGAACAAGATAGCTAAAATTATAGAAAAGAAATAGAGATCACCTAGAGAGAAGAAGATCTTCAATCCAAGCTTGTTGTCTTATACAATGGAGATTGATCTAATCTAAAAACTAAGAAAAAACGGAGAAAGTTCTCCAAAGGAAAAACTAAGAAAAGGAAAACTAATTTTCTAGGCTCCTCTCTCTGGAAATTCATCAAAGGGGTTTAAATAGTCTCCGAAATGATAACCCTAGCTGAAATCCGCGCATCACCGTCTCCACGCCTCTCACACGCGTGTGAGCGTGCGTGGGAAGCTTCTGGAAAGTTTTCACGCCTGCTCACACGCGTGTGGCCTTCCAGTTTGATCCTCCGGGGCTCCGCTCTTGCCTGGTTTGCTCTTTAAGCTCATCTTTTGGTCCTATTTGCTCCCGGGGCTCCTGTTTTACTTCTTTTAAGCTAAAAATAGCTTTTTTGCATCAGTTAGTGATTTTCAAGCATTTACGCACATAATTTATCAAGTAAGGATGCTATAGACGCGATAAAACACCCTAAAATGTGCCTGAAATAAGGGTATCTCGGAGTCTTATCAATGTTCACCTCTTATTTACGTAGGACCTTAGTCAAGGATCTCTCGAAGTGGGAGTGTGCACTCTTTAATTTGAGAAAGATAAAACTAGCGAGGCCCGGAATTGGACTAATTTGGTAGGGCATGGGGCAAAAGGTGAGCCTGTTGGTAAGCTTAATAGAAAAAAAAAATCCCTTGATCATAAATAGAAAAAGGCATGATGGGTTGACATGGAGAGAAGTCGAAAAGGCAAAAGGCCAATCACCAAGTTTAAAAATTGAGGGAAGCCAATTCGTTGGGTTGTGCTCAACCATAGTCTTCGGTAAGCAAAAAGCTTTATCTGGAGTCGGTTGTTCACATAAAAAGATCCCAAGAATTGAGAAAAAAGAGATGAGGTGAGCCGTTTCGCTAGGATTCGGGTACCCATTGCACTGTCTTCGAAAAAGCATGGAGATCCATGTGAAGCCGGGTGGCTCGATGACGTTATCCTAGGAAGTGAGAAGAAAAGAGGGATCGCGCTAAGCCAAAAGCGGTGAGTGGTCCATGCCCCTACCCTCATTTACATTTACGTTGGGTTTTGGCGTATAAGGTTGGAAAAGTTGATTAGCTAGTGCACATCGTTCCCACTAGTGCGATCGGCTAGAGGCCCTATTTAAATAGAAGGTGAACCAAAACTTCGAAAATGCATGCTTGCGTATGGAGCGAGGAGTGTGATCCTTTATTTTACTTGTTTATCTACGAAAGGTTTTTATTTCCCGAAAATATTTCTTGAGTTGATGACATCTGACCAAAATCCTTTGTAGATAACACAAATGATTTCTCCCGTTTCAACAGTCTGAGACACCCATCATTTCAACTTGCCAAAAGCTTCGTTTTACATGAGAAGATATCTCGGAGACTTATGTGTTTAGATAGTAAATTGTCTTGCTTGAGGGCAAGCAAGAAGCAAAGTGTGGAAAATTTGATAAGCCTCCGAGATACCCTTAAATCGAGTGCATATTAGGGTGTTTTGTCACGCTTATAGTATCCTTGCATGATGAATTGTGCTCATAAATGCTTGAAAATCACTAACCAAAACACGAAAGTTACTTTTAGCCTAAAGGAGGTGAAACAGGAGTCCCGGGAGCAAATAGGAGCAAAAGTTGAGCTTAAAGAGCAAACCAGGCAAGATCGGAGCCCCGGAAGACCCAACAAGATGGCTACACGCGTGTGAGCGTGCGTGGAAATAATCCGGTAGCCTCCCACGCACACTCACACACGTGTGAGCAGGCGTGGAGACTGCATTGCACGAATTTTGATTAGGGTTGCTTTTTCGGAGACTATTTAAACCCCTTTTTAGAGGAGGAGGGGAAGGTTCCCAGAAATTTAGTTTTCCTTTCCTTAGTTTTTCCTTTGGAGAACTTTCTCTATTTTTCTTAGTTTTTCATTTCTTAGTTTAGATAAATCTCCATTGTAGAAGACAACAATCTTGGATTGAAGGATTACTTCACTCTAGGTGATCTCTATTTCATTTCTATTATATTTTCTTATCTTGTTCTTGGATTGAATTAGCTTTTGTCTTGGATTTCATATCATGAGTGGCTAGTTTAATCTAGGGATTTGGATTGTGTGATTGTATGTTGCTAGTGTGATGCTCTTATATCTATATTTTGGATCTAAATGCTTAGATTGTTGGATTATCTATTCTTGTCTATTGATTGTTGTTTTGATGAGATCTTGTTTGGATTTGGCCAATCTAGATGAGAGATTGAGCTCTTGACTCTTTCATGTCTTTGATTAGAGTTAGGATTTGAAGCTTGACACAATCATAGTTCCTATGGACTTCTTAAGAATAGTAAGATAGTGTGTAGCTTAAGTGTTTGATAAAATTCCTCTTAGAGCTTTGGATGCTTGAAGGCACTCCTTAGTCAAAGAAGCCTTAGTACACAAAGGTGGAAAAGGACTAAGACAACCACACTCTTGAATAGCCAACATCCTTGCATTATCTATCATTTACAATGCATCATACATGAACACTATCCCATCCCTACCTCTTTTTACATACTTACAACTCTTTTACTTTATTACTTTCTTGCACTCAAACCAAACCTTATAAACTCCTTTCACTCACAAACCACCATTCACCACACTCGAATCCTATGCACGACTCAATCAAGTAAACTCCCGAACACTTGACACACCTCCACGTCCCTCCTTCGAGACCGACACTCGGGGAGTCACTGACTTTCCGTTTTAACACAAATATCTTTTGACGAATCAACCCCTACACAATACTGCTTCTTCAATGGGGCAAAAGGTGAGCCTATTGGTGAGCTTAACAGTGAAAAATCCCTTAATCCCAAAAGAAAAAGGCATGAGGGGTTGCATGGAGAAACAGTTGAAAAGGCAAAAAGGCCAATCCTAAAGATAAAAAATTGAGGAAAGCCACTTCGCTGGGTTGTGTTCAACCATAGTTTTCGGAAAGCAAAAAGCTATACTTGGAGTCGGTTGTCCACATAAAATGTTCCCAGGAAATGAGAAAATAGAGAGGAGGCAAGCCGCTTCGCTAGGATTCGAGCACTCATTGCACTGTCTTTGAAAAAGCATGGAGTTTCATGTGAAGTCGGGTCGCTCGAAGGAGTTATCCTAGGAAGTGAGAAGAAAGATAGACCGCCCCAAGCCATTGGCGATGAGTGGTCCATGCCCCTACCCTCACTTATCTTATCGTTAGGCTTTGGCGTTTAGGACGGAAGGGTTGATTAACTAGTGTACATCATTCCCACTAGTGGGATCGGCTAGAAGCCCTAATTAAATGAGAGGTGAATCCAAAATTGGGATTGCATGCTTGCGCTTGGTGTGAGAAGTGTGTTCCCTTTGTTTTCATTATTTATCTATGAAGGGTTTTTACTTCCCGGAAATATTCCTTGAGTTGTATGGCATCTAACCAACATTCTTTGTAGATAACACAAAAGATTTCTCGCTCTTTGATAGTCTTAAACACCCATAATTTTGATTGACCAAGAGTCCCGTATTGAATGAGTTCGTATCTTGGAAGCTTATATGCTTAGAAGTAAATTGTCTTACTTGAGGGCAAACAAGAAGTAAAGCGTGGAAACTTGATAAGCTCCAAGACACCTAATATTAGAATATAAATTAGGGTGTTTTATAGCATTTTTAGCATCCTTAAGTGATAATCTTGTGAGATTTTGTGCTTTAAATTCATTAACCACACACAAAGCTACCTTTGGTATAAATCGAGACATTTCAGAGGTCCCGGGAGCAATTAGGAACAAAGAACGAGCGAAACGAGCAAACCGAGCAGGACAGGAGCCCCGAAGGACCCGGAAAGGTGCATTCACGCGTGAAGGTCACGTGGCAGCTTTCCAGTAGCTGTCCACACATGCCTTCACGCGTGAAGGTGGCATGGACGAGACACTGCGCGGAAATGTTTTTAGGGCGAAATTTCGGAGACTACTTCAGGAACCTTGATAGAATTTCAGAGGAGGTCCGATTTTCCCAAGTTCTACTTTCCATTTTCTTCGCCATTTCTTAGTTTTTAGGATAGTTTAGTCTTGCAATTTCACCTTGTAAATGAAGCCTTGGAGCTTGGATTGAAGAACACATTTCTCTTACTAGGTGATTTCTATTTCAATCTTATCTATTTTATTATCTTGTTCTTAGATTGAATTAGCTATTGATCTTGAATTCTTGATTATGTGTGGCTAGTTTAATCTAGGGTTTAGATTGTGTGAAGCTATGTTGCTAGTGTGATGATCCTAGTTCTTATTTTGGATTTAATTGCTTACTTGGAAAATTCTATTCTTGTTTATTGATTGTTGTTTTGATGAGATCTTGTATGGATTTGGCCAATCTATTGAGAGATTGAGTTCTTGACTCTATCATGGCTTTGATTAGAGTTGAGATTGAAGCTTTATGGCAATCATAGATCCTATGGAATTCATATTAGGGATAGTAGGAAAATGTGTAGCTAAGGTGTTTGATGAAATGTCTCTTAGGACTTTGGTTGCTAAAAGGCACTCCTAAGTCTAAGATGCCCTAGTACACAGAGGTGGAAAAGGACTAAGAAGACACACTCTTGAATAGCCAACATCTTTGCATCATTTATCCATTACTTGAGACACACTAGAATGCAACATAGAAGGAAACAATCCATTCCCTTATTTTTATATCTTATATCTCATTTCTTACTTCCTACATTTGATTTCACTACCTTATGAACAATTACAACTCTCAACTACCATTCACCACACTCACTACCCATACACAATGCATCACATAACTCGATTAATTGAAAGTATTAGCATTTGACACACCTCCACGTCCCTCCTTCGAGACCGACACTCGGGGAGTCATAGACTTTTCGTTTTATCTTTACACATACATTCACATACCCATGACACCTCACCCACGCAATACCACTATGTCACCTACATTGAATTGTATAAGAGAATAACAATAACTAAACTATTGATAAAACTTCTTTAAATGGTGGTTATTCCATATCCTCTCCACATGCCTGCTTACAATGGTTTCTAGTCGGTATGTTCCCAGGAAGACTACCTCTAAGATCTTATAAGGTCCTTCCCATTTTATAGCCAACTCCCCCCCCCCCCCCCAGNCACCCACGCAATACCACTATGTCACCTACATTGAATTGTATAAGAGAATAACAATAACTAAACTATTGATAAAACTTCTTTAAATGGTGGTTATTCCATATCCTCTCCACATGCCTGCTTACAATGGTTTCTAGTCGGTATGTTCCCAGGAAGACTACCTCTAAGATCTTATAAGGTCCTTCCCCTTTTATAGCCAACCCCCCCCCCCCCCCTCAGTGGGTCGACTAGCCTCACGATCCCTCAGGACTAAGTCGCCTACATGGAAATGTTTGACTTTTGCTCGCTTATCCTGGCATCGTTTTACTGCTTGTTAGTACTCAACCATTCTAACGTACACAACTACTCTTCTTTCCTCCAAGAAATTCTTCTCAATTTGTAGACTTTCCTCATACACTCATCATTGTAAAGAATTATTCTCAAGCTGGGTACCTGAACCTCAGTTGGTACTTTGGCTTCGAAGCCGTATGCCAAGGCAAACGGTGTCTCTACGGTCGCGCAGCGGGGAGTCGCCCGATAGGTCCAGAGGACCTTCTCTAGCTGGTCGACCCAGGTTCCGCCTAATTCTTTCAACCTTTTTCTCAGCCTGTCCAAGAGGGTGCGATTCGGATTTTCTATCTGCCCATTCGACTGAGGGGCAAATCGCCCCGAGTAGTCCTTTTAGTGCATCACCCAGACCTAAGCGCCTCAGCCATTACCCACCTTGTTTCTGAACTTCTCCGCCCTCAATTGGCGGGCGGCGGAGAAGCTAGCTCTTTAGTCCTTCCAACTACCATTGTCGGTCAATCAGTCGTGTCATCAACACCAACAGATGATACTACGTTGTTTTTGAATAGCGAGAACGTTAGACAGCAAGAATGTTTGCTAACTCGCGCCGAGGTCGAGGAGGCTATTGAGTTCCTGAAGGGTCGAGTTCCCTTTAAGGTCCGTTGATCTTTAGGGAATATTATAGATTGGCACAAAGATAACTAGCTCAGGATCCACTTGGATTCCCTAAAAGCCCCTATGACCTTCCCCTTTTCACTTTTCTTGATCAGGTTCATGAGCTATTACGGGGTTTTACCAGGCCAAATCATCCAGAATGCCTACCGCACCATAGCTTGTTTTCCTCAAATTTGCTCTCGGCACAATTTGGTGTGTACCATGGAGCTTTTCAATTTTTTGTTCGCGGTTCGGCCTCTTCCTGCTAAGTACGGTGGAAGCTACCTCATAGTCCAATCCTAGAGGCACAACTGTATTATTTCCAAGATCCCCGACAGTGACAAGGGGTGGAAGAATCAAATTCTCTCGCTTGAATACAAATGGAAACTTCCCATCCCGTGGGTCTGGTCGACGCGTTATACGAAGCACGCATTTCTAACTCAGACTCGAGCCATAACCGATGCGGCCTCCAAAATCTCTTCTGAAGTTTACGACTATTTCATTTTCTGAACCCCGGAGGACTACAAGAATGCGCGGCTCGAAGCACCTGACTATGGCCGAGCTAAAAAGTATGAGCCAAAGCCAGCATCGGTCACCGTAGCCATTCCCAACCCCAGGCAAGGTCGTCCAAATTATTCGAATCTTGAATTCTACTAAGGCACCAAAGTCGGCCTAAAATGTTCGTGCTTTTGATATTGCACTCGTCTTTTCTTCTCTAGCAGATATGGTGCTCGACAAGGGGTTCATCACTGCTCCCTTAGCTCCCTGACCTTCCCGAGCAAACGTCTCCTTGGGGTCCAAGAAGGCTGTGTAGGCTAAGACTCCCTCCAACCACACCGAGCCAACTGTTCCTTTCGTCGTCCCTACCAAAGCGATCGTGGTCCCAACTCCGGCGACTGATCTTCAAATCACCCGAGCCCCCAACAAGCGAGGGAAAGAGAAAACCACCAACCCTAAGGTCGAGGAAGTTATTCCCCTAAAGCGTACAAAGCGCTCCTCAGCTCGTCTGTCTAAGCTTTTGGATGCTCTTCGAGATCGGGATGATGGCACCGGATCGCTCTTGGACCGGATTCGAGATAAGGTCCCCCGCCTGGAGACGATCATGAACTGGTCAACCGATCAGCTTGGTGAGCAAATTGCTGAGGACATCCTTCGGGTAAGCTTTCTATCTTTCATGAGTCGGATCTTTATTCTCGTCCACCTATCCTACTGACTCGGCCTCTCTACAACTGTCTTACACTACGACCGACCTTTTTTGTCGGGCGAAAGCGTCCGAGAACATTATGTAGAAAGAGGTTGAGCCTCTTCGAAATCAGGTTGCGGTCAAGGATGAGCGAATCAAAGACCTAGAATCGAAACTGACCGCCGCCGAAGACAAAGCTACTGCCCTTGAACGCGAAGTTGTCTTTGCGAAACAGACCGCTGAGGAAGCCGTGAACCGGATGAAGGACGCCGATAGTCTTGCCCGCTTCCTCTACAGAGACCGAGCCTCGGTTGAGCCGTTTTTTAAAGCTTTTATCCGCACAGAGCTTGGGGATGAAATTGTCTTGGCATACGGACAATGGGCGTTCACATCGGGCCACCGGGCCATGCAGGCGGAGGTTTGCACTGCCATAACCGATGGCATCGAGGAGGACGACCTTCAATTCCTGCCATTCTCAACCTGCTCCCCGACGAGGTTGCCGATCCTGGTCCTAGACCCTACACAGATTCAGCCTCTGGCCCCCAGATGGGCACCTTGCTCCCATCGACCACTTAAGGCCATTCAGGTCTGAATACCAATTAGATCGGGTACCTTATTCCGAAAATGGGCACCTTGCTCCCATCGGCCACTTAAGGCCATTCAGGTCTGAAGACATATTAGATCAGGCACCTTATTCCCGAGATGGGCAGCTTGCTCCAATCGGCCACTTAAGGCCATTCAAGTCTGAAGACCAATTAGATCGGGCACCTTACTCCCGAGATGGGCATCTTGCTCCCATCGGCCACTTAAGCCCATTCAGGTCTGATCAGGTTTTAAGACCAATTAGATCGGGCACCATGCTCCCATCGGCCACTTAAGGCCATTCAGGTCTAAAGACGAATTAGATCGGTCACCTTACTCCCGAGATGGGCACCTTGCTCCCATCGGCCACTTAAGTCATTCAGGTCTGAAAACCAATTAGATCGGGTACCTTACTCCCGAGATGGGCACCTTCCTCCCATCGGCCAATTAAGCCATTCAAGTTTGAAGACCAATTAGATCGAGCACCTTACTCCCGAGATGGACACCTTGCTCCCATCGGCCATTTAAGGTCATTCAGGTCTGAAAACCAATTAGATCAGGCACCTTAAACATCAAATATTATTCATAAATAAATAAAAGGTTTTCCAAAAATAATGAAAATTGATTCGTATTGTTGAGCTATATATGGGTATTAGTTATACTCACGCATTGCGTGATTAAATTTAAGGGAAAAGGTACAAATAGGCCATTGAACTGTTTGGGGGATAGCAATTAAGCCATCGAACTCCAATAAGCTCCAAATCCATCCATGAACCTGTAAAAAAAGAGCAATTAGCCTTTTTAACAGGTTACTCACAGGTTTTTGCTGATTGGGATGCCAAGTGGATTTTTTATTTTATACTTTTAGTATTATTATTTTCCTACTAAGCAGTTGACCCAAAAAAAAAATTAAGTATTTGACCCTCAACTATAGCTTCTTTATTTAATTTTACGCTTTTTCTCTCTTTCGCGATTGTTTGTGGTATTTGCGATATTTTTAAATAAGAAAATTATGAACATGAAGGTAATAAGGATGATGAAGAAAATTTTGAAAATATCGCAAATACCACAAACAATCACGAAAGAGAGAAAAAGCGTAAAATTAAATAAAGAAGCTATAGTTGAGGGTCAAATCCTTAGTTTTTTTTTTTTTTTGGTCAAATGCTTAGTAGGAAAATAATGATAATAAGAATATAAAATAAAAAATTCACGTGGCATCCCAATGGCATCCCAATCAACAAAAACCTGTTGGTAACCTGTTAAAAAGGCTAATTGCTCTTTTTTTACAGGTTCGTGGATGAATTTGGAACTTATTGGAGTTCGATGTTTTAATTGCTATTCCCTAAATAGTTCAATGGCCTATTTGTACCTTTTCCCTAAATTTAATTATTATGTCCAATACAAAAAATAAAATAAGTAAATAATTAATATAATTTTTAAATATGAAAGTTAATTAATATAAAATAAAAATAATTTTTTAAATATAATTAAAATGAGTATTTTTAATTTGTGATAAAATAGTAGTAAACATGAATACTGTTATAGATAATTATAATCGAAAATAAAAATCATTTCTTAGCAATTGTCATATTAAAATGAATTAAGTCTTATTATATTAACTAGTCTTTTCTATGCGCGATGCGCAAAAACATATGCCAAATATTTATATTTTAAAAAATAACTAACAAATTATTATTAATTAAAATCTAAATGAAAAAAAAAATGTATTTATTATATTAATCCAATATATAATGTCTACAAATATTATTATCATTAAAGAATATAAGAAAAGATATGGTGGATGCATGTACATGGTAAAGTTGATGGAAAAGATAACGGAAGTTATAACATTAAGGATATTTTTGTCCAAAAATTTGTATAGTAAAACTCTAAAAGCACAATGTTCAAAATGATTAGCACTAAAAACATGGACATAAATGAGGGGTATAACTTTGATTGAGACTTATTATGTTTTTATTATATATTTTAGATTCAATGTTGATAACCATTTATGAGTCAAACAAACTTAACTTATTTTTTATTAAATGTGACATGATTATAATATGGTTACTAATGTTGTCAAAGAATAATAAAACGTTATACAATGAAGTTATAGTGTATGAATTCATAAGTTTTCATTGTATATATGATTGAGATCTCAATTGCCATTATATATGAACTATTCCTATTGCAAACTCCTCTTGATATTTTGAAATATTAATTTTCTTCCTTATAAAGATTGACTAGATAATAAAAATTTTGCAATTAAATTTTTAAAGTAGAGCTAGAGAAAAATTTTGTCACATACATAGTAGATCAACTTGTAATAAAATGTTTTTTAAAAAAAAAACTTGTAATAAAATGTATTTTTTAATTAAATCAATATAGATTTGAAATAGAAAATTAAAATTTGTGCTATAACAAATAAGGTTTAATTTGCCAACTATTATGTAATGTGATGTGTTACCATTCCAAATGGTGGTCACAGGATCAAAAATAAAATGATTGATTTTAAGCCGGGAGAAGATAATATATTCTTACAATAATTCTAGTATGACCTTCCTATTCTTTTAAGATGAAAACTTTAAAAATAATATATTTTACTTTTTTAATCGTTTAAAGAAACAAATCAAATTAACTAAATATGGTTATATTTTAATTCTTATCCCAAAGAAGATAAAGAGTTACTAAAAAGAAAAAAATCATGATTTTTTGCACTAATTTAATTGTCATAATAATAATATAAAATTAAATTTCCATTATTATTATTATTATTATTGTTGTTGTTGTTGTTGTTATTATTATTATTATTTCTCCTCCTTCTTCTTCTTCAAGAAATATTTTTAAATGAATCAAGTTAAGGATAATAAAAAGTTAATAAAATATTCTGTTAATAAAGTTTGTGGGTAAAGGAAAAAAATGGTAAGTTAAGAAATATCTTATTATTGTACAATGAAAGAATTAAAATGTACATGTTATCAAAATGCACATAATTACACCAACTATGGTCGGCCCTGGCCATGTGCGATCAGGGCGATGACATAGACCCCCAATTGTTTTTTAATATATATATTCATTATTTTATACTTAAGTATGTTTTTACAATCCATAGATTGTCTTAATTGTAATGAAAATAAAATTTTAGAACTAATTGACATTGAAAATTTGGTGAATAATTTTGTATTTAAATATGCACGAAAAATGTCACTTTTAAATTAAATTTTGAATTGTATATTTTTTTTTGAATTTTTATGCATTATATTTGTGATACGATTAAATTCCCCTTGTATTTATGCATATAACCATATATGTAAAGGATGAAGTAAAATGCAAGAATTTAGGCCAAAGTCAATCCATTTTATTCATTGCACCTCAATAGGCTAGAGAGTGTAGAGAGAATTCTTTGGGTGTTTTAGAGAGTTAGAGAGAAGAAATCAGGGAAAGAGCCAAAAGTCCTTCACATGTAGGACCAGGGTCCTTTTTATAGGCTCATACTCGTACAGTATACTGAACATATGTATAAAACACGGGGACAGTACATCCGCGGTATATTCCCTATCAATTTGGACAAAATTTTTTTATTACATTTTTATTTTTGTTGTAGAATACAATAACTTGAAGTCCAAATAAATTTGGACTCAATTACCTCAGTTATAAAGATCTTCTATATTTCTATCATTATCTTTCAAATGTCTTTTGGGGTTATGTTTCTTGCATCTATAAATAGACAGGTCCCCTATTTTTAATGGAACGGCCCTGACACCAAAATATTTTATATGCCAATTAGAACCTTACCAACATTGACTCTTATATACTGTAATTTAGTAGACATCATATACTAAGATCTTGTTTGGCAATCAGTGGTTAGCGGATATTGGATTCTGTTAGCGGATTTGACTAGTGAATTCTATCAGCCATTTGTAAAAATATGTTTAGTAAAATTAATTGTTTAATGTTATCGGTTAACATGTAAAATTACCTATAAGGGCATACATATATTTCATATAATAATAATAATAATAATAATTATTATTATTATTATTATTATTATTATTATTATTAATTATTATTATTATTACAATTATATTATTATTATTTTATTATTATTATTATAAATGAATTTTTTAAAAAAAAAACATAAAAGAGAATAAGGGGAGCCGGGATCTCCTTAATTTGCCACTCACCTTTTCCACATCGTTCGGAAATACATATATTTGTAAAAATATGTTTAGTAAAATTAATTGTTTAATGTTATCGGTTAACATGTAAAATTACCTATAAGGGCATACATATATTTCATATAATAATAATAATAATAATAATTATTATTATTATTATTAATTATTATTATTACAATTATATTATTATTATTTTATTATTATTATTATAAATGAATTTAAAAAAAAAAACATAAAAGAGAATAAGGGGAGCCGGGATCTCCTTAATTTGCCACTCACCTTTTCCACATCGTTCGGAGAGCCTTGAGCCATACCACTAAAATATGCTTGCCCATTTGATTTTCATATCGGATGGACAAGGCATGACGAGCCTTGGGTTCCTCTATTAAAAGGAGCCTTAAGGCTCCTTTTTGAAAGTAGTAAATTTTTTTTTAATAAGAAATTTTTGAGAAAGGAAAAAATTTTCTTAAAAAGTGAAGTTGAAACGTTGCTCATTGTAAACGTTAAGCAGTAAATTGTTGTTTACCAAATAATTCTTTTAGTATTTTGACTTGGTCAAAACGTTAAAAGTGAAGGATCTGTTAAAATTTTAACGGATTTGTCATTTACCAAATAATATCTAAGCCTATTCCAGTTAAATTTAAATGGGCTTGACTTGTACTCAGATCACACCTATGACCTACCTTAGCTTGTATGTATGCACTCTTTTTTTTTTTTTCATTATTATTTCTTTGCTTCCAATTGGAAAATTGGTGGAATGATTTTAGAAATAAGTTACTGCTAAGTATAATAACTGCCATTTATTGAATATTACTGCTAAGTATAATAACTGCCGTTTACTAATTCAATAGGGATGAAATACTTAGTATGGTTAGCTTAATTAGTTCTTAATTGACAAATTAGGTTGTCCTCAACCTAGCGATTGTACCCATTTGCAAGATGATTTGGCATGCCATATGGATTTCGTCTTTTTTTTTTTGTTTTTTTTTTATTATCCTATGTGTTTAGCAAGTTTGCTAAACACATAAAAGGCTGCCATTCGGCAGTCTTTGTGTATTTTAAGGCAGCTTTTGCTGCCAAACCATAAAACCTTTTTTTTATTTTTTAATTTTTTTATTTTATTATTATTTATTAGAGTTAATTTCATTTTTGGTCCTAGATTTATAGGTGACAATCCACTTTTAGTCCTTTTTTATTACAACATCCTCATTTGGTCCTAGTATTATTGAGGGATGACCAATTTTAGTCCTTCAGCAACAAAATTGTTGAAATATCGTTAAATACAAAGACATTTCAATCTTTTTTATACAAAGTATGTTGAACCGGTATATTTTTTATGTTTATTTTTAAAAAAAAACATTCATAATTGAAAATCGAAATGTCCTTGTATTTAACGATATTTAAACTGCTTTGTTGATAAAGGACCAAAAATGGTCATGTCACAATAATACTAGTACCAAAAGTAGATGTTTTAATAAAAAAAAAAGGACTAAAAGTGGATTGTCAGATATAAATCTAGGACCAAAAATGGAATTAACTCTTATTTATTATATATATAATATAAAATGAAAGTGAGACCTATTTTTTAAAGTAAGAGAGATTTGTAGGGATGTAGAACAAATAGTAAATAATTTACAAATTTGATGATATGGAAGTGTGACTTATTTTAGAAAGTTAGAGAAATTTGTTGGGTTAAGGATAGCTTACATTAATTTTGTGTGTCAGGACTTGTTCATTTGTTACTCCTCCATGAGCATCCTTATCAGTTGGAGTTTTTTCTCCAGTTTTTTGTGGGACCCATCATCCACCTCATCATCCACTATCTCACTCAATCATAAAAACTCTTCTCCACATCAATTTGAAGTTTTTTCCCAGTTTTTTATGGGGCCACAATTTTCTATTCTATATTTTAATTATTTCTTTAATTATTTGAATTATAAATTTATAATTATAAAAATTAATTAAAATAAACATACTTAAATTTAATTATAATGATAATTATTAACATTTAAATTTTGAATCATTCAAAATTTAAATAAAAAATATATATTATATAATTAAAAGTTGTGATAAATTTATAATATAAATAATAAAACAATAAAAAAACAAACAAATTAAATGTTTTTCAAAAAAAAGATTGCAGTGTGTGCCTGTGTCGCAACCGCAATACGCAAGAATTTAAAAAAAAAAAAAAAAAAAAAAAAAAAGTTTGGCGGCCACTCTCAATCTCCCAAGCTGCTCTGTTTGTTTTTCTTTTTTTCTTTTATTCTGACATTTTCTTGTGTTTGCAGGAGGACCAAGGCATCAAATATCTCCTTTCTACATCAATTTCAAAGCCAAAAATCATATCATTCTCTGCCATAAACCTCTCAATATACATTGATATGGGAGTCCTTAGCTTCTGTTTGGACGTGTTCCCTAACACACAACCAAAATTCTATTGCAACGCCAAAACCTCAGTGAAAGAGGTTTGGCCTCCACACATTGAGGCTGCGGTACTCTAAAATTTCTTGAATAAGTTTCAAAATTAAAGGTGTTTAGAAAAGTGAAATAATCAAAATAAATTTATAAAATATTAAGTTATCCCTTTTAATAATCAACATGTGGATTCTTCGTAACATTCATGGATGGAAAGAAAGAAAAAGGGCTTGGTACACCTTTTGTTGTGTTCACACAAATGATAACTTTTTCAGACATCATTATTATCTATACTTTTATTAAAGTTTTATTACTCCCTTGTTGGGGGCTTATCATTAGTGAATTCATGCATCTTTTCTTTCACCTTATTTGTTGATTGATTTTGGGTTTCAGGCTTATCTTTAAGCGATGTTGTTATTCATGCATCTTTTCTTTCACCTTATTTGTTTGATTGTTTTTGGGTTTCAGGCTCTTATCTTTACTTCTTTAGGCCAGGTTGTGTGAGGGGTGGGGCGAGTTGGCCAAGTTTAGTCCATACTCGATTCAATCGTGACATGACACTTTAACTTATTATGGAGGAATGTGGTTAAATGGTTAATGTTCGTTTATTTATCATCAAAAGTTTTAAGTAGAATATGAAAATAAAAAACCAAACAATTCTATTGTTAAGCGTGTTTAACTTACAATCACTACTAAAATCTATCATGTTGTTATTCCTCTACTGAATCAGAAGTCCTTGTGTCCAAACTTCTTTCCTAATGCCTAATCAAACTTTTATTGTAACGCCAAGACCTCAACGAAACAATCATTATATTGTGCGAGCCATGGTATGTACACACAGCTGTGTGGACTATACTATCAAATAATGTATATTCAATATAAAAAAATGTACTTTTAGTATATTAAAAATGTGCATTGTATTTAGGGGATGTACAGTATATGCATACTGAATGTATATTATATTGTATAATGTACATTCAGTACACAAATAATGTGCATTTAGTATATTAAAAATATACTTTTTGTTATGGTCCACACAGCACTCTGTGGACCATGGTCGACACAATAATTTGCCTCAACGAAAGGAGTTAGGCCTCCACGGCAAATTATGTCGTGGACTAGGGTCCACAGTGCATTGTAGGCCTGGTCCAATACACAGAATTTAACTTCATAATACACAGAATTCATGTTCATTATACACATATACATAAACATGATACAATGAACATGAAGTATGTGTATTATGTTACGTGTTTACGTGTCCTCAATTATATAATACACAGAATTCATGTTCATAATAAACAAAATCCATGCTCATTATATTGTATTTATGTGTATGTGCATTATGAACATGAATTATGTGCATTCTGAACATGAATTATGTGTATTGGACTAGGGTCCACAGTGCATTGTGGACATTGGTCCAATACACGAAATTCGATTTCATAATATACAGAATTCATGTTCATAATATGTTGGGAAAAACCATTCAACAATGAAGGCTTACCATGCACTTTTCTAGTTTCCCTTCATTAGTGCGATTTGTACTTTGTTTTGTGGCTAGTGCAAGGGGGTTGTTATATTAGTTACTATATATAGCAATCCCTTCCCCATTTGGAAAAGACACAGAGCTTTCTTCCACTCTCCTTCTTTTGTAGCCTTTACAGTCTGAGCACAGTACACTATCAAAATCTGTATAGCTAGTCGAGAGCATTCCGAACCATTATCGGAAATCAAACGCTTTTAAGGCAATGTTTTATAATAGGCATAGACTTTTTTGCGCCCTGATTTCTTCTTGTTTCTTAAAAGTTGTCAGCCTCCGTTGACGTTGCATACGTAAAAGGAAACACTAGTGTAGTGGGTTCGGGTGGATTGGAAAACAACACATAGACCAATTTTAGTTGTTGGAAAAGAATAAGCATCCTTTGAGCTCACCTTTCGTAGTTTTTCCCATTTAGGGCAGCGATCTTGGATAGATCGGGTATGACAGAAGGAGCCATCGATTCTAAAGGTTGACTGTTGCGAAGTTAAACGCTTTTAACTGTTGTGAAATATGACATACACATAACTGTGGACCCTGATCCAATACACATAATTTGACTTCATAATTTACAAAATTTACGTTTATAATGCACAGAATTCATGTTCATAATACACATACACAAAAAAGGCCTAATGAAAATGAATTAAACACTTAACATAATACACATAATTCATGTTCATAATGCACAGAATTCATGTTCGTTATATCGTGTTTATGTGTATGTGTATTATGAACATAAATTATGTACATTATGAACATGAATTTTGTACATTATGAAGTTAAATTATGTGTATTAGATCAGGATTCACAGTGCACTGTGAACGTTGGTCCATGATATGATTGAATATATATCCTTCAACAGTCTAATTAAAAAAGTTTTCAATGTTTTTAAAGAATATAATAAATTCATTTAAACTAAAAAAAAATGATTACAGTCTAATTACAAAAGTTTTCGAAGTTTTTAAAGAATATAATAAATTCATTTAAACTAAAAAAAAGAAATTGATTTGATTTGTGTGGTTATTATTTGTGCACAATTTAATTCTTTATGATACAATTGCACAGATGATACATACAAACAATGACATATTATAAAGTTTAATGCATAAGTCCGAGATGTTCATCATGTTGAAAATTAAAACAATAATTTCCACAAGATATTTGAATAGAATAATGGAGATACTTTTAAAGAAAAATCTTAAAGACCTTAAGTCTGTCCAATAAATAGCTGTTTAAAGAGGCGGATGGCATCTAGATAAACATGCCCAAATTTTCAATTTCAATGGCCCCAAATATCAATAACATATAAAAATATGGTCAAAAGGTTGAATTTGTTTCCACAAATTTTTAAATTTAACTTTCCATAAGTTCACTATTGATCTTCTTGTTTGACTAAATCAACTATAATTTTTTCAATTTGAGTTGATCAACTACGAACAACTTAAGTTGATTTACCTTAGTTAATTTACTTCTTTAGCTTGTGATAATTTTTCGATTAAAGTTATAATTCGGACTTCACCCACAGTTCACCTTTAGGTATAAATTAAAGTTATATTGAAATAAATTAATGAAATTTAATTTTTAGAAAAAATTAATTCCAACCAAAATTTGGTACGAAATCAAAAATTTTATATATATATATATATATATATATATATATATATATATATATATATATATATATAAATGAAAAAGGGTTTTACCCAACAAACAAGAAAGTAAAAGAAGGAGAAATTTGAGTCCAGTGTAACACACTCTTTTAATAAAATTGATACGCTACCTCCTGATGGTGCTAAGAGTATTGTAACGTCAGTATCACAGGATAAAACGGATTACGAGTATATTGTTTGAACACTCAAATATATAGTCCAACGAACAATAACAACAGGCGAGCACTTCGTCTTTTTACGAAAGTGTTTGTAGAAATTTCACATAAGAAAAGAATTGAGAGAGTAAGAGAAAAAAAACTTAGATTTTCAGAGTTCAAAACTAGCAACCAAACAATCTGCCTAACGCCAAACTTTTATAGGAGATGGAGAAATAAATAGCATTAAACCATAAGATTAAAATCTGAAATAATTTCAAATATGTAACCTATAACCTATAACTTTAATCTGGAGTTTAATTCTCAAAATTAAATTAAAATTAATTCTAAATTAATTCCTACGGATCAGAATTAATACTGTCAGAACTGTTAGGAATATATTGTAATTGTTTTGATGAAAAAAAAATGTAATATTAGACGCCCAATTTTATTTTGAGTCTAGTTTAGGATTACGCCGAGTACAAGCCTAGTCGATTAAGCGGAATTTACAAGAGTATAAATTTTAATTTATACTTGTAAGTCGTTCGCTTCCACTTTACAAATTGAGAAGAACTTGGAAGATTGATCAAGACTCGTAGACATCCTGGAACGCGACAACATGGTTTGAATTGCAAGAATTAATTCGTTGGAAGAATTAATTTAAGATGAGGATGTTGCAATTAAAAGTCAAAATTGAAGTCAACCATGAATGAGTTCTCTCACGAATATTTTTAGAAGCTAACTCATGCAAAGGAATTATTTTTGGAGATGAGGATGACCTCTTGGAGCAAAATGGCGTGGTCAACCTTGGCCGTGTAGAAGTTCAAAGAAGATGATGACTTGCTCTAAAAATCAAATGGTGATGAGGATGACCTATTTAATAAATAGGGGGAAGGATGACTTTAAGTTGAGGATGACTTGGTCAGAAGTCAATATGAGGATGACTTACCTATTTAATGAAAAGGGAAGGATAACTTTGCTCTTTAATATTGGTGATGAGGATGACTAGCAACATTGAAGAGAAATGGTGATGAGGATGACTTGCTCTTAAGGAAAAATGAAGATGAGGCTGACCGTGTATATCCGTGAAGGAGAAAGGATGACTTGTCTTTTGGAAGTTAAAAATGAGGATGAGGATGACCTACACCTCATTTATCCTAAATGAAGATCAACCTATTATTTCATGCAAGAGGCTGGCCCACGTATCATCCAAATTAAAGGGGGAAGGAACAAATTTATTTTTGAGGCTAAGTACGTATGGCGTGATCAAGGATAAAAATTGGATGACATATTTATTTCAAAAGGAGTCCAACACTTCTAAAAAGGGAAAATATTATTTTTCCCATATAAGGCATGAGGATGACTCCTATAGGTGAAATCAAATATTCTTGGTACTTGGAGCAGAAATCAAATTGAGAAAAATCAATGTAATTTTCGGTGGCATTAATTATGCTCAAGCAAGAGTCACCGAACAGATACATTTCAGAGCAACCTGACTTATGGATTATGAACAAAGTCAAGTGTTCACACTACCAAAGTCAAGGATGGATGGCTACAAGTTACAAGGAAAATTATGTCAGTGATTGAAGAAGAACGTTGGAGGATTATCAGAAGCAAATATTCAAATTCATCTGACAGAGCCATCAAAGTTGACAAAGAACATCTGAATGCATTTAATGCTCTAAACAATCACAACGGGCAAATAGCTAATTCAGCTATTTAAACCCAAGAAGACTTGAAGACAAGTACGGGGAACTACAGAGTTAGATAAGTGTGCAGTGGACACAAAAATTACCACTGAGAGCACAACAAGTGAAATCAGATTAAGAAAGTGCTAAGTATTGAGCTAAACACGAGAGAAATCAAGTCTTGAGAAGTAATACTTTTATTTCTTGAAAGAAACTGTAGGAATGTAGCTTTGTGCAAAACACTTGGGGAAACACTCGTGCACATTTTTGTTTGTCGGGGTCGAATAATGACATTAATGTTTTGAGGCATCTCATTTGTTTGCAAACTTTACAAACGGTATAGCACCACAATGTCATTACGTTATTTAAGGACACGAGTACAATACATGATATTATTTAGCTGATGGTATATATTCGAAATGGGCAACCTTGGTACAAACTATTCATGAATTTCGAGGGCCAAAGAAAAAGTTATTTGCAACAATGCAAGAATCATGTAGAAAAGATGTAGAACATGTATTTGGGGTTCTCTAATCACAATTTGTAATAGTCAATGAACTGACATGTTTTTGGGATAAACGTGTATTGCATGATATAATGTCATCGTGCATTATAATTCATAATATGATCATTGAGGATGAACGTGATGACTGATGAGCAATTAGATATATAAAGTTGGAGGAAAGCACCGGCTCCTAAAGTTGATATAGCCAGAGGTGAGAAAACTCTATTTCAAGAATTTCTTACTCGGACTGAACAAATTAAAATTAAAGATAAAGAAGTTCATTATGCATTTAACAATGTATTGATTGAGCATTTGTAAGAACGATATAGTATTTTTTATAATTAAATGTATATATGTTTTATGCTATATCATTATTGTGGAATAAAATGAAATTAAAAAATAATGTTAAATTGTACTAAAATATTTTTATTTACATAACAAATTATATTTTATATTAAACTAATTAAATTTGAACTAATAAAGTTTTAAATTTTGAGAAACTAAATTATTTTAGTATAGAGTAACATTTGGTATAGAAATGAGGTGTGATGAGTTGGTGATGAATAAAATTTGGTCTAAAAATATTTTTTTATGCGACATTTGGAATAGATTTTTGGTGTTTTGGAGTAAATTGGATTGGAGATGCTAGACAATTAAAGTGCGGAAAATTACAAAAGGGCACACCAAATAAAAAAAAATAAAAACTTGAAATTAATTAATAAATTAAAGAAAGTAGAAAACGTGTTCAAAGTCTTTAAAAAATACGGAGTAGACAACATGTTCAAACTAAGGGTGCTTTCCTTCTTCGCAATAATCAATGGCTCCGTGCCAATCAAGTTTTACCCCTAAACCTAAATGTTGGAAAAGTAAATTTGCAGTGGCGCCTGCCCTGTAAGCGTGTGTACTTTTGGAAAGGTATCCCTCAGACAGCGCATAACATTAACTAACAATGTGTTGTGTCCATTTCCGCAACCTGAAAAATTGAAAACTGTACTAACTCCTACGGATTTGTCTTGTTTTGTTGACTCTGACTTTTCTCGTACCCTCTCTTCAATCTCGCCGTCAGGGGGAATTGCTGCAAAGCGTATTGTAATTCCGTTTTGAGTTGTGGGTCTACGGATGATGCTTGATCATTTGAAATTTTGATAAAGTTCGAGTCTTTGGGAATTGGGTGTTCTTGTTTTTATGAAACGGAGGATTAAAACGAAGTGTGAGCGTTGAGAAATTTGGGTTCATTGACTATCTTCTGAATTGAATTAGTGGGGCTTAAAATTAATTAGAAATGGGGAAGAGAAGGAAGAATTTTAGTGTGAGTGAAGCTATGGAGTCCTTGAATAACTTGCTGGCAGAAAAGCCTTTTCTTCCTGTCCTGGTTCTGTTGTTCTTAATGGTTTGGGGAATTGAGAAGTGGTTTTTCTCCCTCTCAAATTGGGTTCCTCTTGCTTTTGCTGTCTGGGCTGCTTTTCAGGTATGAGTTATTTTCCAGTCAGATTTTATATGAAGTAGATCATGGAACTGCATATAGGTTCTATGTATTTTATTCTCACCTTTATATTTCATATCATACAAAGCTTCAACCTTTGGTTTACTGCATAGAGTTCAATCAATATGATTTTACCATTCTGGTGAGTGATTTGCTTTTCAAAATGACATTCTAGAGATTGCTCAAAAATCCAATGACTGTCTGTTTTCAATGAGAGTTCATTCTTTAACCATCTGACTCTCTCTCAGTTGGCTTGCCTGTAATTTGATTCTTTCTTGATCCTCTGGCCCCCAAGCTCCCATTAGACACTAATGTGCTGTATCGCATAAATGTTGTAATGAAAACTGAGATGGGTTAAGCGGGGATTTTTCTGAGTAATACTCTAATTTTAGTGAATAGGCCAATATTTATATTCTATTATGGTTCTTTTTGTTTGTCTTACCTTCCCTCCACCCGCTGAAAAAATGGGATAAATATATTGTCAAAATTTACTTTCGTTATTCAGAAAGTAGCAGCAGCAATTTAGGTTGTTTAGTGTTGAGTTTCTCAGGCAGAAAAATTATCGCTTCCCTTGTACTATGTTCTTGCTACCTCTTAAACTGGCACCGATCAAAAATCTGTATAATATATTATGAACAACAAATTTTCTAGAATTGGTATAAGTGGCTTGGTCATTCTCTAGAAGTTCATAATGCAGTGCCACATGTAAGGAAACCAAAGTACATTCGATCCTCACAAAAATCATTATTTTCCCGTGATAACATAAGATGCCCACATTATGTATTTGCAGTACACACGTTATCAACGCCACATTCTTGCGGAAGACTTGAATAAGAAATGGATGCAAACATTGCTGCAAAATTCAGTAAATTTCATCTCAATTTCTTCCTTTCATTTTGAAATATCATCTTGGAATGAGGATCAGTAATCTCTTCTTTTTTTGCTTTATTTTCATACAATTACAGCAAGCTACACCTTTGGAACAATGTGAGTGGCTAAACAAGCTACTATTGGAAATTTGGCCGAACTTCATCGGTAAAAGGCTGTCTTTGAGGTTCGCTTACATGGTTGAGGTGAATTCTGCATTCTATTTTCAGTATATATAATTGTTTCATAAAATAAGATTCTTAACATGCAGTAGGGTATCAGTCTGCCATGTTTTCCTGGACTGCCGATGACCCATATATGAGCAAGAAAATATCTATTTCTTCCTAAAATTAAATATTTTTCCTGTTTGTTTGCTACCTTTGACTATGTAGATGCCTTTTGCCATGTTTTACTTTTTATTTTTATTTTCTCAGCACATAAGTATATTCTCCTTCACTCTATATATTATGTATAATAAAATGAAACATTCATAATAACTTGATTCACCTCTGATTCTGATATTTATGGGGCATTAGCTAAAATATTTGTCTTTTTATTTTTATTCTTTTCCCTGTTTTGTAGAGGCGTTTGAAACATCGTAAACCGAGGATCATTGTAAGTTTCATTCTGTGCCCCATGTGAAATGGGTAATGACCATGAATTACTAGAACGATTAGAGGTTGCCAGGAATCATTAGCTTTATTCATGCGTGTAGGAAAAGATTGAATTACAAGAATTTTCACTAGGTTCTCGTCCTCCAATCCTGGGGATTCACGGAATCAGGTGGTCAACATCAGGTGATCAGGTTTGATTTTTTATTATTTCCTTGGAAATTATATTTTATACTTTTCTTTCATTTATCTTTATATTTCAGAAATAGGGAATAGATAAGAATACTGACACTTCCCTTTTTCAACAGCGAATCTTGCATATGGGCTTTGATTGGGACACTGATGATATTAGTGTATTATTGCTGGCTAAGCTGGGAAAGCCATTGATGGGAACTGCACGGATAGTGATTAACAGCCTACATATCAAGGGTGATGTATGTGACATTCTCGCTTTCTACCCTTTTACAAGAAATTAACTTTGAAACTAAAGTTCCTGAGATAAAAAATATTTGAAAGCTATCATTATCACATTGCTTGATTACAGAAGGAGAGATACCATTTTTATATTGGAGTGAGAACCATGATCATGAAACCAATTGTTGGTAATATCACAGCTACTTATGGGAATGGGAATATTGCAATTATCTGTGGGATTTGAAGATTTTCTTGCATCTATGGGAATGCATAGGTGATTGAGTTATAGCCTGATGTCAAATTTTCAAATGCAGTATAATATTGAGAGTGGATTTTATTTTAATGTTGCTCTCAGTTTTGGATGTTTATCTTTTGTTTATTATTTATGTATATACTACATAACTGTTTTTGGCAGATAGTCTCTATTACCTTATGGCATGTTCAAATACTTAATTCACTTTTTCTTTTTCCTTTTCTTTGAGCCTATGGTTTTCCACCTTTAGCTCAGCTATATGATTTGTTATGCCAAATAACAGTTTGACAATCTACACCATACAGCTTCAATTGATTCCAGTTCTTGATGGAAAGGCAATCTTATACTCTTTCGTCTCAACTCCGGAAGTTAGGATTGGCATTGCATTTGGAAGTGGTGGAAGCCAGTCTCTTCCAGCAACAGAGGTGCCGGGTGTTTCTGCATGGCTGGTATAGTTCTGAATTAGCAACAGAGGTTCCCACCTTCTTCGTACTAAAATGGCTGTTTATCATGTTTGTGCACATCTTTTGGTCTTACAGGTTAAGGTTGCAACGGATCTGTTAGTTAAAAGGATGGTTGAACCTCGACGCAATTGTTTAGCTTTACCTGCCGTGAACTTGGAGAAAAAAGCTGTTGGCGGTGTATTATCTGTCACTGTAATATCAGCAAGCCAAATTTCGAGGAGTATTTCCAGGAAACAACAGAGCCCAGTTACAGATGATTGTACAGATGGTCTTCTTGATTATAAAGATCTGCGTACATTTGTGGAGGTTGAACTCGAGGAGTTAAGTAGAAAAACCGATGTCAAACCAGGTTCATGCCCTAGATGGGACTCGAAATTCAATATGACTCTACATGATGACACGGGGACCCTTAGGTTCAATCTATATGAATGTACTCCTGGCAGTGTGAAGTGCGATTATCTAACCAGCTGTGAAATAAAGGTAAAGCTAACTCGTATCAGCTTTCTCCAAATTACTGTTATCTTAGCTCTGAATATCTAGATGTTGCCGAAGGTCAAAGCTATATTGCCCTTTTCAGTTAGTCATTCCAACAGGAACATTTAAGATAACAAACCTTGACCACATTCAAAGGCTAGCCTTTACCAATCTATATACACAACAGTGTTATCCTGAGCACTGGAATTGCCTAACTCTTTGTTTTAGATTAGGCGATAAGTTTCCAGAAGGGGATTAAAATGAATACTTACTCTATTCTAGAATTATAACGACTTTTCTTTATAATATCTGGCCATTAAGGATGTGTATAATTTATTTAGGAAAAAAAGTCAAATAGGCCCCTAAACTTTATTCGAAAAGCCAATTAGGGCCTTGAACTTTTCAAAAGTGTAATTAAGTCCATCAAATATTATGTTGGGGCATTGAAGCCGCAAAACCGGTTAGTGACCTGCTATTACAGGTCACTAGGGTCGGTCGCCTGTGTTAGTGTCCAGAAATGGCTGAATTGTTGCCGGAACCCTACACTAACTGGTTTTTGGGCTTCAATGCCCCAAAATAACATGTTGATGGACTTAATTGGACTTTTTAAAAGTTCAGGGACTTAATTGACTTTTCGAATAAAGTTTAGGGGTCTATTTGACCCTTTTCCCATTTATTTATATATACGAAATATATGTATGTCTATTGGCAAACCTGTAAAAAATTAGCATGTCTATATATACACCCATATTGTAGCCTTCTTCCATTAGTGGCCTAAATCTACAAGATTTTTTTTACATATCATTTAACATGGATTTTATTGACCAATGAAACAGATGAAATATGTTCCGGATGATTCGACAATATTTTGGGCAGCTGATGGTGAGTCTGCAATCACTAGGCAAGCTGAGTTTTGTGGCAAGGAAATTGACATGGTGGTTCCATTTGAGGGGGTTAATTCAGGGGAGGTATGAATGATAATTCGTAGTAATGTTGGTTTTTTCTGCAAGATGAAAGAATCTTATACTTCTAGTTTCAGTTTTCAGTTGCTTTCAAGTTTCCATGTCAGTAAGATGATCTTTTGGTATATTTGATTCAGACAGGGGTCATTGAATTTGAACCTAGATCTACAACTTGGAAAGGAATGTAGCTTACCGCCAAACTACTTAACTACTCCTTGAATTTCCATGTGAATTAGATGATAATGTAGCATTATTATGGAAAAATGACTATATTCTAAACCCATTCTACTAGACTGAAATAGTGCTTTCATGCACGGGTGGACTTTGGTACTAGAATATGGATATTAGCGTATTTCTATCACTCTCAGAAGTTTCCTGTCCTGTTTTCATTTGGAAGTGTCGATTGCAAAATACGTAAATACATACATTTTCTTTGTTTGGTTATATCTTTTAGCTTTCATGTAATGAGCAGATGGAATTTAGTTGGTAATAATTAATTTTTCTTGTATGACTATTGCAGTTGTCAGTAAAACTTGCCTTGAAAGAATGGCAATTTTCTGATGGATCTCATACCACAAGACTTCCCCATATTGGCTCTCAACCATCACTCAATGGCTCGTCCAACTTTCCTTTAAACACCGGTAGAAAAATTTATGTTACTGTGATCGAAGGGAAAAACCTTCCCTCAAAAGGTCGACATGGCAAGTCTGGCTCTGGAACCTATGTCAAGCTGCAGTACGGGAAGGTATTGATCCTCTATCAATGTTTCGGTTTTGAGTTTCTCTTTTTGATAACCCTTGAATTGTACTTGCTTCCGGAACATAAGTTGACTATATCTTTGGTTATGCAAAACCTTTTTTTAGGCTCTAAAACGAACTAGAACTGCCCCACATACTTCAGATCCAGAGTGGAATCACAAGTTTGAATTTGATGAAATTGGCGGTGGTGAATATCTGAAGATAAAGTGTTTCATTGAAGAAAGGTTTAGTGACGAGAATATTGGTAGTGCACGAGTAAACTTAGAAGGACTCGTAGAAGGGTCTCCAAAGGACGTTTGGATTCCCCTTGAAAAGGTTAATTCTGGAGAACTGCGACTTCACATAGAAGCAGTGCGAGTTGATGATTATGAAGGATCCAAGGTATGCTCTACAATAGTTATTAGTTTCACTAAATTGAATGCTTAAAATTGTTAGTAGGTGTACTAATGTGAGGAAAAGGTTTCTGAATGAGTGAATAGAAAGAACACACAGCCCTATATGTACCTCAAGTGGCCAACCGGGCCATTTTGAATCTAACCGGTTGGCCGAAGCTCTAGACGCCTAAGATTGGGCCAAAGTCACTCAACTGGGCTATAATGCACATGGGCCAAACCACACTAAAAGATTAAATCCAACCAATTAGCTCGTCTAACCCATGACCTTATAAACCCATATTTTCTCTCTTATTTTATCAATGCAGGACTCTTAACAACCTCTAAGAAGGGAACAAGACAAATTATTTCCTTATGACCACCTACTCAAATCCATAAAAATCTCCATGCTACCTAATATATATACATTCCATAACAGTAGTAAAAATAAAAACAAAAATGTAAAAAGCTTTTGCTGCACTTTGATGTCAGTACTGAAATGGCATAAGCTTATTAAGAGTCTCATATGTTCTCTTAAATTTCATAAAATATGCAGTAAGAGACAACTTGTGTTTCTCTTTTAATTTGTTCTCTCGTTTCCTCTTTCCTTTTTGTTCAGGGTCCACGAAACGGCTGGATTGAACTTACTCTCATTGAGGGAAGAGACCTTATTGCCGCTGATTTCAGAGGAACAAGTGATCCATATGTGAGAGTACACTATGGAAATCTGAAGAGAAGAACAAAGGTTAGCCTGATTTTTATCTTAACATGACTTTGTGTACAATGATCATGTGGCACATAATCACTAATGCTATGAATGCTGCTGTCAATCGGTGGTATGGAAAGAGTCATTTTGTTCCTGAAACTGTACTTTTTCACCGCATTTGGATCATGAAATGGAATGTCTATTAGGAACAATCGCTTTAGTTTTATAGACTGAGTTGAATCCGGGTCTTCGAAAATACTGTTATTGGATATTGTCATTTTAGCGAGTCCAGAATAACGTACTTTTTTGAAGTACGTTCACATGTTTGCTAATAGATGATTTTTCGAGAATAGTTTTCTCAGATAATTATGTATTGCATGCCCTACTTTGTTGTGTGCAGGTTATGTATAAAACTCTGAATCCACAGTGGCACCAGACCTTAGAATTTCCCGATGATGGTAGTCCGATGTCATTGCATGTGAAGGACCATAATGCTTTGTTACCAGAATCGAGCATAGGCGATTGTGTCATAGAATATCAAAGGTTTCCTCGAAATCAAATGTTTGACAAGTGGATTCCCCTTCAAGGTGTGAGAAGAGGAGAGATTCATATTCAAATCACGCGCAAAGTTCCAGACCTAGAAAAGAAACCAAGTGTGGACGCTGTGTCTTCAGTAGCTAAAGCACGGCATGACATTTCTCAGCAGGTAATTGTAACTCTATGAATTGAAAGATATGCCTCGTGCCCCCGTCTCAACTCAAACGTTAAGCTAATAGTAAGACTACAGACTACACATTTATATTTATCTTTAGTGTTGTAAAAATTAGCCTAGGCGCCAGGCGTCCCTAGGCTGAGGCGAAAAGGGGTGTAAGCGGTTGCTCGTTGGCCGACTGACTAGGTGGCTGAGTCATCCGAAACCCTTTTTTTAATTGATTTTTTCGCTCAAAACAACGTCGTTTTGAGCGATTTTTTTTTTTTTTTTAAATTAGGCGGCTGCCTAGGAACCCGACTAGGGCCTAGCGCCTTTTGCAACATTGTAATTATGTTTCATACTTCGTCCTACGCATCATTTATGTACAAGTTCAGAAACAACAACCTTTTTTTTTGTCATTATTGATCAGATGAAGCAAATGATGATCAAGCTTCAGTCCCTAGTGGATGACAATGACCATGAAGGACTCTCAACATCATTGCACGAGCTAGAAAGCCTCCACGAAACCCAAGAAGACTTCATGCTCCAGCTGGAGAACGAGCAGGCGCTTCTACTAAACAAGATAAACGAACTCGGCCAGGAAATCTTCAACTCCTCGTCGTCAACAAACTTGGATAGAAAATCTACATTTCCTTGACAGATGCAACTGCTTCTTCATCAGCGCTCCTCTTTCCCGTGCATTAAGGTACTCTTCTCAGTTCTCACACAGAATTCATTACCGGTGGATGGATAACAGAATCCAGAAACTTCAATTTGTTGTCTTGTAATTTGTATAGTGAATAATGGAGCTGTGGCTTTCAATATAGTGCAAGTGTGTGTAGCCTTATGTAGTTGGCAATCATATAGTGAAAATAACATGTTTATATGTTGAATGTTTGCAAGATTGAGTGATGGATATATGATTTAATGATAGGAATGCAATAGTATATTCTTTTTTGGGTATTTTAAAGATATGATTTTATTGTGTTAGTATCCCTTGAGAAGTGATATCTTTCTTCTTCTTTTTTTTTTTTTTTTTTTTTTTCTAAATTATGAGTATAATATACATATTAATGAATATTGTTAGTCACTTGTAGTACTATCAAAACATGTCTGCAGGTTGTAACTCGCAATATGGGCAGGCCTAGGAAATACTAGCCATGTAATTGCTTGTTAAATTCTTTTTGACATAGAAAAGTAGCTCACACTAAGATAGCCTTTGGTAGCAAAAGGCTCTATTTGACATGCTTAGCTTATAAGTCAATTTAAAATTAAAAATTAAAAATTAAAAAGTTAGTAACTACTAGCTTAGTTTGAAACACTATTTAAGATGTCGTTTCAAAACAAGTTATTATTTTAAACTTTTCATATTTTACTAAACAAAGCTTATAACTTATTTGTATAAGCTCTATATCAAGCATAGCCTTTGTGGGAATTGAAAATTATTGTCATGTTTGATACAACCTTTGGGTGGGGTTCTTTTCCCGAGGTAACGGGGAATGTAAAAAATTTATTCAATTATATGTTTATCATTTTTAGCACTAAGTTAAAAATAAAAACCTCTCTTAGCTTATAAGCATAAGGTATTTTCCTCTCTAGCAACTACATACCGCTACTTAACTAAAGATAACACATTATTGAAAAGAAAAGGGAAAATGATCAAATAAGCCTCTAAACTTTACACCTAACATGTCAAATTGAGTCAATTAAGTCCAATAACCGGTAAATGACCTGTAATAACAGGTCATTTTAATTTTGGCAGCAAAATTCGGCGATCAGCGACGACCGCCGGTCGCCGAATTTTATCGCATATCACAGATCATTTACCGGTTATTGGATTTAATTGACTCAATTTGACATATTAAAAGGTTTAATTGATCCTTTTTTTTTATGTTTATAGTTTGTGTTTTTTTTTTTCCTGCAATGTATATATATATACACGCGCAAGGGAGACGGAATGACCTCTGTGGTATGTATGCATATAATGTATTTTATAGGAAAATTCTTTGTGCTCCAACTTAGATAATCTCGAACATATATCGCATCACGTAATATCAATACTCAACACTTCCAAGTTGTCGAGGGCACTAC
Source organism: Ipomoea triloba (assembly GCF_003576645.1). Taxonomy (NCBI): domain Eukaryota; kingdom Viridiplantae; phylum Streptophyta; class Magnoliopsida; order Solanales; family Convolvulaceae; genus Ipomoea; species Ipomoea triloba. The sequence continues at coordinate 16,176,130 of NC_044917.1, forward strand.
AACATATTTTTTTGAAAACAAAAAGCTAGAATAGATTACTGCAAAAATGCCGAAACAAAGTTAAGAGGAACAGAATCCCAAATTCCAATACAATGTGTTATCTTGACTATAAGCTGAAGAAGCTAGAAAATGAGCTATCATATTAGACGATCTAGGAACTAGACTAACTGGACAATTAAGAAAAGAGGACATAACAACTCTACATTCGTCAATAATAATGCCAATATAGGAACGAAGATCAATGTTAGGAGTCGTTAGAAACCATGTAGAGTGGAGCAATCCGTGAAAAGGTGAGCCGAAGACATCCGGCGACCCTTGAGCCACGATAAGACATTCCGCCATGAGAGGGCTATCGCACTACGGTTAAGGACCATTAATAGCAGCAATAAACTCCCCAACGGTTAAGGACCATTAATAGCAGCAATAAACTCCCCAATCGATGACAGCAGCACTGCAAAAACAAGTATAAGGGTGTCCCCATTAAGGACCTCCATAGCATGACTAAACCACATGGGAAAAGCATTGCCAACAACACATGAGATTGGTAAGGAAGATTCATGCCAAACAAGTTGGGCAAAATCACACAAAATTAGGGCATGCATTGTGTCTTCATGAGGAACTCCACATAGAGCATGATGGATTCCACCCTCTTTATAAGAGGGTTTGAAGTGGTGGGTAGAATATTATTAAGAGCTTTCCAAAGAAAAGTCTTCCTTTTGGGAGGGGTCTTCATTTTTCATAAAGAAACCCATTTATTAAAGCCACTAGCATTATCATCAAATTCCCCAATAATGAGTCATCATAGGCTGGACTTTAAAAAAAAAAAAAATCATATGCTGGACTTAAAGGGGGACTCTGATGATACAATCCACATCACTAGGTAGAAAAATAAATAAAAACACAATAGTCTTTAACACAAACAAAAAAAATATTTAAACTAAAAAACACAATAAAATATAAATATGACAGGTTAGGAAAACATGTCCACAACGGAGTTCATGGTAAATTTAAATCAGTAAAGCACAAAAGAACAATAACAATTTTGACTCTCTAAGAAAACTTTAATATATGCATTTGGATATCAAAAGAATAAATTAATCTTACCTTTCATAAACATACAATTGGCAGATTATATTTTTAAGGCACCATTTAGGGCCATTAGTGACTTCCCCAGAGAGATCATTCGTGGACTCATTGAGCTGCATGAAGTGCAAATAGATACATATCAAAAGATGAGTTCAAACAAGATATTAAAAACTCGGAAATATTTCATATAAGCAATTCTAATTACAATTGATGCATACACTTATATAAAATGTCTCACCTTCAAGAAAGACCACACTAGGGAAGTTTTGGTTAATTCCTTGCAGTGTCTGCAAAGGATCAGCGGCATGAACAAAATGTCTTTTCTGTTTTCTTTTTTAAATATAGAAATTAGGAACAAGAGAATTGAGTATGGTCACTACAGCAGCTAGTTAGCATTTTGAAAACCTATCACAAAAAGTTAGCTGTCATTCCCTTTAAGTTCCCATACATCCAGTGTATCAAAAATTGCTGATGATAGAAGGTAATCCCTGAAAACCATGATCTCAGATTTTAACCCTAGCTTACGTTCCTGCAAAGTTAGCAAGACAAATAAAAAGCAACATAAACTTTGCAATAAACGTCGATGTAGAGGATGGTGCATTTTTCACACAAATATGCTCCCCCATCCTTTGTTCACCTCACAATAACAACCTTAGAAGTGAATGTGAATCTACCAATGTATATTATAATCTTGCATAGACAAATTAATAAAAAACATAAAGGAACCTTCTGTGAAGATTTTGGCATTTTTAACATAATATTCTGTCAAGTAAATGAATACTTGACAAAGTTTACCTTTCTTCACTGTGCTGTCATCCATAGCTTTATATTCCACGTTCTTCAAAGCAAGTTCCACACTATAGCCGCCCAAGTTTAAAGAGTCTCTTGTGCCAACAAACCCACAAGGACCGCTCTTTGATTCACAGCCTGAGGGTAATACAGGTCTAATAACATAGCAAACTTTCCCCTGTAACAGAGAAGAAGAAATATCGGTACATCAAAGTGAAATCCAATGTCCTTTTTCTTTAGAAAAACAAATAATAAGGCTACAAATTGAAAATCCAAGACTGTAAAGGTTGAAGGTCATGTTCCTGTATGGTACTAGGAATACATTGTTTTAAAAGAGCAATAGTTTTCCTAATACTGTACACTTGAGAAACGATTTCTACTGCTTAATCAATTATTTTCTGATTACTTATCAAAGTTTCTTTGAGTATACTCTACGCAGCTTTAGGTATTTTCTAACCACCCCCTACCCCCAATCGTAAAATCGCATGCAATCCCTATAGAACTTTATCGTGAAGCTTAGAATGATGCTTAAAAATTTTTATATGAAAGAATGAAAACCATATATTTAATGTCATGAAATTATATATAATGATACAAATATTATCTCAAGGCTCAGAAAGATAAAAAGCAATTTTAATATACAGACCCAAAGGCCAAATCAGTATATTTGCCATTAGATTTAACTAGGACAGAGAAAGATGACAATATCTTCTATTGTCACCTCACTCAACTGCTCCATCACCAGATGCAAGTGCATCAGGAGAAACAAGTGAAAATTTGTCAATAACAGAAATAGATATTAGAACCTCTCTGGCAGCATTCATCAATATATGATGAAATTCTTTAAAGCATTCAGTGGCTCAGTGCCAAGAGATCCATGCAATATAGTGAATTAGTGATGGGATTTCCTATACTTAAATCAGGATAAAAATACCGGTAAAGTACTATATTTTTTCCCAATTCAGAGCAAAGCCACCAGAGATAGAGTTGCAATCTCAGGTACTAGCTTAAAAGTTGTAGGTTTTTGGTTACCATTCTGACTACTAACTGCATAGCATCAATCACTGGGTCTAGATAACCTCATTTCCCATTTCCCATCATTTAAGTCATACATAATTCTTAAAAGTTAGTTTGTTAAGATCACAATAGATATAACACAAAAAGGAGAAGTCAGCCTGCATTCACAATCTGATAACTAAAGCTCTGAAGGTATAGACCAATCTTCAACGTGCTGTAATATGAAAATGGAAAATTAAAAATTGTAACCACACAATAAAGAAAATCCATACCGCTATGCTACTATCTTAAAGATATTATATTACAATAATTATCAAAAACACATTTTGACCCTGACACAGCATAAACTAATCACAACAATCATCTAGATCAGTCAGCATAAGCTAATCTTCATCGCATGAGAAAGAAACAGCAGATTACAACAAATGCACAACCTAGGCTAAATATAGAGGGGTCCAAGATTTAGTTGAAACATAGGGAATTTCAATATGCCAGTTGAAATCCAAGTGTTATTAAAACTCACCAAAAAAATGAAGCTTTTGGTGGAATATCATGACAAATAGTAAAACTTATAAAATCACTCCATAAAAATGATAGAACAGTAGTAGAGGCTGTGAATGGAACATCATACGACATTAATTCTTCAATTCAAAATATACAAAGAAACAAAAGCTCAGGCTTGATGAATCAATCCATAAAACAGTAAAATTAGGAGGCACAAACAATCTTTATTACATTTATGAATAAATAAACATAAGTGTATACCAATCACCATCCTTTACCCTTCCAATAACCCTATCCACCGTCAAAGTATTGGTTCCAGAACAATGTTAAGTAAATATAAATGGCTGAATAGAAGAAAGGTGGACTATACCACCAAGTTATTCCATTTGTCTACGAAAGCTAGCCATGCTTTATGGTTCATACTGGAAGGTTCAAATGCTTTGAGATCACAAAGCCTATAATATTCATCAACAAGGAAGAACCGCCGTGATTTCCTACTTCTCCAAGTAGTTGATCTAAAGTAACCTAAAACCATGGCAACATCTTTTGGACTTTGTACAGACCATTCATAGTAACCATTTCGACCACTATCAAAGTAGATATCTCCACCAAATACAACCTTATAAGACTCCACATCTTGCAGATGTTTACTAGTTATCCGAATACTTAGTTGAGGTATTTGATGCTTCATAGTAATACCAATGACACCATTAGCATCAAAGAATCCCGCAAACCAGTTCGATTTGGAATCCAGAGTAACAGGTAAAACTACTGGAATATCATGTACTTGACAAACACGATGCAATTGAATTAGCCTTGGGGAATGCCTAATGTGGCCATTAATACAATTCATGAGCTTAATCATACCAATCTGATCATGCAGTCTATAACGATAAGATTTAGCACCTGACCTCATTTTAATACTTCCACCAAGCATATGTTGGGCATATCGTACTAGCGCTATATCTTCAAGGCCAATAGTGATTTCAAGAGAAGTATGGCCTTTGTTGTTAACTTGAAGACTTCCATCGCCATCGATAATTCCAGCTAGCCATTCACAGAAGGGTTTAGGATAAGTTGTTGCAGAAGCAGTCTTTGAGGCTCCTACTAGGCTGCTTTTATGTCGCAGGTTACCTACATTGCGAAACGGGAGGAGCCCTCCACCAAAATTCTTCATCAACGCTAGAGATAAACCGCCATGGGAGGAAACCAAACAAATCGCATTGTTGTCGAGTTCTGGGTTGCTATTGGATCTGTAAAAGCAACGAACTTTCTTCTCTCCAAGCAGTAGCAGGCACGGGGCGGAGGGTGAGGGGATGGGTCTCGGGTTCGGGTCCGGGGAGGCAGATTGAGCCCTCAGAGAGCGATAATTTTGGAAAGAATAAGAGGCCTGAAGCGAGCGGTTCCACCGGAGAGTAGAAGAGGAGAGAGACGGGTGAAGGGATCGCCTGAAGAATCTTAGAGCATCCATTTTTTCTGCTTCTGTATTCGCCGGAGCGGAGCTTTTGTTAGAGTAGGAAGGGTTTATTTGGGCTGATTTTTTTGATTTTTTTAATAATTGATGTGATTTTATTTATTTATTTATGAGAAATTTAATAAATTCATAATTAATCTATATCTATACTTCTATACTATTAATAAAAATAAAATCATCCATGTTAATTTCCCACACCCAAAATATGGTAATACAATTTCTATTCACACTATAATTTTATATTAAAATATGGTAATACAAATCCTAATACAATATATTCTTTCATACTTTCTTATTCCTAATACAATTCTAGATTTCTAGATTAAAATTAGATCAAATTGCCATTTTGGTCCACTGACTATAGGGGTCCTATTTATTGCAATCCACGACTTTCAAAATTGTTAATTTCGTACCTTAACTATTCAATTTTTATCAATTTCGGTCACTCCAACCAAATTTTACCAAAAAGGCGAAAAATAGTAAAGGGTAAAATAATGAAGGTATTTTAGTCATTTCACATATTTTTCCCTCTTCTCCGATGAATCCATATTTTCTTCTTCTTCTATAGCGATGCAACAACCACCATCGATAGCCACTACCAACCGGTCACCACGTCGACGTTGGAGTAGCATGGCGACAACAGCAGCAGATCGGCGAGCAAAGCTGGACAAAGGAGCTGGACCATAGTCTTCCCCTCCATCGTCTTCCCACTCCATTTTCCACGACCAAGAACACGAATCGCCTCCAACCACACCACAGCCACCATTGTCCACCACTAACAACTCCAACGAGCTGTAGCATGGCTGGACCTCCTCCCCGATAGGACGACAACCTCCGGCGAGCTAGTGACAACCTCATATGCTTCCCGTTGGCGAGCAGTAGATCAGTCAAGGAAACTGGGCGTTTGTTAGCCGCTGCAAAACGGCGACATTGCGGCAAGTCTATGCGACGACGGCAATGGTGGGTTTGCTTGGTAAACGACAGCGATGTGAAGAACAGCCCGACGATGAGGAGGCGTGAACAGGGCGACACGAACTGGCAGCTCTCTTCCCTCCAAGCAGCGGCTTTGGACCGAAAATGAAGAAGAAAGATGGTTTCATTTTACAGAAAAAGAAAGTGGCTGTCGATGGTGGTTGTTGGACTGTTCTTCACATCACTCCAGAGAAGAAAGTGGTTGTTAGTGGTGGTTGTTGCATTCGCTAGAGAAGAAGAAGAAAAGATGGATTCGCCAGAGAAGAGGGAAAAAAATGTGAAATGATTAAGATACCCTCCTTATTTTACCCTTTACTATTTTTTGGTAAGATTTGGCTGGTAATTTGGCCGGAGTGACCGAAATTGATAAAAATTGAATAGTTAAGGTACAAAATTAATAGTTTTGAAAGTCGTGAATTACAATTAACAGGACCCCTATAGTCAGTGGACCAAAATGACAATTTGCTCTTAAAATTACTAATGGTAAGGATGTAATAATACAGTATATATACTTCCCTGCAACGTAATATTGTAAAATATGGTAATACAATTTCTATTTGTACTATAATTTTACATTAAAATTAGGGAAAATTGCATTTTTCGTCCCTATGTGTTTGTCATACTCTTTTTCGTCCCTAAGTTATCATTGATGTAGCACTTTTCATCCTTCTATTAATAAAAATTAGGGATGAAATTTGTAATTTTAGTATAATTCAGTGACGTAAAGTGAGCACGAAAGGACGAAATGTGCAACGCTAATGATAACTTAGGGACAAAAAGTGAGCATGACTAATACTCAATGACGAATTCTACAATTACACTATAACTTAGGAATGAAAAGTGTAAATTTCTGTTAAAATTGCATGAGGACGTCGACATAATATTGCATGAAATCTATATCTATACTACTAATAAAAAAAAAAATCCTTCTTTTACAACTTCTTGCCCAAACACTTAATAATAATAAGGAATAATGGAAAAGAATCGGTAAAAAAAGAAAAAAGTGGTGTACCCGGGGTATATTACCTATCAGTTATGAAAATAGATTGAAGGACATAAATTCAAGAAAGATTAGCTTTTACTAGCCATAGAATAAATTGTTCTTCCTCTAAAATAGAGAGATGATGAAAGAGATGTGATCTGAAGCTCTTGAGTGTTGTAGTGTGTATATGGAATCGCCCATTTCCTTGTGTGTGGAATGACCCTTGTATAGGTGGATGCCCTGATCCAAATACCGAATAGATGCACAGAACGTATAAAGAGGTATACCCGGGGAATAATCCCTATCAAATAGCATCCAGACTCTGCCCTGATGTCGAGCAAATGAGGAAGGGTTCGGGCTGAAAAATCCGATCACATAATCTGTGATGAGCCCCTCGAGTCTGAGTCAAGTATAGGGGGCGCGATTTACACTAGTTGCCTCGTTAAAACCCTTAGACTAAGAAAAACCCAATGGGAAAAAGCCTAGCTAAAGAAAAAGAGTATAACCATGAGTGCAACCTTTTGGACGATCGAGAGATCGAATTGACTATGATATAGAAATCCAATTTACCAATTAAGAGATTGGATTTATTCATGGTCTAGGGACCTTTATTGATCTTACGATCATAAGCGGGAATGCTTCTCCCGGGGCCCTTTACTCGGATAGATCAGTCTAGAGACCTTTATTGATCTTATCGATCATAAATGGGAACACTTCTCCTAAGGCCCTTTACTCGGTTTGATCGGTCTAAGGACCCTTATTTTTCCAATATCCTGATCGTAAACGTGGACATTTCTCCTTGCTAGTCTAGATATCATTGTTTTTTTTCGATTTTTTAATCGTAACTAAGGACACTTCTCCTCGCCGGTCTAAATACTGCTATTTTTTCGATCTTCTAATCGTATCTGAGGACACTTCTCCTCGCCGGTCTAGAGACCATTATTGTTTTCCAATCTTATAATCATAACCGAAGACGCTTCTCCTCACAGGTTTTAACCGGTCAACATTGCCTACTTCGTAGAACTTATGTCGAGATCTGATCCCAGATGTCGAATGTGGAAATACCAACCTAACCAGGCTTAGTTGCCTACTTTGTAGGGCTTGGGGTGCCAGTGGTGGAAATACCGACCTAATTGGGCTTAGTTGCTTACTTTGTAGGGCTTATGCCGAGATCTGATCCCGGACCTTGGATGCCGGTGGTGGGAGGACCAACCTAACCTAGCTTATATATATACATTTAGTATGACTATTCTTCATACAATGCTAGGAACAATGTAATTTACAACTCAAAATTACAATAATAATTTTATAGATATAAAAACTTGTGACAACTTGCTCGGGTTGATGGCACGGTTGGTCAAAGCGCAAGCTTCATAATCTTGGTGAATTAGTAGCACTATTTCAATATTTTCATATTATGATCCATTTTTCATGTAAAATAAACCTTCTACAGGCCAAAAAGTTTCGGTCGGCGGAAGTGGTGGTGGAATGGGGGTTATTCTTGTGTGTATATTTGCTGTTTTTTTTTTGGACTGACTGACTGAGCGGCATATGAATGAATGAATGATGTTGATTTGGCCGCATGTGTAAGAGCTATAGTTGAAGAAGTTCATCACCCACCAAGTGCCCTTGTAGGATATGGCAACAAGATACCAAAGAACTTTGTGGTTAAGGGTGTTTGACTAACAAAGGTCACAGGCTGTGTGACCCACTAGGAAGTAAGCATAATGTAGTGCTGAGATCCATCAATTGGTATCAAAGCCGAGGTCACAGGTTCGTATCGATGGCGACGTGAAAGCCGAGTTTAGTCCCAAATGGGATGTGGGCGTAGGTCGGGCCAAGTCCAGTCCTAGGGGGGGATTAGTGGGCGCGGAGACTAAGGACCGAGTCAAGTGTTGGGTGACGATCGGGTTGTGATACACATGATTTTATACCTTTATTTGCCCCACGATTCAGGAGTTTTGCTGCTTATTTCCTTTACCTTGATACATTTAAGGCTCGTTTGTGTGTTACATTTGATTAATCTTAGTTTATTCACAAATGAGGAGCAAAGAAAGGATTTTCGGTCATTTTGGACTAGTTTTCGAGGCACAAGGAATCTACCCCGGGACGGAAAGGAGCAACGGAGCAAGAAAGGATTCAAAAGAGGACCAGGAGGCCGCATCACGGCCGTGATGTCGGCCGTGATCCCCACCGCGGACGGCAGCTGGCCACGCCACATCACGGCCCCGATCCCGGCCGTGATGTTGACCGTGACCCGGCTGCTGTCTAGTATTTATTGCGTGCTTTTTCCTGTATTTTGGGTATTCCGAGCCGTAGTTTAGTTGAGTGCAATTTTTCCCTTCTTTAGAGTTTTCCACAGCATAGAATACAACAGATTTACATCATTGAATTCAGTTTCGAGCTTGGAATGATCGTTTGGATTGGAATTACTCTCAAGAATTGTTAGTAAAGTTTTCCCTTTTTATTCTTTAATCTTGCAGCTATGTTTTCAATCTTTAATTCTTGCCTTGCTATGTTTACTTCAATCATGCGTGAGTAATTCACTTATGGGTTTGGATTAGGGGTCCATTGTTAATCTTGATGTTCAATTTGTGATTATTGCATAAAGGGATTGAATCTTTTACCTAGGGTTTATGTTGATTTGGGGATTTGCTTTCTACTTGTTATTGATTGATGGCCACAATTAATTGCTAGTCTAGGAGAGGGATTCATTACAACGAAAGTTGAATGGAGACCTCGAGCCTTACCAATTTCAACCTAATTTTCCTACTATGAGAATAGGGGTAATTTTGGGGGCTTACAATGCTTAGGTGCTTAAGGTTATAATTGATGCATCACGACAGTTAGGCAATTGTAGCCTAATTCTGTTTATTGATTACGAAAGTAGCTGAATTGAATTCTTATGTGCATTGCCCATAAATCCCTAGGTTAATTATTCTCTCCCTAACTCTGAGATTGTTAGAACATCAAGGTTACAATCCCCCTAATCTGGCTCATTCCCTTATCATACAGTTAACTCCCTAGTCAATTGCTTTCTTTTAATTTTCATCATTCAGTTTTAGTTGCTTGGATTCTAGTTGATTCACATACTCTAGTGCCTAGTATTCTTAATTCATACAATTACGTGCCATAGCCCCAATCCTCAGCGGAACGACAATTCACACCCATATTTTCACTCATCATTATACATCATCAGGTTGGCCGAGTTCAGCCCTTGCTGTTGGTCCCAAGGGGATGGGGTACAAGTCTAGAGGGGGGGGGGGGGAATAGACTTGTATAAGATTTTGCAAATCTTTTCGACCTCTCGTGTGTATTGAACTAAGGATGTTTCAGTTCGATACCTCACGAGGAGAAGACAAAGTTTTATGCGCAGCGGAAATGTTATCCCCTTTTAGTTAGCACGAGTTTGAGTTAGTTCGAGAGGTGTGTTTATGTGCAGTGCAATCGAGAGGTTAGCGAGAGATAAATACAGAAAGTAAATGCGAGAGAGATTTTTAAGTGGTTCGGCCAACCCGCCTACGTCCACTCTTCTTCCAGAAACTCCCTGGAAGGATTGCACTAAAACTTCCCTTTTTAGTACAATATCGAGCGCTTGAGCTTTGATCACGAAGCCCGCCTCAAGCCTCAGGTTTTTCGCCCCGCTTCTTGTTACTCCACCTATCGAGCACTTGAGCTTTGATCACCAAGCCCGCCTCAAGCCTCAGGATCTTCACAAGACAGCTCCCAGGTTACTCCGCCTCTCCAAGGTTTTTCTCCCCGCTTCCAGTTACTCCACCTCTCGAGCACTTGAGCTTTGATCACCAAGCCCGCCTCAAGCCTCAGGATCTTCACTAGACAGCTGCCAGGTTACTCCGCCTCTCTTGCTTAATCCAAAGCAAGGACTTTTGGTTGTCACAGTTGAATGTAACAAGCTCCAATCTGACCACAAGCTATCGTTGAATAAACTTTGATGTAGAGCAGCTTCGGTCACCTTCTAGATGTGTAGCAGTTTAAGCTATGTAACTCTCTCAAACACTAAGATGTGTTTTCTCGCTGTTTTTGAATATCAGGATGATATTCCAAATTTAGCACTTGCACTTGAACGTTTGAATCAGACACCTCTTTCTAATTTTCCAACTTTGTTTTCCCCTTTCGCTTTGTGTCTTCACGTCCTTTTTATATGAGAGTTGAGGAATAATTCCGTTGGAGGGAAAATTATTCCGTTTGAAATTTGTCTCCCATGATGTGTATGAGACTTGCATCTTTTCAGCATTCTTCATGGAGTGGTGGTCTTGTAACTTGAACCTTTTGTTTGATAGTGGATATTCCATAATCCACTTTCTTGAGTCCATGCTCCACTTTCGTCTTTTGGTAAAAGTTACTCTTTTTATATTCCCATCATTCCTTGTTTGTGGGGAATCAGACCACTTCAGCATTGGTGTACCTTTTGACCGTTTGTGGTGGAAATCTGATGTGTCATCCATTTCCGTCCATTTTGAAAACTCACGTTTGGCACCTCTTCATTATTCTATCTCCATGATATTCTTCTTCTCCAAACTTGAAGTATGCTTCCTGACCGTCATTCAGCATTACTGGAGAAGTGTCAGTTTATCGAGACCAAGGTTGATGTCTCGATTGTTTGATGTCTCGAACCCAAGCATCGAGAGCTCTTCCTCTCGAACTCTGCTTATGTCTCGAACTGGATGGTTGTATCGAGAGGTACTACCTCTCGAACTCTGCTTATGTCTCGAGACTTAGTTGATGTCTCGCAGACCCTTATTCCTCCAGTGTCGTCTTGTGCCTTCTACTGATCTATCTATGAAATCACAACACGATTCTTCTAAGATGTTCATACAAGTTTACCTCAAGCTTAAATATTTTTCGAGTTGAGCTCAAGTTACCCGGTTGTATTTTCGCTCTTAGTTTACTTGTCGAACTTACATTGATTCCTATCCTTCGAGACTTTAGGGGATTCTGAATTACATTTTTTGGTATCATCAAAACCTAATACATTATGCTCCTAACAATTTCCCCCTTTTTGATGATGCCAACACTTATACTTACTCTATATGGCTGATTTGATAGAGGATAAACATAGATTTTATTTTCAGCGCATATGGTAAGTTTGACAATTATTCTACTAAAGCATTAATAAGCAAATTCACACAACACCCCCAGCAAAAGATATATATATTTAAGATTAAGGGAATGTTTACATGATTGAGTTTAGTAGAAAGATTTAAACAAAAACAAATAAGATCAAGAACAACATAAACAGCAATAGACTGGAATAAGATGGAGTTTGGACCACGAGAGCTTACTTCTTGTTGGCTTTCCTCTTCTTGTTGATGGCCTCTCGTGTCTTGATGGGGTCTTTCGGATTTACCAGGCTTATGTATTCATCCGTAACATCTAGATGCCTGTAGTTCCTGTAAGCTTCCCCCACGAACTCACCATCAATTACTCCATCTTTCCACCAGGCAATGCATTCTTCTGGAGACATATTGCTGTGAGTAGATATCCCAGTGATTTTCAGAAGCTTGAATATCTCCAGAGTCAGAATTTGTTCAGTATCTTCCCTGTTTCCAAACTTAAAGTTTGTCATGAGAAAATCGATCTTCCTTTCTTCTTCTGACTGTTGTTCTTGTCTTTTTCTTCTCCTTTCTCTGTCCTCTTCTCTCCTTTTCTCCATTTCCAGTGTACGCTGGACCCTTAGATTTTCTGCTCGTTTAGCATCCTCCACTGCTTTGCTCATAATTCTTGGTATTTTCGGAGGAGGTCCAGCTGGTTCACTTGCTGCCCTTTTCTTGCTGCTGGTTGATGTCCTTCCCTGAGTATTTGTCCCCTTCCCTTTATTTCCCCCCTTGTTGGCATCATCAGCACGGGAAAGGAGGATGGACATACCTTCGAAGATTGCTTGAAGTTGGGCAGGCACTTGGTTCGACAGGTCATCGAGTATGGCCTTCATCACATCCTGTCGAAGTTCACTGGAATGTTGGTGGGCTCGAAACTCTGCTCGTAATTCAGCGAGTTCAGCCTTCACGCTTGCAGCCTCTGCTCGAGCTAGAGCAGCCTCATCTGCAGCTTTCTGTGCTGCAGTCTCAGCCCATACTGCTTGTTCGAGTAGTTCTTCATGATTGGCCTGAGACTTGCTTGTGCCAGCCACAGGTAGTGCAGCGTTTCGAACAATGGCCAGTACGCGCTCAAGTTTAACCATCTTCTGAGTTTGATCAGCCATAAATTGACGCACCTCGCCAACGAACTCATGCTCGGCATGTTGATCATAGTCAGAAGAAGAAGGAGAAGAGGATCGAGATGTACCTTTTGTCGGAGGGGACTTGGGTGCTTCCAGATTTCCACCCATGACTTGCAGTTGCGAGTCCACCTCTCGATTAAGTGTCTGAGGAGCCACAGGGACACCGGGTTCAGAGCTCGAAGGTAGCTCCATGTCAGGCGCTTCCCGGTTTCCACCTGAGGGATGGATCACTTCTTGCTCTTCACCTCTCGAACCTGGAGCCTCAGCTTCAGCAACTGTGGAGATTGGATCAGCCGGGGAGGGTTCTTCGGTATTGGACGCTTCCTGGTTTCCATCCAATAGAAGTTCCCCCTCAGCGTCACTTCTCGAATCAGTGCTGGGAACTTGGTCATCTGCTGGTGAGGTTGGAGACGAAGTGTCGACAGGTGCTTCCCGGTTTCCACCTTCGATGGTCGCACCGTCCTCCTCAGTACTTCTCGAACCAGCAGGACTTGGGGCAATCTGCTCTAAGTGCTCATTGGACTGCATTTCGGTCTGCTCCGATGAGTCTGGAATGATAATTATTTCAGGAGCAGTAGGAAAACCCGGCAGTGTGAGCAACGGAACTACACCCTCTCGAACTATCTGAGCTTCATCGTTGTCAATCGAGGGTGTGGACGTAGGTGGTGGCAAAAGAAGAACAGTGTTGGGAGCCACCTCAAGTGCTTCAGAGGTCTCAGAGTCACCTCTCGAAGCTGCTACCTGTTCGTCCAGAGCAGAGTTACTGACTTGGGACAGTGGGATTGCGGCTGTTGCAATTGAAATTTCAGTATCATCTCGAGCAACCCCAGAGGTCTCTCCTGGACCTCTCGTATGTTCTACAGTCTGTCCCAAGGACATAGCAGTGGCGAGCCTGATATCTTCTCGAAATTGGGCATCAAGTTCTAGATCCTCCTAAGGCTCAACCTCGGTTTCTTCAGCTATGCCTTTAGCCTTATCAGTTCTTCCACTGTTCAGTTTCATCACTCGTGTTTCGTGGGCAAGATCCATCAGTTGTTGAGCTGGGATCTCGGAGATATCCAACCACTGGAGTGCAAACTGCTCTTCTGCCTCCATTTCAGCTGCTTGACTCATTAGTTGAGTGAAAGAACTGGTTCTCCAATTGATCCACCTGATCACCCTGGAGAAGTCATCAAGAGTGGGTGCTTCCACTGCTAACTGAGTAGAAACTTCTTCATATAAATCATCCCGCCCATCAGAGATGATTTCAGTTGCAGAGATTGCTTCGTCTATCTGTGCTGTGATCTCTCGACTATGCTCCAAGAGATCATCTCCCACTCTGACTGTGCAGTCTATCTCTCGAACCATCTCTCGTGGTTCTTCTGCACCCCCTTGTACTGGATCACTGATCCCAGTACCTTCAACTTCTCGAGTCTCCTCTCGAGGTTCAAACACAGATTGACCAGTACCCTCAGCATCATTATCAACATGAAGATCATCACAGAAATCTCTTGACAGGGACCTGGTAGGGGGCACTCTCTCAACCTCAGTGGCCAGTGTAGCCTGAGGTTCCCCCTGGGCTTGTGCCCTGTCCTCGAAGGGTACTTGTATAACTGACGGTGCCACTTCTCGAATCTGGGTGACAGCAGCAATTTTGGCCCTCTTGGCCCTCAACGCAACTCTCTTGACCAGAGTGTCCAAAGGCTCATCATCAGAGTCCTTTTCTTTGGCTGGGGCTTTCCTTTTGCCCCTTCCTTTTGGCTGTGAGGGAGAAGGTGCAGCCTTAACACCTTTAGCCTTGGGGACTTGAGATTTCGTCCTACCCATATAGGTATTCCGATGAATCTCTCGCCCTCCCCTCAGTTCAAAGCCCTTCAGGTTTAAGAGAAATTGAACAACAAAGCCGAAACCAACCTTTTTACTGATCGACAGGTTGGTGTTGGAGACTGAGCTCATCACTTGCTGTTTGAGGAAATTGAAGATAATGTGTGCCCAGTCCAGTTTGTTGTCATTCCAAATGGCATGGAGGATTTTGAGGAGGTCCAGATTAACCTCGTCGGTTCCAGACACCTTGCCGAGCACGAACTTCATGATTAGGTCGGCAGCGAGAGCAAACCTCTTCTTTAGGTGGAACTTGCGGAGGGCAGAGGATGCTCTGGGTGGTGCAGTCGCTAGTCGGATTTTCTCCTAGAAGGCTTGCTTGTCCAAGTCGTAATCCGATAGGTGCTTGACTGCTTCCTCCGATGACGCGAAATCAAATGCCGCTCTGAGGTCACCTACAGAGGTTGTGATGGGAAAATCATTAAAGCGGCTTTCGATTTTACCCTTCGTGACCTTGGCATTTGCGAACCATTCTGTGAAGTCGAGGGCGTGAATGGTCCGGTAGTCGTGCGTCATGTATTTCATCAGTCCTACTTTCTCAAACTTCTTCAGGACTTTTTCCGCCATTTTTGGATTAGAGGAGTTGGTGATGAAGCCGTCTTTGTCAAGGATACTCCCTGCCTTGACTTGTTTGATCTGAGAGCGAATGTGTAGCAACTCCCTCTGATATGCGTCGGAAGATGAGGTTGATGTGGAGGATTCGGACGCCATTGTTGACAGATATGAGGTTTTGGAGGGAATGTGTACAGTGGTTAGGATTTGGGGGTTTTGGGTATTCGGTTTGAGCTTGAATCCGGGTATGGAAGAAGAATTTGGCTTTTATATCATGTGGATTCGGGTTGGATATATGGGTAGGGTTGAGAGCTTGACCAGATAACGGATCCCGGTTCATTTAAAAGAATTTAAAGGTCAGAAATACCCTTTATAACGGTTATGTATGTAAGATATGGTAAGGGTATTTTGGTAAAGTATAATGCGGTTTTTGGATAGTGGGATATAAAGAGATGATATTTATATAGGCATGTTCCCACTTATCAAGATAATGCCTTTAAGAGCGGAAAAACCGTCAATAACCGAAGACCACGTTGCTAACATTGATGTCCAAAGTTAGCCGTTCCACATATATCCGTTGAGTACATCGGGTTCACCTCTCGAAGGTGAACTGTCTTCCAAATGAGTTTAAGGATCTTCCCCCTGAGTGATTGATCCCTAAACCTCCTTATTCCTCCGTCTTGATCTGGTTAAGAATCTTCTCCCTGAGTGATTGATCCCTAACCCTCCTTATTCCTCCTTTTAGAGATACGTAGACAGTCAGTTTGATATCTTTCGAAGTAATCTCTCGAACTACCCTTCTTCGAGACATAACATAAACAGGCAAACTAAACATGTATCTCTCGAACTATCTTTCGAACACAGATTGCGATAAGGAGACAGGATTGATTCATAAAAAGATATCACTTGGAACATTCTCTTAAGTTCATTTAGTGACTTCCAGTTACATAACTTATGAATCTATACAAATCCTAATTTCCTAGAGACTCTGTTAGCAGCTTCCTTAGTAGGTTTGAACGGTATGCTTCTCTCCGGAGCTGCTTACTGTAGTTGGGAGTGATCATCTTCATCGCTAATCCTCTTAAGGTCTTTGGATTAGGTATGATCACCCCTTTGACTGCTGCTGACCTCAGAAAGTCCCAACTGGTCTTCCTCTTCTTTTCCCTTGGTTCTCCATTTGGTTGAGGAAGGTCCTTTTCCAGAATGTGCAGCGGTAGGAGTCCCACTTATACGGGGCTCTTCTCCTGACTTCAGTATCCCATCGTTGTGGATCTCCTCGTATTTGGGGATCCATTCACCTTGGATGGGAATAGGATGCTGGCTTGGATTATCAGGAAGCTCCGCAATCTGTTCACCCTTCGTTGATTCTGGATAGTTCTCTCCTTGAAAGTCTTTGGACTTCGTTGCTGATTTTCTCCCTCTATACCATAATGGTACATCGTCTTTTCCTTTCTTCTTCTCCATGAAGAAGTCGATGACATAAACTGATGAGAAAACCCTTCTATTTATAGCCCAAAAAGGTTACCACTGTTGAGTCACGGGATGCCATATGAATGACCATTCAATGCTGTGTAACTCCAAAGCTGCCATAAAGTTGATGAAACCGCCCCTCACATGCGAAACAGTTCATGGCACTAAATACAAGAAGATAAGATTTGATCATTCATCCCAATTCTATCATTCCCAATTCTAACCTTAGTTGAGAGAATCTATTTTCACATAACGCTTTTGTGAAAATATCTGCTAGTTGCTCCTCCGTTGCAACGTATTCCAAAGTTATGTCCTTTTTCTCAACATGGTCTCGGATGAAGTGATACTTGATATCAATGTGTTTTGTTCTTGAATGTAACACTGGATTCTGAGTGATAGCTATGGCACTTGTGTTGTCACACATGATCTTAACCTCTTTACATTCAACACCATAATCCAGTAGTTGTTGCTTCATCCATAAAACCTGAGCACAGCAACTTCCAGCTGCTACATATTCTGCCTCAGCGGTGCTTGTAGCTATCGAATGCTGTTTCTTGCTAAACCATGAGACAAGTCTTCCACCTAGAAACTGACATGTCCCTGATGTGCTCTTTCGATCTATTTTACAACCGGCAAAGTCCGCATCTGAATAACCCATAAGTTCGAAAGATCCACCTCTCGAATACCAAAGTCCAACACTTTGCGTACCTTTGAGATATCTAAGGATCTTTTTAGATGCATTTAAGTGACTTTCCTTAGGACTTGCCTGAAACCTAGCACATACACCTACTGCAAAGGATATATCTGGTCTACTGGCAGTTAAATAAAGAAGAGATCCGATGATACCTCGATATGTAGTTTGATCGACCTCTCGACCTTCACTGTTGACATCGATACGTAGAGAGGTTCCCATGGGTACTTTGACTGAGGATTTCCCTTCTATATTGTATTTTCTGAGCAGATCCTTGGTGTATTTCTCCTGATTGATGAAGATACCTTCCTTAAGCTGTCTCACTTGTAATCCAAGGAAGTAGTTTAGTTCTCCCATCATGCTCATCTCGAACTTCCCTTTCATCAACCTGGAGAACTTCTTGCACAAGTCTGGATTGGTGCTTCCAAAAATGATATCGTCCACATAGATTTGCACCAGTAAGATGTGATCCTCATCCTTAATTCTAAACAGTGTTTTGTCCACTAGGCCTTTGGTGAACCCACACTGAAGTAGAAAAGAGGATAAGGTATCATACCAAGCTCTCGGAGCTTGTTTTAAACCGTAAAGTGCCTTCTTTAATTTGTATACTTTGTCAGCTCCCACGTCCTTCAAGAAACCCGGAGGTTGTTCAACGTACACCTCTTCTTCGAGAAGTCCGTTCAGAAAAGCGCTCTTGACATCCATTTGATATACCTTAAAGTCTTTGAAGGCGGCATATGCGAGAAAGATGCGTATGGCTTCGAGACGTGCCACTGGAGCGAAGGTTTCATCAAAATCTATTTCTTCCTCCTGACAGTAGCCTTTGGCAACAAGTCTGGCCTTGTTCCTAACAATGACTCCATCCTCATTCATCTTGTTTCTGAAAACCCACTTTGTACCAATGACATTCTGATGATGAGGTCTCGGAACTAGTTCCCAAACATCGTTCCGTTCAAACTGATGAAGTTCCTCTTGCATGGCTTGCACCCAATCTGGATCACATAGAGCCTCATCGATCACCTTAGGCTCTATTTGTGATAGAAAGCAAGCAAACATGCTTTCTCTGTATGCTGATCTGGTCCGAACTCTGTCACGTACATCTCCAATTACTTGATCAGCAAGGTGACTTCTCAGCCTTCTTAGGTCAGGTTGTGGCTCCTCAGTTGATACTTCCGTTGAAGATTGAGATGTGGGTTGAACATCTATGAACTGGATTGGATCAACTGAGTCAGGAGCTTTCTTCTTTGTAGACTCTTCATCATCTGATTCTGACTGGAGTTCTGCTACGTCTCGAACTATCGACTGCTTGTCTTCGAGAGGTAAGTTTGATCTCTCGATAGACTCTGGCTGGGCTTCCTCAGCTGCTTCCGTTGACTTTGATGGTTGATCTGTCGATGCCCTTTCATCAAAAGAAACATGTATGGATTCTTCAACCACCAATCTCCGCTTGTTGAAGACTCTGAATGCTTTGCTTGTCGATGAGTATCCCAGAAATACTCCATCATCTGCCTTTTCTTCAAAAGTTCTTAGTTGAGCCTTCCCATTGTTGTGGATATAGCATTTGCACCCGAATGTGTGGAAGTAGCTTACATTCGGTTTCCTTCCATTCCACAATTCATATGGAGTCTTTCCAACTCCTTTCACGATCAAGGACCGATTTTGGGTATAGCACGCTGTGTTGATTGCTTCTGCCCAAAATCCTTGAGGTATGTTGGCTTGCGAGAGCATGGTCCTTGCAGCTTCCTTGAGAGTTCTGTTCCTTCTTTCAGCAACCCCGTTCTGTTGAGGCGTTCGAGCAGCTGACAACTGATGATGAATACCGTTCTCGTTGCAGTAGCTCTCGATAACTTGATTAACGAACTCTCCACCTTGATCTGACCGAATCTTTAGTATCGAGACATCCTTTTCAACTTGAACTTGCTTCAAGAGATTTGGCAGGGCAATTTTTGTCTCACTTTTCTTGGTTAAGAACACGGTCCATGTGAATCTTGTGTAGTCATCTACTACCACAAGAGTATACTTCTTTCCCTTCATGCTGGGTGGATCTACTGGGCCAAATAAGTCCATGTGAAGAAGGCTTAATGGTCTAGTGGATGATGTCTCGGCTTTGCTCTTGAAAGAAGATTTGATCTGTTTGCAACGTTGACATGCCTCACAAATTTTATCCTTTCGAAACGTCACTTTGGGCAGTCCTTCCACTAGGTTCCTCTTAGTAAGCTTGTTGATAGTCTTGAAGTTCAGATGACTAAGCTTACTATGCCAATCCCAGCATAAATCTTCCTTGCTCCTTGCTAGCATACATAGGGATGGTTTTGCAGACCTCCAATCCACTATGTACATGTTTCCTTTCCTTGCTGCTTCCAAGACGACTTCGAGAGATTCCTCGCTCATAATCTGGCATTTGCTTTTGGTGAAGACAACTTTGTAGCCCTTGTCACAGAACTGGCTTGTACTAAGGAGATTGAACTTGAGCCCTTCAACGTAGGATACTCCCTTAATAACCAGCTCATTCTTTTGAATTTCACCAACAGCTTTTGTGCGTCCCTTCTTCTCGTTGTCGCCAAATGTCACCAAGGGACCTTCGATAGGTTGGATGTTCTCTAGCAGTGTTAGATTTCCCGTCATATGTCTTGAACATCCACTGTCAATGAACCACACGTCCCTGGTGTCCTGCAAGGAAATTAAGCAAGTTTAGGTACCCAAACTTTGGGTCCTGGTTGGTTAGTGAGTTTAGGCATCCATTTATACCTTGGACCCATTACTCCGGGCCTAGGTGCAATGTAGCCATTGTACGTTTGATAATCATAAGGAATGCTAGCAAAGGTTTTGGGCCTCTTTGGTGCATAAATCAACTTAGGTATAGACTTTTCGATCGGCTTATGCACCATGCATTTCATACGCTGTTTGATCATGTGAAATTGCTGAAAGTGAGGTTTCTTCCAGAAATTGTGATTCGATGACCAATTCTCACTAGATGGATAGAGTCTGCCTTTCTCCATCCGTGAGTTCCTAACTGTGTGGATCTCAGACCTTCCATATTTGCCTTGAGGCGCATTATATTGAATGTAGCTTCTTTTGTACTTGGAATGGCCTTGCGAGAGATAGCTGGGTGATCTCTCGATATTGTTTACCCGGCCATTCTTCGTAGCTTTCCTATACCTTCCATTGCTGGTGTACAGGGACGGTTTATGAATAGCTACTCTGGTCTTTTCTGTTGGTCCTTTATGACCTTTATTTGGTTTGGGTTGAGATCCTCCATTTCTTGAAGTTCCC
>NC_044917.1:16199312-16200442 GCF_003576645.1 Ipomoea triloba
TTGTAACACCCCAATTTTCAACTCTTACATTTATTACAAAATCCGTAATAAAACGCTGCGGAAGCTTACATCATATCAACAGAAAACCGGGTGCTACCGCCACACCTAGAGTGAATTCTATCACCTCTTTGACAAACTCCACTCTAAGTGCACAGGCTAAACTTACAACATTAATAACAATCCCTGTCTACATCAAAGAGTAGACCTCAACCTGTACTTCCCTTCTATTCCGAGCTCATCGGCTATAGGGGCCCACACTAATCTGCAACTGATAAGAAACACATTGAAGTGCAGTTAGCACGACGGCTAAATAAGGATATCCATGGGTTATCCAAAACTAAATAAAGGTTTTGTAAAACTTGATTACATCAAAACCCTATCCTTACTCATCGGCCGAGGTTCTACCTGCAACCTTTACGAATAGCAATTTATACACATAATAGGCAACAATTTCAATATCATCTTAATCATTTTCCCTCTAGACGAGGTCATATAATAGTCATTTGCCTACTCAGATCATATAATGCTAAACATTTAAGCATATAAGCAGAAAAAGGGAAAACACAAATCCCATATTTGTTCTCAAACATATTCTTTGAAAAATCTTTCCTCAAAGGACATTCTCCTCACTTTTCACCATCTCCTTTCCGTAGCTACAGCGTAACTTCATTTTCATACAAAATTTCCACTTAGTTTCTTTATAGAAAGCGTGAGGCCTTTGGAGTATTCACTTAACTCCTTCCCTGACCACTTGGATCATCGAACTCGGGTTCAGTGGTCATCACCCGGTCTAACACTGATCCCCTGGACGTAAGGTTCGTTAGAATGATCCCTAGCTGGCCCTACTAGGTCCATAAAAACGACACCTACCCGGACTTCTCAGAGTAACTATACTTTAAGTGTGCACACCCCCGCAGGAATACCTCATCCAAACGAGTTATATAGTACCCGGCGAATAGACTTCGCACCTTCAGTATGAATGATCATACTACATACAACAACCTTGGGCAAGGGCACTTTAAGCCACCCGAAGGCTAATCAAGGTCCTCCTCAACTTTACTAGAAACCAAGGGTTTGAAAACCATTTTCCTTCCTTTCTCATCCTCCTTGAGTCAAAATCACTTTTTTTT
>NC_044917.1:16201854-16233020 GCF_003576645.1 Ipomoea triloba
CTCCTGCAGTTGTAGCATAGACCTTGATCTTCTTCCTCCATTCTTCTGGATGTGTATCTCTCATTTTTCCTTCTTGAGGAGGAAGGTGAACTTGTATTGCTTTCCGGTGTCTTCTTCATGAACTTCCTGAATTTTCTTATGAAGAAAGCAAACTGTTCGTCAGATAAAAAATCAGTGGGAACGCCTTAGGATAATGTTAATAAAATACGGGGTATTACAACCAGTGCCACATTCCGTCTGTCCACCACGTCCTCATCTCTCGGAAACATCTCAAATTCGAAGGCTTTGAGATCTCTGAACAGTTGGTCGGTTGTGGTGTTCTTCAAATCCCTGTGATCACGCATTGTGATCACCTTCATTTCCCACTCCTTGGTAAGGCCTCGTAAGACCTTCAGATTTAGCTCCTTTTGTGGAATCTCCTTCTCGAGATCACTGATCTCTATTGATAGCTTCATGAAACGAGATTCCATGCTGTCGATGCTTTCCCCTGGCTTCATCTTGAAGTCCTCGAACTTCTTCATGGCCACGGTGAGCTTGTTCTCCTTTTCCTGTTCGTCACCTTCACCAATTAACATCAAAGTATCCAATACCTCTTTCGCCGTTTTGCACTTTCTTACTTTTGGGAAGATGGTTTCGTCTATAGCTCTGAAGAAAATATCCTTGGCAATGTTGTCCAGGTTGTTTCTCTTCCTATCATCACTTGTCCATTCTTCCCTAGGTTTGGGGACATACTTTGGTGTATCCCTGGTTTGCTCAGCAGCCGTGTTTACCATCATGATCTTGACTGGTCCAGATGTTATAACTTCGGCCATCTCATCATGGAGGGCTGATAGATACGCAAGCATGCATGTTTTCCAGTCATCGAACCTGCTAAGATCAAAGAGAAGATGTCTCGACAACATGCTATCCATATTAGAAAAATTATCTCGTGCTTTGAAAATTTTTAAAGGATTTTTCAAAGAAGGATCTCTAGGCAATATAAACAAAGGTTTATATCGATCAGAGAACTTGCTCTGATACCAATTGTTGGTCCCAAGGGGATGGGGTACAAGTCTAGAGGGGGGGGGGTTGAATAGACTTGTATAAGATTTTGCAAATCTTTTTCGACCTCTCGTGTGTATTGAACTAAGGATGTTTCAGTTCGATACCTCACGAGGAGAAGACAAAGTTTTATGCGCAGCGGAAATGTTATCCCCTTTTAGTTAGCACGAGTTTGAGTTAGTTCGAGAGGTGTGTTTATGTGCAGTGCAATCGAGAGGTTAGCGAGAGATAAATACAGAAAGTAAATGCGAGAGAGATTTTTAAGTGGTTCGGCCAACCCGCCTACGTCCACTCTTCTTCCAGAAACTCCCTGGAAAGATTGCACTAAAACTTCCCTTTTTAGTACAATATCGAGCGCTTGAGCTTTGATCACGAAGCCCGCCTCAAGCCTCAGGTTTTTCGCCCCGCTTCTTGTTACTCCACCTATCGAGCACTTGAGCTTTGATCACCAAGCCCGCCTCAAGCCTCAGGATCTTCACAAGACAGCTCCTAGGTTACTCCGCCTTTCCAAGGTTTTTCTCCCCGCTTCCAGTTACTCCACCTCTCGAGCACTTGAGCTTTGATCACCAAGCCCGCCTCAAGCCTCAGGATCTTCACTAGACAGCTGCCAGGTTACTCCGCCTCTCTTGCTTAATCCAAAACAAGGACTTTTGGTTGTCACAGTTGAATGTAACAAGCTCCAATCTGACCACAAGCTATCGTTGAATAAACTTTGATGTAGAGCAGCTTCGGTCACCTTCTAGATGTGTAGCAGTTTAAGCTATGTAACTCTCTCAAACACTAAGATGTGTTTTCTCGCTGTTTTTGAATATTAGGATGATATTCCAAATTTAGCACTTGCACTTGAACGTTTGAATCAGACACCTCTTTCTAATTTTCCAACTCTGTTTTCCCCTTTCGCTTTGTGTCTTCACGTCCTTTTTATATGAGAGTTGAGGAATAATTCCGTTGGAGGGAAAATTATTCCGTTTGAAATTTGTCTCCCATGATGTGTATGGGACTTGCATCTTTTCAGCATTCTTCATGGAGTGGTGGTCTTGTAACTTGAACCTTTTGTTTGATAGTGGATATTCTATAATCCACTTTCTTGAGTCCATGCTCCACTTTCGTCTTTTGGTAAAAGTTACTCTTTTTATATTCCCATCATTCCTTGTTTGTGGGGAATCAGACCACTTCAACNTTTGTGGGGAATCAGACCACTTCAACATTGGTGTACCTTTTGACCGTTTGTGGTGGAAATCTGATGTGTCATCCATTTCCGTCCATTTTGAAAACTCACGTTCGGCACCTCTTCATTATTCTATCTCCATGATATTCTTCTTCTCCAAACTTGAAGTATGCTTCCTGACCGTCATTCAGCGTTACTGGAGAAGTGTTAGTTTATCGAGACCAAGGTTGATGTCTCGATTGTTTGATGTCTCGAACCCAAGCATCGAGAGCTCTACCTCTCGAACTCTGCTTATGTCTCGAACTGGATGGTTGTATCGAGAGGTACTACCTCTCGAACTCTGCTTATGTCTCGAGACTTAGTTGATGTCTCGCAGACCCTTATTCCTCCAGTGTCGTCTCGTGCCTTCTACTGATCTATCTATGAAATTACAACACGATTCTTCTAAGATGTTCATACAAGTTTACCTCAAGCTTAAATATTTTCCGAGTTGAGCTCAAGTTACCCGGTTGTATTTTCGCTCTTAGTTTACTTGTCGAACTTACATTGATTCCTATCCTTCGAGACTTTAGGGGATTCTGAATTACATTTTTGGTATCATCAAAACCTAATACATTATGCTCCTAACACTTTCTTGATTCGAGACGTGGCGCTATGACTTACCTTAGAGAGATGTGGTTAAATGGTTAATATCCACCTACTTATCACCAATTGGTTTTAAGTTACAATAGTCACAGGATGGGTGAGCACCTAGGAAGTAAGCATAATGCAGAGCTTATATCCATCAATTGGTATTAGAGCCGAGGTCATGGGTTCGAATTGATGGTGAGGTGAAAGTCGAGTGCAGCCCCGGATGGGATGTGGGCGTAGGTTAGGCCAATTCTAATACCGAGAAAAGGATGATATGTGTGGAGGCTAAGGACCGATTCATGTATGCTTCGCGAGTGGGCTTGGTGGTTAAAGGTTGCGGCAGGTGCTAGGAGGGGATTGTTGGGCGACGACCAAGTTGGCCGAATTTAGCCCCTGCTCAGTTTGAGACGTGGCGTTGTGGCTTACCATGGAGAGATGTGGTTAAAGGGTCAATGTCCACCTACTTAGCACTAATTGGTTTTAAGTAGGATATGACAACCAGATAGCCAAAGAATTCTGTGGTTAAGCGTGTTTGACTTACAACAATCACAGAATGGGTGACCCTTTGGTAAGTAAGCATAATGCAGCGCTGAGATCCATTATCAAGCATGCTGCTGCGCTTTGTGATCAAAGGTTGCGATAGGTGTTGGGAAGGGATTGTTGCACGGGTTGGTCGAGTTCAATCCTGCTCGATTTGAGACGTGGCATTGTGTGGCTTACTATGGGGAGATGCGGTTAAATGGTTAATGTCCACCTACTTATCACCAATTGGTTTTAAGTAGGATATGCTTGAGTTATCGTAGTCACGTATGGGTGACCCACTAGGAAGTAAGCATTATAGTGCAACGCTGAGATTCATCATTTACTGAACAAATAATGTCTAAAAAATAATTACCATGATCTAATTACCTTTCAAGAAGTGAGCTATCATTTATGAGCATGCTCTAGAAGCTCTCCCTAGCAGCTACAAGCTCTGGCATGCCTATCTTAAGGAGCGCCTTGAGCTTGTCCATAACCTCCCTATCACTTGCTCTGGATACCAAACCCTGAACAAAACCTTCAAGCGAGCTCTTGTCACTATGCACAAGATGCCCCGCTTTTGGACCATGTATTTGCAAACCCTGACGGAGCAAAAGCACTCGCCGCACATTTGACTATGCTTTGTATGCGCTGCCAGTCACTCAACACGATCGGATTTGGGCACCTTATTTGTGTTTTGTCACTTAGAGGGAGGTCTCAATTGAGACATCACTTCGGGTTCATAGACGATACTTTATGACCCTTCCCATTTTAAGGATTTCATTGAGTTCTTGTTGAATTCAACGTTATGGCAGGAGGCTGCAAGAAGGTTGGCTGGAGTATTGAATGATGACCAGTTCCATTCAATTAAGGGAAAGAAAAAACATTGGTTGTGGTTGGAGCTGTGTGATTTGTTGACTCAGCATGCTACTAAAATTAATTTGGCAAGAGGGGGATTGAATGTGGATGCAATTATTTGGGGAGGGATTCAAAAGTTCACAAATGAGGTTGGAGGGCTACGGATCTCCTTGGCGGATTATTACATCCGAAGAAAATTATTTGGGAAGGCCAGAGACATTTTTGATGAGGGGATGACCATAGTGGTGGCCGTTTGAGATTTTAGTGTAAGTTTTGATGCATATTGGCAGTTTGAGGAGGGTGCTAGCACAAAGTAAAGTGGATGATGAGGAGGAGGGTAATTGTGAGAGAGGGGTAGATGATGATGATCGATCAAATCTGGCAAAACTAGAGAAAAAGCTTAAGAAATTTTGGTTAAATGATGATAAAGATGTTGATTTGAGATTAGCAAGGCTACTAGAGTATCTTCAGGACATGAGGCTGGAGCTTGCTAACAGTGTGCTTCTTAGGCAAAATCCACACAATGTAGAGCATTGGCATAAAAGGGTGAAGCTTTTTTAAGGGAATCCCTCACGGTAGATACTGACTTATACAGAGGCAGTGTGGACAATAGACCCAATGAAGGCTGTAGGGAAGCACCACATACACAGTGGGTTGTATTTGTAACACTCTATGAGAAACATAATGATGTTGCAAATGCTAGGGTAATATTTGATAAGGCAGTGTAAGTCAACTATAACTTAAGATTATAGTCTATAAGATTGTGGATCACCTTGATCTTGTCTAGTTTGAATGGGCTGAGATGGAACTTAGACACAAAAATTTTTAACATGCACTTCAACTCATGAGGCGTGCTATTGCAGAACCATCTGTTGAGGTCAAAAGGAGAGGTACGTTACAAAACATTATATTCTGTGATGTTGCAATGGAGCTAACCATTGGGTGTATATTTGTTCACTATTGTTTTTTGCATGAGCAGTTGCTGCTGTTGGTGGCAAAAAACTCGTACAGATGAGACTTCATAAATCCTTTAGGCTTTGGACGTTCTATGTGGATTTGGAGGAGAGTTTGGGCACATTAGAGTCAACTAAGGTAGTGTATGAGAAGATTTTGGATCTTAAGATTGCCGACCCCAAATTATTGTTAATTATGCAAATATTTTTGGAGGTACATACATACTGCTTTATATCTCATTTCATTCCCTTGAAAGATAGAGAAATAATCTTAATTCGCACAATAATCTTAATCCTTTAGAACGAGCTGAGATTAATATTCTGTATTTAATAACTTCAATTCAATTCTTTGTTCAGGATCATAAATTCTTCGAGGAAGCATTTAAGGTTTATGAGAGAGACGTCAAGATTTTTAAATACCCTCGGGTAAAGGACATATGGATTACCTATATTTCCAAGTTTGTCGAAACATATGAGAAGTCAAAGTTAGAATGAGCTCGAGAATTATTTGAGCGTGCAGTTGAAGCGGTATGTGACTATCATTTGTATTCTATTGTACACTACAATTCAGTTCTTTTGTGGTGTGTCATTTGTATTTCCTTTTGTTTTGAATTGGATCTTATGCTTGGAGTTAGTTATTTCTTGATTCTTAAAAGTATTTAAAATTATATTTTTAAAATGCTTGCTCCAAAGTCCAAATTGCATGTCTATCTGTCTGTCTTCTCAATCATTAAGATGGTTTCATCAAAACTTAAACTATATATGTTTTAAGTCAATTTATTATAGGGAAAAGTGTCAAATTGGCCCCCTAAGTCGGGTGGATAGTGCAATTAGGTCCCCTAACTGAAAAAAGCTCCATTCAAGCCCCTTAAACCGGTAAAAAAGTGCAATTGAGTCCTAAATGACTTGTTTATCACGTCAAATTCAGTTAGGTGGCCTAATTGCACTATTCACCCGACTTAGGAGGCCAATTTAACACTTTTTTATTTTTTTATTTTATTTTTCAAAACATTTATTTTTTATTTATTAAAAATATTATTTATTATAAATAAACAATAAAAAAATATTAAAAACAGCCACTGGCCGTTTAATAATTAGGTCCTATTGTCAAATTAATTTGTAGAATTCGTCCCCAAGTGTTGACCATACTCACTTTTCATCCCTAAGTTATCATTGATGTTGCACTATTTGTCCATTTATTAATAAGACATTAGGGACGAAATTTACAATTTTAGTATAATCCAGGGACGAAAAGTGAACATGACCAACGCTCGGGGACGAATTCTATGTAGGCTGATAAGTGCATATTTGATCATATTTAATCCCCATATTTAAGCTTATTTGTCCACTAGATTGTATAAATTGTGATCATTATAGCCTTCATTTTCTTTACTTTGATTAATGTTTGCAACTATCATCTTATTTGGAATAAAGTAAAGAAAATTAGGCCGTATTGCATTTAATGGGATAGTTTAGAGAAATCCTAAGTTTAATTTGTAATTTTCATCTTTAATAAGCCATCCTAATGTGTTTAATTGCTAGTAGGAGATATCAGGGAAATCATGAAGACAAGGAGGATCATGAAGGGACAAGAACAAAAATGAGAAGATGGATGATGATGAATTAAAGTGGAGGAAAAAAGCAAAGAAGATTTGGTCCATTTTCATCATTAAAGATCAGGCAATAATGGAATCAAAGAGTGATATTTTGGATGGTGATTGATCATATGGATAAACCAAAGCAAAAGTGGAACAAGTGTCTAAAATCTGATATTTCCGCACAAATTGTCCACTGTTCGGTATTTTGACCATATTTCAGAGTAGGAATATCCAAATTATGTGATCTTTGCACCGTTAGAAAGAAGACTTCAAGGGCTACAACTTTACCAGAAATACAAAACTCATACTTCCGAACAGAAAATGGAGAAAAACAGCCCGGAAGATGAAGCTGCGTGCAGTGATGTCATTGCTTGCGAAATTTTCCATCTTCTTTCTCATTATGATATGTGAGGTCATGGCATATGTAATTCCCCATTTCCAAATTCAGATGGAATGTGAGGTAATTGCATATGTAATTGTCCATCTTTGCTCCCTTTTGATGCTTATATAAAGCCTTGTAACTCTCAAACTTCAACACACCATTCCTCACCAATTCCTTCTATCTCCTCTCATTCTAGCTTAGTTTTAGTGTTGTGTTTTTCTTCAAGCAAGAGTGTAGGAGGAAACTCCAAAAGTTTGGTCTTCAATCCATAAGTTTTCTTGTTCCCTTTATCTCTTTACAATTTATTTACCATGCTTATGAATTTAAATATTGTTAGTTTGTTGTATTCCATTATGAATTGTGAGTAGTTGCATTAAGGACTTGAATTAGGGTAGGATTATCTTTATTGATGCTAAGTTCATGAATATTTCATAAAGGGGAAGGCTTTAATTTAAGAGTTTATTGAAGTATGCATAGATTTAATTGAAATCTTGTTAGTAAATGGTACGTAACATTTGTTAACTTGCCTTTGGATGATTTCATTTTATAATGGAAGTTATATGTTGAAATCAAGCTACTCTTTGTATGCACCCAATTTAATTTACGAAAGCAAAGAACATTGTGGTTTTAAATTGCTTATGTCCTCTAAGAACTAGGAATTGATATGTCACGGAAGTGGAGCAAATCCTTGTTCTAATCTTTATCTTTAGTTCATAAAAATGAAATTTAGATTAAAGATTCTTTTGTGCAATTCATTGAACTCTTAAATTAATTGTTTTCCCCTAATCTTGTTATTATTGCATCTATAAGATAATTCTCCTTAATTCGAGTCCTATCCTTAATTATCAGAGTTTATACCAATTGTAATATTGCTTTTAATTCTTGAACCTGTTATAGCTTGTTACATATCAACTCATNGACTATCATTTGTATTCTATTGTACACTACAATTCAGTTCTTTTGTGGTGTGTCATTTGTATTTCCTTTTGTTTTGAATTGGATCTTATGCTTGGAGTTAGTTATTTCTTGATTCTTAAAAGTATTTAAAATTATATTTTTAAAATGCTTGCTCCAAAGTCCAAATTGCATGTCTATCTGTCTGTCTTCTCAATCATTAAGATGGTTTCATCAAAACTTAAACTATATATGTTTTAAGTCAATTTATTATAGGGAAAAGTGTCAAATTGGCCCCCTAAGTCGGGTGGATAGTGCAATTAGGTCCCCTAACTGAAAAAAGCTCCATTCAAGCCCCTTAAACCGGTAAAAAAGTGCAATTGAGTCCTAAATGACTTGTTTATCACGTCAAATTCAGTTAGGTGGCCTAATTGCACTATTCACCCGACTTAGGAGGCCAATTTAACACTTTTTTATTTTTTTATTTTATTTTTCAAAACATTTATTTTTTATTTATTAAAAATATTATTTATTATAAATAAACAATAAAAAAATATTAAAAACAGCCACTGGCCGTTTAATAATTAGGTCCTATTGTCAAATTAATTTGTAGAATTCGTCCCCAAGTGTTGACCATACTCACTTTTCATCCCTAAGTTATCATTGATGTTGCACTATTTGTCCATTTATTAATAAGACATTAGGGACGAAATTTACAATTTTAGTATAATCCAGGGACGAAAAGTGAACATGACCAACGCTCGGGGACGAATTCTATGTAGGCTGATAAGTGCATATTTGATCATATTTAATCCCCATATTTAAGCTTATTTGTCCACTAGATTGTATAAATTGTGATCATTATAGCCTTCATTTTCTTTACTTTGATTAATGTTTGCAACTATCATCTTATTTGGAATAAAGTAAAGAAAATTAGGCCGTATTGCATTTAATGGGATAGTTTAGAGAAATCCTAAGTTTAATTTGTAATTTTCATCTTTAATAAGCCATCCTAATGTGTTTAATTGCTAGTAGGAGATATCAGGGAAATCATGAAGACAAGGAGGATCATGAAGGGACAAGAACAAAAATGAGAAGATGGATGATGATGAATTAAAGTGGAGGAAAAAAGCAAAGAAGATTTGGTCCATTTTCATCATTAAAGATCAGGCAATAATGGAATCAAAGAGTGATATTTTGGATGGTGATTGATCATATGGATAAACCAAAGCAAAAGTGGAACAAGTGTCTAAAATCTGATATTTCCGCACAAATTGTCCACTGTTCGGTATTTTGACCATATTTCAGAGTAGGAATATCCAAATTATGTGATCTTTGCACCGTTAGAAAGAAGACTTCAAGGGCTACAACTTTACCAGAAATACAAAACTCATACTTCCGAACAGAAAATGGAGAAAAACAGCCCGGAAGATGAAGCTGCGTGCAGTGATGTCATTGCTTGCGAAATTTTCCATCTTCTTTCTCATTATGATATGTGAGGTCATGGCATATGTAATTCCCCATTTCCAAATTCAGATGGAATGTGAGGTAATTGCATATGTAATTGTCCATCTTTGCTCCCTTTTGATGCTTATATAAAGCCTTGTAACTCTCAAACTTCAACACACCATTCCTCACCAATTCCTTCTATCTCCTCTCATTCTAGCTTAGTTTTAGTGTTGTGTTTTTCTTCAAGCAAGAGTGTAGGAGGAAACTCCAAAAGTTTGGTCTTCAATCCATAAGTTTTCTTGTTCCCTTTATCTCTTTACAATTTATTTACCATGCTTATGAATTTAAATATTGTTAGTTTGTTGTATTCCATTATGAATTGTGAGTAGTTGCATTAAGGACTTGAATTAGGGTAGGATTATCTTTATTGATGCTAAGTTCATGAATATTTCATAAAGGGGAAGGCTTTAATTTAAGAGTTTATTGAAGTATGCATAGATTTAATTGAAATCTTGTTAGTAAATGGTACGTAACATTTGTTAACTTGCCTTTGGATGATTTCATTTTATAATGGAAGTTATATGTTGAAATCAAGCTACTCTTTGTATGCACCCAATTTAATTTACGAAAGCAAAGAACATTGTGGTTTTAAATTGCTTATGTCCTCTAAGAACTAGGAATTGATATGTCACGGAAGTGGAGCAAATCCTTGTTCTAATCTTTATCTTTAGTTCATAAAAATGAAATTTAGATTAAAGATTCTTTTGTGCAATTCATTGAACTCTTAAATTAATTGTTTTCCCCTAATCTTGTTATTATTGCATCTATAAGATAATTCTCCTTAATTCGAGTCCTATCCTTAATTATCAGAGTTTATACCAATTGTAATATTGCTTTTAATTCTTGAACCTGTTATAGCTTGTTACATATCAACTCATATATGATTGCTTGGATTCTTGTTAAATTTATTCATCTTAATGCCTAAGAATTTAATTGCTATACAAGTACATGCCATAAAACCCAATCCCTTGAGAACGATATAATTAACCCACAAATTCACTACACCACTTTACACATCAACTTTTTGGCGCCGTTGCCGGGGATTGGCATATCTGGTTGTATTGTATAATTAATTATCTAATCTTAGCATTAAAATGAATGAATTTTGAAGGAGATCAAGTTTTGCTTTTATTGTTTAAGTGTTTTCTTAAGTTTGTTTAAATTTGGATACCTTTTGATTTATGCAAACTAGATCACAAGGTGGTCAAAACCTTTGTCCTTTAAACCAAGAACTCTCTAGAGAGTTAAGGAAGTTGAAGAAAGGCTCATCCAATCAGTTGAAAGAGTTTGAACCAGTGGAGATAAACATGGAGACCGGTGAATCTAGCAACTCAGGCCAAATGTCTCCCGGAGGAAGTAGTTCCCGAGCAAGCCCGAGTCAAGGAGCACACACGGAGGCTCAACCCAATACCTCTCAAGATCCAGTGGCACCGGTACGAATACCAATCTCTACCTCCATGGAAAATCCGAATCTAAATCCTTATTTAGGAGGAGGATTAGGTTTTCAATTTCCACCGCAACTACAAGGGGCCGGGATGCAAAATTTTCCTCATCTTTTGAACCCAAATTTCTTCACAAACCCTATGTTTGACCCATACCAGAATTTCCCTCAAAGAGCCCAACCCTACTTCTACCAAAGAGCACAAAATTTTCAACCCATGGCTACTCATCTGGCTCCCCAATTTGAAGAAGAAGATTGCATTGCCTATCCCGGAATCGAGGNAAGTGAACATGACCAACGCTCGGGGACGAATTCTATGTAGGCTGATAAGTGCATATTTGATCATATTTAATCCCCATATTTAAGCTTATTTGTCCACTAGATTGTATAAATTGTGATCATTATAGCCTTCATTTTCTTTACTTTGATTAATGTTTGCAACTATCATCTTATTTGGAATAAAGTAAAGAAAATTAGGCCGTATTGCATTTAATGGGATAGTTTAGAGAAATCCTAAGTTTAATTTGTAATTTTCATCTTTAATAAGCCATCCTAATGTGTTTAATTGCTAGTAGGAGATATCAGGGAAATCATGAAGACAAGGAGGATCATGAAGGGACAAGAACAAAAATGAGAAGATGGATGATGATGAATTAAAGTGGAGGAAAAAAGCAAAGAAGATTTGGTCCATTTTCATCATTAAAGATCAGGCAATAATGGAATCAAAGAGTGATATTTTGGATGGTGATTGATCATATGGATAAACCAAAGCAAAAGTGGAACAAGTGTCTAAAATCTGATATTTCCGCACAAATTGTCCACTGTTCGGTATTTTGACCATATTTCAGAGTAGGAATATCCAAATTATGTGATCTTTGCACCGTTAGAAAGAAGACTTCAAGGGCTACAACTTTACCAGAAATACAAAACTCATACTTCCGAACAGAAAATGGAGAAAAACAGCCCGGAAGATGAAGCTGCGTGCAGTGATGTCATTGCTTGCGAAATTTTCCATCTTCTTTCTCATTATGATATGTGAGGTCATGGCATATGTAATTCCCCATTTCCAAATTCAGATGGAATGTGAGGTAATTGCATATGTAATTGTCCATCTTTGCTCCCTTTTGATGCTTATATAAAGCCTTGTAACTCTCAAACTTCAACACACCATTCCTCACCAATTCCTTCTATCTCCTCTCATTCTAGCTTAGTTTTAGTGTTGTGTTTTTCTTCAAGCAAGAGTGTAGGAGGAAACTCCAAAAGTTTGGTCTTCAATCCATAAGTTTTCTTGTTCCCTTTATCTCTTTACAATTTATTTACCATGCTTATGAATTTAAATATTGTTAGTTTGTTGTATTCCATTATGAATTGTGAGTAGTTGCATTAAGGACTTGAATTAGGGTAGGATTATCTTTATTGATGCTAAGTTCATGAATATTTCATAAAGGGGAAGGCTTTAATTTAAGAGTTTATTGAAGTATGCATAGATTTAATTGAAATCTTGTTAGTAAATGGTACGTAACATTTGTTAACTTGCCTTTGGATGATTTCATTTTATAATGGAAGTTATATGTTGAAATCAAGCTACTCTTTGTATGCACCCAATTTAATTTACGAAAGCAAAGAACATTGTGGTTTTAAATTGCTTATGTCCTCTAAGAACTAGGAATTGATATGTCACGGAAGTGGAGCAAATCCTTGTTCTAATCTTTATCTTTAGTTCATAAAAATGAAATTTAGATTAAAGATTCTTTTGTGCAATTCATTGAACTCTTAAATTAATTGTTTTCCCCTAATCTTGTTATTATTGCATCTATAAGATAATTCTCCTTAATTCGAGTCCTATCCTTAATTATCAGAGTTTATACCAATTGTAATATTGCTTTTAATTCTTGAACCTGTTATAGCTTGTTACATATCAACTCATATATGATTGCTTGGATTCTTGTTAAATTTATTCATCTTAATGCCTAAGAATTTAATTGCTATACAAGTACATGCCATAAAACCCAATCCCTTGAGAACGATATAATTAACCCACAAATTCACTACACCACTTTACACATCAACTTTTTGGCGCCGTTGCCGGGGATTGGCATATCTGGTTGTATTGTATAATTAATTATCTAATCTTAGCATTAAAATGAATGAATTTTGAAGGAGATCAAGTTTTGCTTTTATTGTTTAAGTGTTTTCTTAAGTTTGTTTAAATTTGGATACCTTTTGATTTATGCAAACTAGATCACAAGGTGGTCAAAACCTTTGTCCTTTAAACCAAGAACTCTCTAGAGAGTTAAGGAAGTTGAAGAAAGGCTCATCCAATCAGTTGAAAGAGTTTGAACCAGTGGAGATAAACATGGAGACCGGTGAATCTAGCAACTCAGGCCAAATGTCTCCCGGAGGAAGTAGTTCCCGAGCAAGCCCGAGTCAAGGAGCACACACGGAGGCTCAACCCAATACCTCTCAAGATCCAGTGGCACCGGTACGAATACCAATCTCTACCTCCATGGAAAATCCGAATCTAAATCCTTATTTAGGAGGAGGATTAGGTTTTCAATTTCCACCGCAACTACAAGGGGCCGGGATGCAAAATTTTCCTCATCTTTTGAACCCAAATTTCTTCACAAACCCTATGTTTGACCCATACCAGAATTTCCCTCAAAGAGCCCAACCCTACTTCTACCAAAGAGCACAAAATTTTCAACCCATGGCTACTCATCTGGCTCCCCAATTTGAAGAAGAAGATTGCATTGCCTATCCCGGAATCGAGGCCAATAACTTTGAACTCAAGACTTCCATGATCAACTTGGTGCAAGCAAATCAATTTGGAGGTTCAAAGTTGGAAGATCCTAAGGCGCATATCACCCATTTCGACAGAATATGCCAAACTATCAAGATGAATGGGGTGTCTATGGATGCAATCAAGCTGTGATTGTTCCCATTTTCGTTGAGGGATCAAGCTCTGAGTTGGCTCAATTCCTTTGGGCCAAATCATTTCAACACATGGGACCAGCTGTACAAATCTTTCATGCAAGAATACTATCCACCCTCCAAGGCTGCAAAATTGAAGAAGCAAATCCAGAATTTCCAGCAATTCGGAAGTGAAAATCTGTACGAGGCATGGAAGAGGTTCAAGGATCTCAGGAGGCAGTGTCCTAGGAATCTCCTATCTCCTGGGGATTTCATTTCATCTTTTTACGAAGGATTGCTGGACAACTACAAGACAGTGTTGGATACTTCTTCTATGGGGGGAGTGTTTCTTGATATGACGCCCGATCATGGAGAGCAGCTGATAGAAAGAATCACAGCCAACACTGCGTATTGGTACAATGAAAGAGTCGAGCAACCAAGGAAAGAGAAAGCAGTAGGTATGTTTGAAGTGGATGAGAAGGTTGCCATGCAAGCCCAACTGGATTCGATCCAACACATGTTGAAAGAAATGGTGTTGAATAAGAAGGCGAATGCTCAGTCAGTCATTTCCTCATCCCAGATGCCACCCACACCACAAGCCTACTCGATGGTACAACCGACAACTCCAAGCCCACCACCATCTTCAACTATGGCTATGGTGCTCAGTTACGCTATTTGTGGCGGTGCTCATGCTTCTCAAAATTGTCAACTATTGGAACCTGGAAGCCACAACTCTTATTCAACTGTAGAGCAAGTTGACATGATTGGATACCAAAGACCTCAAGGCCAAGCGCAATGGAGGAATCAAGTCAATCCTTCTTGGAGCAATCAAGGTTTTCAAGGGAGAAATCCACCTCCTGGTTTTCAAGGCAACCAAGGCTTTAGAGGTGGATATCAAGGCAACCAGCAATGGAGAAGAAATCAAGGACAAGGTACGAGCCAAGCAAATGCTTAGAATCAGCAAGGGTATTCACAAGATCCGGACATGAAAACCTTCATGAACATGATTATGACACAAATGAGTAAATTGCAAACCGAAGTTGAAGGTCTTCGTGCTCAACAACAAGGAGGAGGTGCCTAAACTTCTACCCAACCTTCATTTAATGGTAAACTTCCAGCAAGCACTGAAAATCCTAGGAATCAAGTCAATGCTGTTGTAACTAGAAGCGGGAAGTCTTTGACTGATCCACCCTTTCCAGACGATAACATTGCTCTTGAAAATGAAGGGAAAGAAAAAGAACTTCTACCACAAAAAGGAGATCCTGAAGGACAAGTGCAGACAAAGGAGGATCTTAGCCAAGGTAAAAAGAACAAGGGCAAGCAAATTGATGATTCGGTGATTCCTTGCAACTTATTGCCATTTCCACAAAGGTTGTGGAAGTCCAAAGAAAACTTATTGCCATTTCCACAAAGGTTGTGGAAGTCCAAAGAAACCGATAGGGAATTTCCACAAAGGTTGTGGAAGTCCAAAGAAACCGATAGGGATAACAAATTCAAGATGATGCTTGACAAGTTGGAGATATCTATGCCTTTTGTGGATGCTGTTACTCAAATACCATCATACAAGAAATTCTTGAAGGATACTGTTACTCAAATACCATCATACAAGAAATTCTTGAAGGATATTTTGAGTAATATACCATCATACAAGAAATTCTTGAAGGATATTTTGAGTAATAAAAAGAAGTACAAGAAATTCTTGAAGGATATTTTGAGTAATAAAAAGAAGTTGGAGAAGAGTGCAGTGATAGATCTTAGTGAGGGAGCATTGGCATGCGCTGCAATACAAAAGAATCTACCACCGAAGTTGAAGGATCCTGGAAGTTTTGCTATTCCATGTATCGTTGGAGGATTTGTTGTGGGTCGTGCTCTATGTGATCTCGGAGCTAGTGTGAGCCTCATGCCTTACTCCCTTTGTAAGAGGCTCAACCTTGGAGAGCCGAAACCCACTACCATGACACTTCAAATGGCGGATCACTCAATAAAGCGCCCAGTGGGAGTATTAGAAGACATCCCAGTAATGATCGATCAATACTACATTCCGGGAGATTTTGTGATTCTTGACATTGAGGAAGATGCCAAGGTACCCATAATCCTTGGTAGACCATTTCTAGCCACAGCTGGGGCGATCATTGATGTAAAAAGGGGGAAGCTTGTTATGGAAGTGGCCGATCACAAGATTGAATTTGATATATTCAAAATGGCCAAACACCAACCAACTTACATTGATGAATGCAATATGATGGAAATTTGTGAGGTAAACCCTAGTGAAGTCTTGAAGATTGACAAGGAGTATTCGATTGTTGAAGAACTTCTTGAGAAATTTGGAATCTGCACCCAAAAGGAGATGGACACATGCGAGCAAGGGATTTTTGATCAAGGTGAGGCTGGAGAAAGAATTTTTGCTACTCTTGACCCGCTAGGAGAGGAACATGCACCAAAGGTAGAACTAAAACCTTTACCTCCTAGTCTAAGGTATGTTTTTCTGGGCTCTAACTCCACTTATCCTGTAATTGTTAATTCTTCTTTGCATAGTGATGAAATTGATAAGCTGCTTAATGTGCTTAGAAAACATAGGAGGGTAATTGGTTATACTATTGGTGATTTAATTGGCATTGATCCTAAGTACTGCATGTATATAATTTATTTAGAAGAGAATGCCAAACCTACTGTTGAACCCCTTAGGAGATTAAATCCCAATTTGAAGGATGTAGTTAAGAAGGAAATTTTGAAATTGCTTGAGGCCGACATTATATACCCTATTTCGGACAGCAAGTGGGTGAGTCCCATACATGTTGTTCCGAAAAAGGGCGGTATAACGGTTATTGAAAATGACAATAATGAGTTGATTCCTACTAGACTTGTTACTGGTCATAGAATGTGCATTGATTACAGAAAATTGAATAAGTCTACTAGGAAAGATCATTACCCCCTTCCATTTATTGATCAATTGCTTGAGAGAATGTCCAAGAATGAATACTTCTGTTTTCTAGATGGTTTTTCAGGATATTTTCAGATTTATATTCACCCAGATGATCAAGAAATGACAACATTCACATGTCAATATGGCACCTTTGCTTTCAAAAAGATGTCATTTGGTTTGTGTAATGCACCTGCTACTTTTCAAAGGTGCATGATGGCAATCTTTTCTGAAATGGTGGAAGAAATCATGGAAGTATTCATGGACGATTTCTCAGTTTATGGTAAGTCGTTTGATGATTGTTTGATAAATCTTGATAAAGTTCTGTGCAGGTGCCAAGAAGTCAATTTAGTTCTGAATTGGGAAAAATGTCATTTTATGGCAACTGAAGGCATAGTTCTTGGCCACAAAATTTCAGCAAGGGGAATTGAAGTAGACCCGGCAAAGATTGAAGTCATTTCAAAATTGCCACCCCCAAGCTCGGTAAAAGGAGTAAGGAGTTTTCATGGTCACGCTGGGTTTTACAGAAGATTCATCAAAGATTTCTATAAAATTGCAAAACCCCTCACGCACTTGCTTGCGAAAGAGGTGGCGTTTAATTTTGATGAATCTTGTCTTATTGCTTTTAACAGATTGAAGGAAGCTCTATGTCATGCTCCAATCATTCAACCTCCTGTTTGGAATCTACCGTTCGAATTGATGTGTGATGCGAGTGACTATGCAGTTGGGGCGGTGCTATGCCAAAAGAAGGACAGGTGCTACTATGTGATCCATTACGCAAGCCACACACTTGATGATGCTCAAGTCAACTATGCAACAACTGAGAAGGAGCTTCTTGCGGTGGTGTTTGCTATGGAGAAATTTCGGTCCTATTTGCTTGGGAGCAAGGTGATAGTTCACACCGACCATGCTGCTTTGAAGTATTTATTCCAAAAGAAATATGCAAAGCCGAGGCTGATCCGATGGGTGCTCCTACTTCAAGAATTTGATCTGGAGATTAGAGACAAGAAAGGATCCGAGAATGTTGTGGCCGATCACCTGTCCAGACTTGAAGGCCAAAAGGATGATGAATTGCCCATAGATGATTCCTTCAAGGGAGAAACATTGTATATCTTGACTGGATTAGGAAAACGGTATGTGCCATGNGGCCAAGAATTTGATTCTATCTGGAATTTCAAGGATGAAGTACCAGAAGTAAAAGAAATCAATGAGGTTGCAACTGAGGAAATTATAGAAGAAGCATCCAACCCAGTCATAACCATTGTGGGTAAGAAGAGCACCTCTGAAAAATCTTGGAGCATTGAAATGATTTCAAAATTCTTCCACTTACCAGTTGTCCAGGCGGCAAGGGAATTACACATAGGAAAAGCCAAGCTGAAGAAAATATGCACCGAGTTGGGAATCAATCAATGGCCACATAGGAAATTACAGTACATGGATCGACTGTTGAGCATGTTTAAGAAAGATTCTGACCAAGGGGAGAAGGTGATTGAGCTAGAACACGAAAGTGAGCAGATGTTGACAAACCCCAACAATGAGTTAGGCTTAGAAACTCAAACACTGGGGGAATCTTCTTCTAAAAAGAAAAGATATCAACAATTGATAAATCTTGCTCACTCTACTTCCTTTGCCAATTCATCTCGTGTTCCGTGGGAAGATGAAATGTTTTAAACTTCACTTAGTAATTTCTATCCTAGTTATTTATGTTTTAATTTTCCTTTGTTAAAAAAAATTTGTTTTATGTTTGTTTGAATTTAAGTTATGATTAATTTATGACTTCTGTTTTTCCGTGATTGTCTCTTATAGTTTTTAACAGGAAGGCTAGAAGATGTGTAGAACTAGTGGACTTCTCTACTCTTGTTGCTGCACGAGAATCATAGGGGAGTACAATCTTTCTCCATTTGCATTTCATATGTTTTATCAATTATATTTGGAGTTTTTTCTAGTCTTGTGTGCACTCAATCTTGTCAAATCCTATTTGCATTATACATCGAGGGCGATGTAAATTTTTAAGTGTGGGGGAGAGGACAAAAATTGAGGTAATTTTCAAAATTTTTGCTTAAATAACTCATGTGCTTTTTGTGTGAATAAATTGTTTTTCTTTGCTAGAAGTTGAGATCGCTCCATTTTTGTTGGTTTGTGGTTTGTTTTGATGGTACTTGTCGCAACTCAACTTCTGATTGATGAGCCAAGGGGTACATGATTGATCTATTCTCCTGCCAATCGCCTTGTTAACTACTTAATAATTGAATAAATTCTTGATCTAGTGTGTTGTGCATTGCTAGTGAAGGCTTATATTCTTGATCTAGTGTGTTGTGCATTGCTAGTGAAGGCTTATGTGAGATTCCGGTAATAGTTGTTTTGCTAGAACTTGCCTTATGTGAGATTCCGGTAATAGTTGTTTTGCTAGAACTTGCCTCATTACTCTCCAAGTGAAATCTAAGATTTGCATGTTTTGAAATATTACTCTCCAAGTGAAATCTAAGATTTGCATGTTTTGAAATGATATAGGCCATTTTTGTTTAAAGATTTGCATGTTTTGAAATGATATAGGCCATTTTTGTTTAGCCCTTAGCCTTAAAGCCTACCATGTTAATATGTGTTTATCATTAGTTGTCCCCTTTTGAGCCTTTAGTTCACTAAATAAAGTGCTCAGCACTTGTTCCCCTTGATGTTAGCTTTTCTTTATTTTACCCTTATTAATTTTTCCCTTAACCTTTAGCCAAAAAGAAAAAAATATATATATCCCTTCCACCCTTGAGAGAATGTAGCACTTGTTCAATAGTTAGAAGAGATTCATGTTGGAGCTTATCTTTGTTTACATCACTCTGGTTAGTCTTGTTTTAGTGTGGGGGTTTTTCTAAATAAATGGAGTTTGTTTTTTTTTTTTAATTTTGAAAAAAAAAAGTGAAAGTCTTTGAAAAGTAGAAAAAAAAATGAAGAAAAAGATGTTTGAAAAAGTTTGAAAAATAAGTTTGAAATGCTGAAAAAAAAAAGTGAATAAAAGCAAAAATGTATATTCCTTTCTTGTTCTTTGTGTCAAATCCCCACATTTTGAGAGTATTGTCTAGTTTTCTTTGTAGAGTGCTCCTTTGCTCTTTATTGTCAAGATCTCTTCTAGCTTAGTTTGTGAATAAGTGTGAAATTCTCTCATTTTGTTTACTTTCCCTACCCTTTCTTTGTTAAAACCTTTACCCTTAGCCCCGTTATAAGCCGAATAAAGACCTATTTGATCATTTCATGCATTTCAATGATCGATCTAGTGGGAGTAAGATGGGCAAGCCTATGGGATCTCATTAAAAGCCAAGTTTTGCATAATCTCAACTTAGCATTTGTGCACACTAGATTCTCACGCACTTTAATGGTTTTGGTACTTGGTTATTGGCTTGGGAATGGAACTCGTGAACCAAGCTAAGGTGATTCTTGTAGTAAGTTGTTTTGTAGCAAGTTGGATATGTGGTTTGATAGGTTGTGCAATGAGGGAGTTTCGACAATTTCAATGCCATGATTTGCAATTTATTGTTTGTTTTTGTTTGAGGACAAACAAAAGTTTAAGTGTGGGGGAGTTGATAAGTGCATATTTGATCATATTTAATCCCCATATTTAAGCTTATTTGTCCACTAGATTGTATAAATTGTGATCATTATAGCCTTGATTTTCTTTACTTTGATTAATGTTTGCAACTATCATCTTATTTGGAATAAAGTAAAGAAAATTAGGCCGTATTGCATTTAATGGGATAGTTTAGAGAAATCCTAAGTTTAATTTGTAATTTTCATCTTTAATAAGCCATCCTAATGTGTTTAATTGCTAGTAGGAGATATCAGGGAAATCATGAAGACAGGGAGGATCATGAAGGGA
This sequence comes from Ipomoea triloba, assembly GCF_003576645.1. NCBI lineage: Eukaryota > Viridiplantae > Streptophyta > Magnoliopsida > Solanales > Convolvulaceae > Ipomoea > Ipomoea triloba. The sequence continues at coordinate 16,222,540 of NC_044917.1, forward strand.
CAAGAACAAAAATGAGAAGATGGATGATGATGAATTAAAATTATATATAAAATACAAATTAATTTGATAGTAGGACGAAATGTGATACAAATTACAAAGTTTTGCACTTCAGTCAAAGGAGTAGTAGCCTGTTAAACAAGTCATTTAGGACTCAATTGCACTTTTTTACCGATTTAGGGGGCTTGATTGGAGCTTTATTCAGTTAGGGGGCCTAATTGCACTATTCACCCGACTTAGGGGGTTAATTTGACACTTTTCCCTTTATTATATTATTATATTAGGCCCCTGCTCATGCGGTAAAGCCATTGTTTTTGCGATATGCTAAATAGAGGAAGACTATATATGGTTTTGTGGAGAGGACCATGTGGGTTTATGATCTAGCTACCAAAGCTGTTCCAGCTAATGAGAAATTAAGCATGAATGAAATTTACATAGCTCGTGGGGCTGATATTTGAGGTTCTTAAAAACAAGAGAAATATATGAGCATGCAATTAATTCATGACTACTTATAGACGAGGATATGAAAATTACGTGCCTAAAGTATACTGAACTTGAGAAGAGTCTGGGAGAGATTGGTCGTGCCCATGTATTATACAAGTATGCATCTAATTATGCAGACCCACGATTTGGCCATGGCTTATGGGATAAGTGGAATGAATTTGAGGTGTAACATGAAATGAGGGCACCTTCGGTGAGATGCTGTGTGAAGATAAGTGTATATCAGGTACGTAATATTTTATTTTCTGATTTCATATGGATCAGAACTTGTGTAGTTTTTTTTTTCAATTTAATTTAAACTACTACTACTACATATTCGTTTTGTGCACTTGTGATGAGTGCAATTTTCATACTTTATTTTATAGTGTTTAATTTAATAATTGTTATTATCTAGTAATGCTTTTCTACTTAATCTTATTAAATTGTTACACTTTTTATCTGTGAAATAATATTTATAAATAGTAGTAATAATGCTTATGATAAAATAATAATAATAATGGTAGTAATAATTTAGTCCATTACATGGTGATTACTTATTAATAATGACTTCGACTAATTCTATTTGGGTTCTAAATTTTAAGTGATTATTAATGTTTTAAATAAATAAATGTTGATTACTTTATGTATATTAATAAAAAGGGCTTAGTACACAAACATTTAATTCTGAATAGTTACAGTCCAAGTTTCATAGGTCTAAGGTAAGTAGAAGTATGATAAGCTCCCAAGATGACTAAGAATTAAGGTCTATATCAGGGTGAATTGATAGTAATTAGTGTTCTTTCGTGACTAACTTATGGCATTTTATGCTCTAATGTGTAGACCGCGTGCAAAGCTATCTCTTGTGTATTTTAGAATGTTTTTACAGGTCCCGGGAGCCTCTCGGCAAAGTATAAGGACATAAACGAGCATTTGGAGCAAAGAAGAAGTCCCGAGATGGCCGGGATGTGTAATCCACGCGTGGAGCCAACATGGAACAATTCCAGTGTGTGTCCACATGCATATCCACACTTGGAGAAGGAACTTTGACTAGAAGACCGTCGAGTACGAGGTCATGTACGGGAGTACACACCCTCGTACGCGACCCAGAATTAGCACTATTTAAAGAAGCTTTGGTGGAAATCAAGAGGAGAATTAGCTTAGTTTAGATTAGAATTTACATTTTGCAGAGCTTTAAGTTAGATTTTAGAGAGAGAAACATCTAGAGTTCCAAATTGTTGAAGGATTGAAGATCAATGTTGATTTGAAGATTGTAATTCATATTTCCTAGGTGAATTCTACTTTTAATTTCATTTTAATTTTAATTTCATCTCCTATTGCAATTTACATTCCTTTAGATTGATTTAGGTTTCCTTTTGATTTGAATGATGATTGCATAGATTAGTCTAGGGGATTGGTGGCCCCAACCTAGTTAATGTGGATTGATTTGTTGAAATGCTTTCATTTGATTGTAGACATGATGAATTAGGGTTCTATGACTTGTGTGGTTGATGATTGACTTGATTTGTGCCTATTTAAGGCTTTAGTAGGTAGCAAAGCTAGGGAAAGTGTAGGTTGCAAGATATCGGACCTATACGAGTCCTAATCGACCACATCCCCGCCCTTGATCCGGAAGGTTTAGGCCCGGGAGGAGTGGTAGACCCAGTGTTTGATGAAATGCCCCAACCGAATGAGGACTTGGGAGTCTGAGTGTGACGTACTCGGTGATGGTACCGTGAGCTCCCTCGTTTGAGTCTGAATCACATTGTCTATAATCCCCATAGTAGGATCAACCGCATTAGCTAGCTAAGACTTCCAATCTCCGTTCCTTTTCATTGCTTTCCTTAGTTTCCCATTGCCTACCCCTCTTTATGATCCTTTTGTTTTCTTGTGATTCTTGTGACTCTTGCCTTTAAACATCCTAAATGCTAACACTTAATTCTACTCAAATTTGTCATCCTTGAGAATACGACACTCGAGAAAACTTCTTCCTCGTTTTATCGCCTACCTTTCACCACCACTAAAACTACTCCTTCAAAGTAGAAGGCTTCTTTAAGCCAAGCATTGAAACTTGATGTTGTTGCCTCTTCCTCTTCTCCATGTTCTTTCTATCAATCTCTGCTTGCACCTTCCGAATTAAAATTCTCCATTTCTTCATCCATAGCAGTTTTTTCTTCCTTGTGTTTCTTTTTGTGTTGTAATAGAGATGTATAGAAGTCCTTAATAGAGAAGAGCATGGATCCTAGTTGTGCTAACTACTGAGGCTCCACTGCTATCACGCACTGCATATACTCCTTGCTTGTTAAGATCAACTCATGATAAACAATTGGGTGTATAACCCAAGCCATACAGTGCACTAGTGGGATGCAGGTGACATGGCATTCCATTCCTACAATTCACATATTCACCCACTCCCTTAAGTCTAGTTACAACATTATGAAAATATGCACAACATATTGTCATTCTCACAATGTCCGAATCGAGACCACATGTGGTAAGTCAAAATTTCTGTCTTCTTCTTGTTCTTTAGTATATCCAGCTGACAACACTTGCGTGCATAGGGTGAAATGTCAAAAGATATTTATGTTAAAACGGAAAGTCAGTGACTCCCCGAGTGTCGGTCTCGAAGGAGGGACGTGTAGGTGTGTCAATTGTTCGGGAGTTTACTTGATTGAGTCGTGCATAGGATTCGAGTGTGGTGAATGGTGGTTTGTGAGTGAAAGGAGTTCATAAGGTTTGGTTGAGTGCAAGAAAGTAATAAAGTAAAAGATTGGTAAATATGTAAAAGGGGTAGGGATTGGATAGTGCTCATGTATGTTGCATTGTGGTGTGACTAAGGTAATGGATAGATAATGCTAGGATGTTGGCTATTCAAGAGTGTGTTGTCTTAGTCCTTTTCCACCTTTGTGTACTAAGGCTTCTTTGACTAAGCATTGCCTTCAAGCATCCAAAGCTCTAAGAGGAATTTTATCAAACACTTAAGCTACACACTATCCTACTATTCTTAAGAAGTCCATAGGAACTATGATTGTGTCAAGCTTCAAATCCTAACTCTAATCAAAGACATGAAAGAGTCAAGAGCTCAATCTCTCATCTAGATTGGCCAAATCCAAACAAGATCTCATCAAAACAACAATCAATAGACAAGAATAGATAATCCAACAACATAAGCATTTAGATCCAAAATATAGAGATATGATCAACACACTAGCAACATTCAATCACACAATCCAAATCCCTAGATTAAACTAGCCACTCATGATATGAAATTCAACACAAAAGCTAATTCAATCCGAGAATAAGATAACAAAATATATTAGAAATGAAATAGAGATCACCTAATGTGAAGTAATTGTTGGTCCCAAGGGGATGGGGTACAAGTCTAAAGGGGGGGGGGGTGAATAGACTTGTATAAGATTTTGCAAATCTTTTTCGACTTCTCGCGTGTATTGGACTTAGGATGTTTAGGTCCGATACCTCACAAGATGAAGACAAAGTTTTATGCGTAGCGGAAAAGTTATCCCCTTTTAGTTAGCGCGAGTTTGAGTTAGTTCGAGAGGTGTCGTTATATGCAGTGCAGTTTGAGAGTTAGATCGAGAGATAAAGACAGTAAGTAAATGCGAGAGAGATTTTTAAGTGGTTCGGCCAACCCGCCTACATCCACTCTTCTTCTAGAAACTCCCTGGAAGGATTGCACTAAAACTTCCCTTTTAGTACAATATCGAGCGCTTGAGCTTTGATCACGAAGCCCGCCTCAAGCCTCAGATTTTTCGCCCCGCTTCTTGTTACTCCACCTATCGAGCACTTGAGCTTTGATCACCAAGCCCGCCTCAAGCCTCAGGATCTTCACAAGACAGCTCCCAGGTTACTCCGCCTCTCCTCAGGTTTTTCTCCCCGCTTCCAGTTACTCCACCTCTCGAGCACTTGAGCTTTGATCACCAAGCCCGCCTCAAGCCTCAGGATCTTCACTAGACAGCTGCCAGGTTACTCCGCCTCTTCTTGCTTAATCCAAAGCAAGGACCTTTGGTTGTCACAGTTGAGTGTAACAAGCTCCAATCTGACCAAAAGCTATCGTTGAATCAACTTCGATGTAGAGCAGCTTCGGTCACCTTCTAGATGTATAGCAGTTTAAGCTTTGTAACTCTCTCAAACACTAAGATGTGTTTTTCTCGCTGTTTTGAATATCAGGACGATATTCCAAGTTGAGCACTTGCACTTTTGAACGTTTTAATCAGACACCTCTTAAGATTTTCCAATGAACCAACCTTCTTTCTTATTTTTTTTTTTAACTTGTGTCTTCACATCCTTTTTATATGAGAGTTGAGGAATAATTCCGTTGGAGGGAAAATTATTCCGTTTGAAATCTGTCTCCCATGCTATGTATGGGACTTGCATCTTTTCAGCATTTTTCATGGAGTGGTGGTCTTGTAACTTGAACCTTTTGTTTGGTAGTGGATATTCCATAATCCACTTTCTTGAGTCCATGCTCCACTTGCTACTTTTGGTAAAAGTTACTCTTTTTAAATTCCCATTGATCCTCGTTCTAGGGAATAAGACCGACTTTGGATTAGTGCACCTTCTATCCGTTTGTTGTGGAATTCTGATGTGGCATCCACTTCTGGCACCTCCTTAATATTTTGTCTCCATGATATTCTTCTTCTCCAAACTTTATTCATGCTTCCTGACNGTCTCGTAGACCCTTATTCCTCCAGAGTTGTCTCGTGCCTGCTTCTGATCTATCTGTTTGCTTACAACACGAAAACTTCTAAGTTGTTCAAACAAGTTTACCTTAAGCTTAAATATTTCCCGAGTTGAGCTCAAATTACCCGGTTGTATTTTCGCTCTTAGTTTACTTATCGAACTTACATTGTTTTGCCTATGTATCGAGACTTGGGGATTCTTACTTTACATTTGGTATCATCAAAACCTATTACAATATATTCCTAAAAATTTCCCCCTTTTTGATGATGCCAACACTTATACTTACTTCTATGCCTGATTAGCAAGAAAAGATCATTGATTTTATTTTCAGCGCATACGGTAAGTTTGACAAGCGAGCTAATCTGCTAAGACATGAAGAAGAACTCACGCAACACCCCCAACAAAAGATATATACATTAATATAAGGGAATGTTTTACATGAAATAGCAGAAAAGAAAGAAGATAAAGAACAACATGAATTTCGAATGCATGTAGACATCGAGAGCTTACTGCTTGTCTGCTTTCCTCTTCTCGTTTATGACTGCTCGTGTCTTGATGGGGTCCTTGGAGTTCACCTGCTCTAGATATTTATCTGATACGTCCAGGTGAAGGTAATTGATAAAAGCTTCACCTATGAAGCTGCCTTCAATCACCCCATCTCTCCACCATTCGATGCATTCCAGAGGATTAAGGCCGCTATGAAGAGATAAGTCAGTTTTGGCAAGAAGACTTACTATGATTCCATTGAGGTACTCAGTTGAGTCATCTTTGAACCCTGACTTAAAGTTTTTTATAAATTGCTCATCTCTCTTCTCTTTGGCCGTTTGTTGTTCTTGTCTTTTTCTTCTCCTTTCTCTGTATTCTTGTCTCCTTCTTTCCATTTCCAGTGTATGCTGGACCCTTAAGATTTCTGCTCTTTTCGCTTCCTCCAGTTGTTTGCTCAATGACTTTGGAGCTTTTGGAGGAGGTCCAGCTGGTTCACTTGCTGCCCTTTTCTTGCTAGTTGTTGATGTCCTTCCCTGAGTATTATTTTCCCCCTTGGTGACATCATCGGCTCGGGAAAGGAGGGTGGACATAACTTCGAAGAGTGCTTGAAGTTGGGCAGGCACTTGGTTCGACAGATCATCAAGTAGTGCTTTCATCACGTCCTGTCGAAGTTCACTGGAATATTGGAAGGCTCGAAGCTCTGTTCGTAGCTCTGCTAGTTCAGCTTTCACACCTTCAGCTTCTGCTCGAGCTACAGCAGCTTCATCTGCAGCTTTCCGTGCTGCATCCTCAGCCCATACTGCCTGTTCGAGAAGTTCGTCATGGCTGGCTCGAGATTCACTTGTGCCAGCCGCAGGCATTGCGGCGTTGCGAACAATGGTCAGTATGCACTCGATCTGAGCCATCTTCTGAGAGTGATCGGCCATGAATTGACGCACCTCGCCAATGAAAGCTTGTTCGGCCTTTTGATCATAATCAGAAGTTGAAGGAGAAGAAGTACCTTTGGTCGGAGGGGACTTGGATGCTTCCAGATTTCCACCCATGACTTGCATTTGCGAGTCCACCTCTCGATTGAGTTTCTGAGGGCCAGCAGGGACATAGGGATCAGAGCACGAAGGTAGCTCCATGTCAGGCGCTTCCCGGTTTCCACCTGAGGAATGGATCACTTCTTGCTCTTCACCTCTCGAACCTGGAGCCTCAGCGTCAGCAACTATTGGGATTGGATCAGCCAGGGAGGGATCTTCGGTATTGGACGCTTCCCGGTTTCCATCCAATGCAGGTTCCCCCTCAGCGTCACCTCTCGAACCAGTGCTGGGAACTTGGTCATCTGCTGGTGAGGTTTGAGACGAAGTTTCGACAGGTGCTTCCCGGTTTCCACCTTTGATGGTTGCATCGTCCTCTTCAGTACTTCTCGAACCAGCAGGACTTTGGACATTCTGCTCTCGTTGCTCATCAGATCGCACCTCAGCTTGTTCAGGTGAGTCAGGAATTACTATTGTTTCAGGAGCAGCTGGTGCACTCCACCTTTCTCTTTCGACCATCCTAGCTGCAAAGGTTGATGCTGTGTCATCTGGTAGTAGGAATGGTGAAGGCAGTTCCATAGCGATGGGAAAGCCTGGGAGTTGGAGCAACGGAATATCACCCTCCCGAACTATCTGTGCTTCATCGGTGTCATTCGAGGGTGTGGACTCAGGAGCTGGCAGCAATACGACTGAGCTGGGTGCCACCTCAAGTGCTTCAGAGGTCTCGGATTCACCTCTCGAAGCTGCTTCAAGTGCTTCAGAGGTCTCGGATTCACCTCTCGAAGCTGCTACCAGTGCTTCAGAGGTCTCGGATTCACCTCTCGAAGCTGCTACCTGTTCGTCCAGAGCAGAGAATTCACCTCTCGAAGCTGCTACCTGTTCGTCCAGAGCAGAGAAGTTTACTTGGGACAAGGGGACTGCGGCTGTTGGTATTGGGTTCTCAGAATCATCTCGAGCAATCCCAGAGGTCTCTCCTGGACCTCTCGTATCCTCTACTTGATGTCCCAAGGATAATGCAGTGGCGAGCCTGATATCTTCTTGAAATTGAGCTTCCAATTCAGGATCCACTACAGGCTCGGCTTCAGCTTCTTGCGCATCAACAGCTATGCCCTTTCCTTTGTCAGATCGACCAAGATTTCTCCTGGTTACGTGCATCTCATGGGCAAGACTCAGAAGTTCATTGGCTGGGATTGCAGTGAGGTTTAACCAGTTTAAAGCAAAGTCCTCCTCAGCCACCATATCTGTTGCTCTCGAAACCAGTTGATCAATCGGACCTGTTCTCCAGTTGATCCATCGAAGCATTCTGGAGAAGTCATCCAAGCTAGACATATTTTCAGTACTTTGATTCAACTGAGAAGTGATTTCAGCATTCAGCTCATCAGAGTTAGCAGACAGGATTTCTGTTGCCGATGCAGCTTCCACTGTTATCTCTCGAACCACCTCTCGTGGTTCCTCAACATCGGTGTGTACTGGATCATTGATCCCAGTACCTTCAATCTCTCGAGCTTCCTCTCGAGGTATAGCCAAGGATTCATCAGTAAAGCCAGCACCATCAACATTCAGAGCAACAAACATTTCGTCTGAGATGGATCTGGTAGGGGGCACTCTCTCAACCTCAGCGGCCAGTGTAACCTGCGGTTCCCCCTGGGCCTGTGCCCTGTCCACAAGTAATTCTTGGACTGCTGAAGGTGTTACCTCTCGAATGTGAGTGATAGCAATGGTTTTGGCTTTCTTAGCCCTCTTTGGTAAGGCAACCCTCTTGATCAGGGTATCCAGAGGCTCACCATCAGATTCCTTCTCCTTGGCTGGGGCTTTCCTTTTACCTCTTCCTTTAGGCTTTGAGGGAGAAGGTGCAACCTTAACACCTTTAGCCTTTGGGGCTTGAGATTTCGTCCTACCCATATAGGTATTCCGATGAACCTCTCGCCCTTCCCTCAGTTCTAAGCCCTTCAGACTTAAAAGGTATTGAACAACAAAACCGAAACCAACCTTTTTACTGATCGTCAGGTTGGTGTTGGAGACTGAGCTCTGCACTTGCTGTTGAAGGAAATTGAAGATGATATGTGCCCAGTCCATTTTGTTGTTGTTCCAGATGGCGTGGAGGATTTTGAGGATGTCCAGATTAATCTCATCAGTTCCAGACACCTTGCCGAGCACGAATTTCATGATAAGGTCGGCAGCAAGAGCAAACCTCTCCTTTAGGTGGAACTTGCGTAGGGCAGAGGATGCTCTGGGCGGTGTAGTCTCCAATCGGATTTTATCCCAAAAAGCTTGCTTGTCCAAGTCGTAATCCGAGAGGTGCTGGACTGCTTCCTCCGACGTCGCGAAGTCGAATGCCGCTCTGAGGTCACCAACAGAGGTCGTGATATGGATCTCATTGAACCGACTCTCTATTTTGCCCTTCGTAACCTTGGCATTCGCGAACCATTCAGTGAAGTCGAGTTCATGAATGGTTTGGTAGTCGTGTGTCATGTATTTCATAAGTCCTGCTTTTTCGAACTTCTTCAGGACTTTCTCCGCCATCGTTGGGTTCGTCGAGTGAGCAACGAAACCATCTCTGTCAAGGATACTCCCCGCCTTGACTTGTTTTATCTGAGAGCGTATGTGTTCCAGCTCCCTCTGGTATGCATCGGAAGATGATGATGATGATTCAGACGCCATTGTTTGAGGTGTTGGAGGGATTGTGTATAGTGTTTAGGATTTGGGGGTTTTGGGTATTCGGTTTGAGCTTGAATCTGGGTGAGGAAGAAGAAATTAGCTTTTATATCATGTGGATTCGGGTTGGATATATGGGTAGGGTTAAGAGCTTGACCCGAAAAAGGGATCCCGGTTAATTTAAAAGAATTGAAAGGTCAGAAATACCCTTTTATAACGGTTATGTATGTAAGGTATGGTAAGGGTATTTTGGTAAGATATAATACGGTTTTGGATAATGGGATATAAAGAGATGATATTTATATAAGCATGCTCCCACTCCTCAAGATAATGCCTTTAAGAACGGAAAACCGTCAATAACCGAAGACCACGTGGCTAACATTAATGTCCAAGGTTAGCCGTTCCACATATATCCGTTGAGCTCATTAGTTTTACCTCTCGAAGGTAAACTCTCGACTTTGCTAGTTTAAGGATCTTCCCCCTGAGTGATTGACCCCTAAACCTCCTTATTCCTCCATCTAAGCATTCCTGTGGTTAAGGATCTTCCCCCTGAGTGATCGATCCCTAACCCTCCTTATTCCTCCATTTAGACTGAGTGATCGATCCCTAACCCTCCTTATTCCTCCATTTAGAGATAGTGATCGATCCCTAACCCTCCTTATTCCTCCATTTAGAGATACGTATCGATCCCTAACCCTCCTTATTCCTCCATTTAGAGATACGTAAATAGTCCTAACCCTCCTTATTCCTCCATTTAGAGATACGTAAATAGTTAGTTTGATATCTTTCGAAGTGATCTCTCGAACTACCCTTCTTCGAGACATAACACAAATAGGCAAACTGAACATGTACCTCTCGAACCACCTTTCGAAAATAGGCAAACTGAACATGTACCTCTCGAACCACCTTTCGAACATAGGCAAACTGAACATGTACCTCTCGAACCACCTTTCGAACACAGGCAAACTGAACATGTACCTCTCGAACCACCTTTCGAACACATATTGCGATACGGAGACAAGATTGATTCATCAAAAGATATCACTTGGAACATTTCCTTAAGTTCATTTAGTGATTTTCGAAAGCATTACATATGAATCAATATCCTATTAGATTCCATAGAAACTTTTGTTTGGCCTTGGA
>NC_044917.1:16233395-16243626 GCF_003576645.1 Ipomoea triloba
TCTATCAAATCTCGATGACATAAACTGCTGAAGGAAACCCTCTATTTATAGCCTAAAAGGTGTTAGGAACATCATGTAATAGGTTTTGATGATACCAACTGTTAAGTAGAAATCCCCAAGTCTCGATACATAGGCAAAACACTGTAAGTTCGACAAGTAAACCAAGAGCGAAAATACAACCGGGTAACTTTGAGCTCAACTCGGAAAATATTTAAGCTCAAGGTAAATTTGTTTGAACATCTTAGACGTCTCGTGTTGTAATCCTATAGACAAATCAGAAGAAGGCACGGGACAACTCTGGAGGAATAAGGGTCTGCGAGACATCAACTAAGTCTCGAGACATAAGCAGAGTTCGAGAGATAGGATCTCTCGTTACAGCAATCCAGTTCGAGACATAAGCAGAGTTCGAGAGGTAGACCTCTCGATGCTTGGGTTCGAGACATCAAACAATCGAGACATCAACCTTGGTCTCGATAAACTGACACTTCTCCAGTAATGCTGAATGACGGTCAGGAAGCATACTTAAAGTTTGGAGAAGAAGTATATCATGGAGATAGAATAATGAAGAGGTGCCGAACATGAGTTTTCAAAATGGACGGAAATGGATGACACATCAGATTTCCACCACAAACGGTCAAAAGGTACACCAATGCTGAAGTGGTCTGATTCCCCACAAACAAGGAATGATGGGAATATAAAAAGAGTAACTTTTACCAAAAGACGAAAGTGGAGCATGGACTCAAGAAAGTGAAATATAGAATATTCACTACCAGACAAAAGGTTCAAGTTACAAGACCACCACTCCATGAAGAATGCTGAAAATACGCAAGACCCATGATCGGCATGGGAGACAGATTTCAAACGAAATAATTTTCCCTCCAACGGAATTATTCCTCAAACTCTCATATATAAGGACGTGAAGACACAGTGATAAAACAGAGTTGGAAAATTCCAAAGAGGTGTCTGATTCAAACGTTCAAGTGCAAGTGCTAAATTTGGAATATCATCCTGATATTCAAAAACAGCGAGAAAACACATCTTAGTGTTTGAGAGAGTTACATAGCTTAAACTGCTACACATCTAGAAGGTGACCGAAGCTGCTCTACATCAAAGTTTATTCAACGATAGCTTGTGGTCAGATTGGAGCTTGTTACATTCAACTATGACAACCAAAAGTCCTTGCTTTGGATTAAGCAAGAGAGGCAGAGTAACTTGGCAGCTGTCTAGTGAAGATCCTGAGGCTTGAGGCGGGCTTGGTGATCAAAGCTCAAGTGCTCGAGAGGTGGAGTAACTGGAAGCGGGGAGAAAAACCTGGGAGAGGCGGAGTAACCTGGGAGCTGTCTTGTGAAGATCCTGAGGCTTGAGGCGGGCTTGGTGATCAAAGCTCAAGTGCTCGATAGGTGGAGTAACAAGAAGCGGGGCGAAAAACCTGAGGCTTGAGGCGGGCTTCGTGATCAAAGCTCAAGCGCTCGATATTGTACTAAAAGGGAAGTTTTAGTGCAATCCTTCCAGGGAGTTTCTGGAAGAAGAGTGGACGTAGGCGGGTTGGCCGAACCACTTAAAAATCTCTCTCGCATTTACTTTATGTTTTTATCTCTCGCTTATCTAACTCTCGAACTGCACTGCATATAACCGCACCTCTCGAACTAACTCAAACCCGTGCTAACTAAAAGGGGATAACTTTTCCGCTGCGCATAAAACTTTGTCTTCTCCTCGTGAGGTATCGAACTGAAACATCCTTAGTTCAATACACACGAGAGGTCGAAAAGATTTGCAAAATCTTATACAAGTCTATTCATCCCCCCTCTAGACTTGTACCCCATCCCCTTAGGACCAACAAAAGGTTACCACTGTTGAGTCACGGGATGCCATATGAATGACCATTCAATGCTGTGTAACTCCAAAGCTGCCATAAAGTTGATGAAACCGCTTCTCACATGCGAAACAGTTCATGGCACTAAATACAAGAAGATAAGATTTGATCATTCATCCCAATTCTATCATTCCCAATTCTAATCTTAGTTGAGAAAATCTATTTTCACATAATGCTTTTGTGAAAATATCTGCTAGTTGCTCCTCAGTTGCAACATATTCCAAAGTTATATCCTTTTTCTCAACATGGTCTCGGATGAAGTGATACTTGATATCAATGTGTTTTGTTCTTGAATGTAACACTGGATTCTGAGTAATAGCTATAGCACTGGTGTTGTCACACATGATCTTAACCTCTTTACATTCAACACCATAATCCAGTAATTGTTGCTTCATCCATAAAACCTAAGCACAGCAACTTCCAGCTGCCACATATTCTGCCTCAGCGGTGCTTGTAGCTATCGAATGCTGTTTCTTGCTAAACCATGAGACAAGTCTTCCACCTAGAAACTGACATGTCCCTGATGTGCTCTTTCGATCTATTTTGCAACCGGCAAAGTCCGCATCTGAATAACCCATAAGTTCGAACGATCCACCTCTCGAATACCAAAGTCCAACACTTTTCGTACCTTTGAGATATCTAAGGATCTTTTTAGATGCATTTAAGTGACTTTCCTTAGGACTTGCCTGAAATCTAGCGCATACACCTACTGCAAAGGATATATCTGGTCTACTGGCAGTTAAATAAAGAAGAGATCCGATGATACCTCGATACGTAGTTTGATCGACCTCTCGACCTTCACTGTCGACATCGATACGTAGAGAGGTTCCCATGGGTACTTTGACTGAGGATTTCCCTTCTATGTTGTATTTTCTGAGCAGATCCTTGGTGTATTTCTCCTGATTGATGAAGATACCTTCCTTAAGCTGTCTCACTTGTAATCCAAGGAAGTAGTTGAGTTCTCCCATCATGCTCATCTCGAACTTCCCTTTCATCAACTTGGAGAACTTCTCGCACAAGTCTGGATTGGTACTTCCAAAAATGATATCGTCCACATAGATTTGTACCAATAAGATGTAATCCTCATCCTTAATTCTAAACAATGTTTTGTCCACTAGGCCTTTGGTGAACCCACACTGAAGTAGAAAAGAGGATAAGGTATCATACCAAGCTCTCGGAGCCTGTTTTAAGCCGTAAAGTGCCTTCTTCAACTTGTATACTTTGTCAGCTCCCACGTCCTTCAAGAAACCCGGAGGTTGTTCAACGTACACCTCTTCTTCGAGAAGTCCGTTCAGAAAAGCGCTCTTACATCCATTTGAATACTTTAAGTCTTTGAAGGCGCATATGCGAGAAAGATGCGTATGGCTTCGAGACGTGCCACGGAGCGAAGGTTTCATCAAAATCTATTCCTTCTCCTGACAAGTACCTTTAACAAGTCTGGCCTTGTTCCTAACAATGACTCCCTCAAGCTCAAGCGCTCGATATTGTACTAAAAGGGAAGTTTTAGTGCAATCCTTCCAGGGAGTTTCTGGAAGAAGAGTGGACGTAGGCGGGTTGGCCGAACCACTTAAAAATCTCTCTCGCATTTACTTTATGTTTTTATCTCTCGCTTATCTAACTCTCGAACTGCACTGCATATAACCGCACCTCTCGAACTAACTCAAACCCGTGCTAACTAAAAGGGGATAACTTTTCCGCTGCGCATAAAACTTTGTCTTCTCCTCGTGAGGTATCGAACTGAAACATCCTTAGTTCAATACACACGAGAGGTCGAAAAGATTTGCAAAATCTTATACAAGTCTATTCATCCCCCCTCTAGACTTGTACCCCATCCCCTTAGGACCAACAAAAGGTTACCACTGTTGAGTCACGGGATGCCATATGAATGACCATTCAATGCTGTGTAACTCCAAAGCTGCCATAAAGTTGATGAAACCGCTTCTCACATGCGAAACAGTTCATGGCACTAAATACAAGAAGATAAGATTTGATCATTCATCCCAATTCTATCATTCCCAATTCTAATCTTAGTTGAGAAAATCTATTTTCACATAATGCTTTTGTGAAAATATCTGCTAGTTGCTCCTCAGTTGCAACATATTCCAAAGTTATATCCTTTTTCTCAACATGGTCTCGGATGAAGTGATACTTGATATCAATGTGTTTTGTTCTTGAATGTAACACTGGATTCTGAGTAATAGCTATAGCACTGGTGTTGTCACACATGATCTTAACCTCTTTACATTCAACACCATAATCCAGTAATTGTTGCTTCATCCATAAAACCTAAGCACAGCAACTTCCAGCTGCCACATATTCTGCCTCAGCGGTGCTTGTAGCTATCGAATGCTGTTTCTTGCTAAACCATGAGACAAGTCTTCCACCTAGAAACTGACATGTCCCTGATGTGCTCTTTCGATCTATTTTGCAACCGGCAAAGTCCGCATCTGAATAACCCATAAGTTCGAACGATCCACCTCTCGAATACCAAAGTCCAACACTTTTCGTACCTTTGAGATATCTAAGGATCTTTTTAGATGCATTTAAGTGACTTTCCTTAGGACTTGCCTGAAATCTAGCGCATACACCTACTGCAAAGGATATATCTGGTCTACTGGCAGTTAAATAAAGAAGAGATCCGATGATACCTCGATACGTAGTTTGATCGACCTCTCGACCTTCACTGTCGACATCGATACGTAGAGAGGTTCCCATGGGTACTTTGACTGAGGATTTCCCTTCTATGTTGTATTTTCTGAGCAGATCCTTGGTGTATTTCTCCTGATTGATGAAGATACCTTCCTTAAGCTGTCTCACTTGTAATCCAAGGAAGTAGTTGAGTTCTCCCATCATGCTCATCTCGAACTTCCCTTTCATCAACTTGGAGAACTTCTCGCACAAGTCTGGATTGGTACTTCCAAAAATGATATCGTCCACATAGATTTGTACCAATAAGATGTAATCCTCATCCTTAATTCTAAACAATGTTTTGTCCACTAGGCCTTTGGTGAACCCACACTGAAGTAGAAAAGAGGATAAGGTATCATACCAAGCTCTCGGAGCCNGGCCTTGTTCCTAACAATGACTCCATCCTCATTCATCTTGTTTCTGAAAACCCACTTTGTACCAATGACATTCTGATGATGAGGTCTCGGAACTAGTTCCCAAACATCGTTCCGTTCAAATTGATGAAGTTCCTCTTGCATGGCTTGCACCCAATCTGGATCACATAGAGCCTCATCGATCACCTTAGGCTCTATTTGAGATAGAAAGCAAGCAAACATGCTTTCTCTGTATGCTGATCTGGTCCGAACTCTGTCACGTACATCTCCAATCACTTGATCAGCAGGGTGACTTCTCAGCCATCTTAGGTCGGGTTGTGGCTCCTCAGTTGATACTTCCGTTGAAGGTTGAGATGTGGGTTGAGCATCTATGATTTGGATCGGATCAACTGAGTCAGGAGCTTTCTTCTTGATAGGCTCTTCATCATCTGATTCCGACTGGAGTTCCGCTACGTCTCGAACTATCGGTTTCTTCCCATCGAGAGGTGAGTCAAATCTCTCGATTGACTCCGACTGAGCTTCCTCAGCTGCTTCCATTGACTTTGATGGTTGATCTGTTGATGCTCTATCATCAAAAGAGACATGTATGGATTCTTCAACCACCAATCTCCGCTTGTTGAAGACTCTGAATGCTTTACTTGTCGATGAGTATCCCAGAAATACTCCATCATTTGCCTTTTCATCAAAAGTTCTTAGCTGAGTCTTCCCATTGTTGTGGACATAGCATTTGCACCCGAATGTGTGGAAGTAGCTTACATTCGGTTTTCTTCCATTCCACAACTCATATGGAGTCTTTCCAACTCCTTTCACGATCAAGGACCGATTTTGGATATAGCACGCTGTGTTGATTGCTTCTGCCCAAAATCCTTGAGATATGTTGGCTTGCGAGAGCATGGTCCTTGCAGCTTCCTTGAGAGTTCTGTTTCTTCTTTCAGCAACCCCGTTCTGTTGAGGCGTTCGAGCAGCTGACAACTGATGATGAATATCGTTCTCGTTGCAGTAGCTCTCGATAACTTGATTAACGAACTCTCCACCTTGATTTGACCGAATCTTTAGTATCGAGACATCCTTTTCAACTTGAACTTGCTTCAAAAGATTTGGTACGGCAACTTTTGTCTCGCTTTTCTTCGTTAAGAACACGGTCCAGGTGAATCTTGTGTAGTCATCTACTACCACAAGAGTGTACTTTCTTCCTTTCATGCTGGGTGGATCCACCGGTCCAAATAAGTCCATGTGAAGAAGACTTAATGGTCTAGTGGATGATGTCTCGGCTTTGCTTTTGAAAGAGGATTTGATCTGTTTGCAACGTTGACATGCCTCACAAATCTTGTCCTTTCGAAACGTAACTTTGGGCAGTCCTTCCACAAGGTTCCTCTTAGTAAGCTTGTTGATAGTTTTGAAGTTCAGATGGCTAAGCTTACTGTGCCAATCCTAGCATAGGTCTTCCTTGCTCCTTGCCAGCATACATAGGGATGGTTTGGCAGATCTCCAATCCACTATGTACATGTTTCCTTTCCTTGCTGCTTCCAGGACGACTACTATGTACATGTTTCCTTTCCTTGCTGCTTCCAGGACGACTTCTATGTACATGTTTCCTTTCCTTGCTGCTTCCAGGACGACTTTGAGAGATTCCTCTTGTATGATTTGGCACTTGCTTTTGGTGAAGATCACTCTGTAGCCCTTGTCACAGAACTGGCTTGTGCTAAGGAGGTTGAATTTGCCCTTGTCACAGAACTGGCTTGTGCTAAGGAGGTTGAATTTGAGCTTGTCACAGAACTGGCTTGTGCTAAGGAGGTTGAATTTGAGCCCCTCAACGAACTGGCTTGTGCTAAGGAGGTTGAATTTGAGCCCCTCAACTTAGGATACCCCCTTGATTACCAATTCATTCTTATGAATTTCACCAACAGCCTTTGTGCGTCCTTTCTTCTCGTTGTCTCCAAATGTCACCGAGGGACCTTCGATAGGATGGATGTTCTCTGGCAGTGTTAAGTTTCCCGTCATATGTCTCGAACATCCACTGTCAATGAACCATATGTCCCTGGTGTCCTGCAAGCAGATCAAGCAGATTTAGGTACCCAAACTTTGGGTCCTGGTTGGTTAGTAAGTTTAGGCATCCATTTATACCTTGGACCCATTACTCTAGGCCTAGGTGCGATGTAGCCATTATAAGTTTGATAATTATAAGGAATGCTAGCAAAGACTCTGGGCCTCTTAGGTGCATAAATCAGTTTTGGTTGAGGCCTGACCTCGGACTTACGCACTATGCCCTTCATTACCTGTTTGGTCATGTGAAATTGCTGGAAGTGAGATTTCTTCCAGAAATCATGATTCGATGACCAGTCCTCACTAGATGGATAGAGTCTGCTTTTCTCTATTCGTGAGTTCCTAACTTTATGGATCTCAGACCATCCATATTTGCCTTGAGGCGCATTATATGGAATGTAGCTTCTTTTGTACTTGGAATGGCCTTGCGAGAGATAGCAAGGTGATCTCTCGATATTGTTTACCCGGCCATTCTTCGTAGCTTTCCTATACTTTCCATTGCTGGTGTATAGGGACGGTTTATGAATAGCTACTCTGGTCTTTTCTGTTGGTCTTTTATGACCATTGTTTGGTTTGGGTTGAGATCCTCCATTATTTGAAGTTCCCAAACCATTGGTCTGTTTATCTCTCGAGAGACCGTCTTGACGGAACCCTAGACCGGTTCTATCACTAGTAGGTCTATGATCATTTACCATTTTCTCCATAGCTTTGGAGGAATTAGTGTATGATGCTATGACCTTTCTAAGATTAAGCTCTCTGGTCTCTCGAGCTTTGAACTCTTCAGCCAGTAGGATTACTTTGGCTTCTAACTCACTTACTTTGAGAGTTAGCTCCGAATTATCTTTCGAGATGTTCTTAAGCATATCTCTTTCAGCAGTTAGTTTGCTGTTTTCTTCCCGGATTTTGGCATGAGTGCTGTTAGCGATAGCGATATCCCTTTTAAGTGTTTCAAGCATTTCAAAGGGATCTTCATCGCTTCCGAATGAAGAACAACGAGAGGTAGAGGTAGAGCAGCGAGATGTGGAAGTAGAGGTTACCTCATTGTCAATGGCCATTAGACATTGATCCTCTTCTTCCTCGGTGTATAAGCAGATGAGTCCCCTTTCATCTTCTGAGCTGCTGCTGCCTTCACTGGAGCTCGATGTCTCGGACTCCTCGATTGTTCTCTCGAGTTCCTCAGCAACAAGCGCCTTTCTGCGCAGATGTTTCCTTGAATCTCCCTTGAAGCCACTTTGTGCTGGCTTCTCTTTGGATTCCTCCTTTCTCCTGGAGTCCCTGCCTTCTTGGCCTTGATACTTACTTACCATAGGATAAGGGCACTCGGCTTTGAAGTGTCCTGGTCTCCTGCAGTTGTAGCAAAGACCCTGATTTTCCTCCTCTATCCTTCTGGATGAATGTTTCTCATTGTTCCTTCTTGAGGAGGAAGGTGAACTTGTGTTGCTCTCCGTTGACTTCCTCATGAATTTCCTAAATTTCCTCATGAAGAGAGCAAACTGTTCGTCAGATAACATATTAGTGGGATTAGGATCTGACCTTGAAGAGGTGGATGGTTGATCAGCAACCAGTGCCACATTCCGTCTGTCCACCACGTCCTCATCTCTCGGAAGCATCTCAAATTTGAAGGCTTTGAGATCTCTGAACAGTTGGTCGGTTGTGGTGTTCTTCAAATCCCTGTGATCACGCATTGTGATCACCTTCATTTCCCACTCCTTGGTAAGACCTCGTAAGACCTTCAGGTTTAGCTCCTTTTGTGGAATCTCCTTCTCGAGATCACTAATCTCGATTGATAGCTTCATTAACCGAGATTCCATGCTGTCGATGCTCTCCCCTGGCTTCATCTTGAAAGTCCTCGAACTTCTTCATGGCCACGGTGAGCTTGTTCTCCTTTTCCTGTTCGTCACCTTCGCCAATTAACATCAAAGTATCCCATACCTCTTTTGCCGTTTTGCACTTTCTCACTTTTGGGAAGATGGTTTCGTCTATAGCTCTGAAGAGAATGTCCTTGGCAATATTGTCCAGGTTGTTTCGCTTTCTATCATCACTTGTCCATTCTTCCCTAGGTTTTGGGATGTACTTTGGTGTGTCTTGGGTTTGAGCTGCAGCAGTATTGACCATTAAGATTTGACTGGTCCAGAAGTTATAACCTCGGCCATCTCATCATGGAGGGCTGATAGATACGCAAGCATGCGTGTTTTCCAGTCATCGAACCTGCTAAGATCAAAAAGAAGATGTCTCGACAACATGCTTTTTTATCTCGTGCTTTGAAAACTTTTTAAAGATTTTCAAAGAAGATCTCTAGGCAATATAAACAAGGTTTATATCGATCAGAGAACTTGCTCTGATACCAATTGTTGGTCCCAAGGGGATGGGGTACAAGTCTAGAGGGGGGGGGTGAATAGACTTGTATAAGATTTTGCAAATCTTTTTCGACTTCTCGTGTGTATTGGACTTAAAATGTTTAGGTCCGATACCTCACAAGATGAAGACAAAGTTTTATGCGCAGCGGAAAAGTTATCCCCTTTTAGTTAGCGCAAGTTTGAGTTAGTTCGAGAGGTGTCGTTATATGCAGTGCAGTTTGAGAGTTAGATCGAGAGATAAAGACAGTAAGTAAATGCGAGAGAGATTTTTAAGTGGTTCGGCCAACCCGCCTACATCCACTCTTCTTCCAGAAACTCCCTGGAAGGATTGCACTAAAACTTCCCTTTAGTACAATATCGAGCGCTTGAGCTTTGATCACGAAGCCCGCCTCAAGCCTCAGGTTTTTCGCCCCGCTTCTTGTTACTCCACCTATCGAGCACTTGAGCTTTGATCACCAAGCCTGCCTCAAGCCTCAGGATCTTCACTAGACAGCTGCCAGGTTACTCCGCCTCTTCTTGCTTAATCCAAAGCAAGGACCTTTGGTTGTCACAGTTGAGTGTAACAAGCTCCAATCTGACCAAAAGCTATCGTTGAATCAACTTCGATGTAGAGCAGCTTCGGTCACCTTCTAGATGTATAGCAGTTTAAGCTTTGTAACTCTCTCAAACACTAAGATATGTTTTTCTCGCTGTTTTGAATATCAGGACGATATTCCAAGTTGAGCACTTGCACTTTTGAACGTTTTAATCAGACACCTCTTAAGATTTTCCAATGAACCAACCTTCTTTCTTATTTTTTTTTTTAACTTGTGTCTTCACATCCTTTTTATATGAGAGTTGAGGAATAATTCCGTTGGAGGGAAAATTATTCCGTTTGAAATCTGTCTCCCATGCTG
>NC_044917.1:16243651-16247710 GCF_003576645.1 Ipomoea triloba
GACTTCATTTAGCCCTTTTGTCCTT
This sequence comes from Ipomoea triloba, assembly GCF_003576645.1. Lineage (NCBI taxonomy): Eukaryota > Viridiplantae > Streptophyta > Magnoliopsida > Solanales > Convolvulaceae > Ipomoea > Ipomoea triloba. Next base: position 16,243,677 of record NC_044917.1, read on the forward strand.
GGAATCGTAAGACTTCAGGTTTAGCTCCTTTTGTGGAATCTCCTCTCGAGATCACTGATCTCGATTGATAGCTTCATGAACCGAGATTCCATGCTGTCGATGCTCTCCCCTGGCTTCATCTTGAAAGTCCTCGAACTTCTTCATGGCCACGGTGAGCTTGTTCTCCTTTTCCTGTTCGTCACCTTCACCAATTAACATCAAAGTATCCCATACCTCTTTTGCCGTTTTGCACTTTCTCACTTTTGGGAAGATGGTTTCGTCTATAGCTCTGAAGAGAATGTCCTTGGCAATATTGTCCAGGTTGTTTCTCTTCCTATCATCACTTGTCCATTCTTCCCTAGGTTTTGGGATGTACTTTGGTGTGTCTTGGGTTTGAGCTGCAGCAGTATTGACCATTAAGATTTGACTGGTCCAGAAGTTATAACCTCGGCCATCTCATCATGGAGGGCTGATAGATACGCAAGCATGCGTGTTTTCCAGTCATCGAACCTGCTAAGATCAAAAAGAAGATGTCTCGACAACATGCTTTTTTATCTCGTGCTTTGAAAACTTTTTAAAGATTTTCAAAGAAGATCTCTAGGCAATATAAACAAGGTTTATATCGATCAGAGAACTTGCTCTGATACCAATTGTTGGTCCCAAGGGGATGGGGTACAAGTCTAGAGGGGGGGGGTGAATAGACTTGTATAAGATTTTGCAAATCTTTTTCGACTTCTCGTGTGTATTGGACTTAGGATGTTTAGGTCCGATACCTCACAAGATGAAGACAAAGTTTTATGCGCAGCGGAAAAGTTATCCCCTTTTAGTTAGCACGAGTTTGAGTTAGTTCGAGAGGTGCGTTATATGCAGTGCAGTTCGAGAGTTAGAAGAGATAAAACAGAAGTAAATGCGAGAGAGATTTTTAAGTGGTTCGGCCAACCCGCCTACGTCCACTCTTCTTCCAGAAACTCCCTGGAAGGATTGCACTAAAACTTCCCTTTTTAGTACAATATCGAGCGCTTGAGCTTTGATCACGAAGCCCGCCTCAAGCCTCAGGTTTTTCGCCCCGCTTCTTGTTACTCCACCTATCGAGCACTTGAGCTTTGATCACCAAGCCCCTCAAGCCTCAGGATCTTCACAAGACAGCTCCCAGGTTACTCCGCCTCTCCTCAGGTTTTTCTCCCGCTTCCAGTTACTCCACCTCTCGAGCACTTGAGCTTTGATCACCAAGCCCGCTCAAGCCTCAGGATCTTCACTAGACAGCTGCCAGGTTACTCCGCCTCTTCTTGCTTAATCCAAAGCAAGGACCTTTGGTTGTCACAGTTGAGTGTAACAAGCTCCAATCTGACCAAAAGCTATCGTTGAATCAACTTCGATGTAGAGCAGCTTCGGTCACCTTCTAGATGTATAGCAGTTAAGCTTTGTAACTCTCTCAAACACTAAGATGTGTTTTTCTCGCTGTTTTGAATATCAGGATGATATTCCAAGTTGAGCACTTGCACTTTTGAACGTTTTAATCAGACACCTCTTAAGATTTTCCAATGAACCAACCTTCTTTCTTATTTTTTTTTTTTAACTTGTGTCTTCACATCCTTTTTATATGAGAGTTGAGGAATAATTCCGTTGGAGGGAAAATTATTCCGTTTGAATGGGACTTTGGTTGTCTCCCATGCTATGTATGGGACTTGCATCTTTTCAGCATTTTTCATGGAGTGGTGGTCTTGTAACTTGAACCTTTTGTTTGGTAGTGGATATTCCATAATCCACTTTCTTGAGTCCATGCTCCACTTGCTACTTTTGGTAAAAGTTACTCTTTTTAAATTCCCATTGATCCTCGTTCTAGGGAATAAGACCGACTTTGGATTAGTGCACCTTCTATCCGTTTGTTGTGGAATTCTGATGTGGCATCCACTTCTGGCACCTCCTTAATATTTTGTCTCCATGATATTCTTCTTCTCCAAACTTTATTCATGCTTCCTGACCGTCATTCAGCCTTTTGGAGAAATGTCAGTTTATCGAGACCAAATTGATGTCTCGATTGTGATGTCTTGATCCCCATGTATCGAGAGATCTATCTCTCGAACTCTGCTTATGTCTCGAACTGGTTGTTGTATCGAGAGATCCTATCTCTCGAACTCTGCTTATGTCTCGAGACTTAGTTGATGTCTCGCAGTCCCTTATTCTTCCAGTGTTGTCCCGTGCCTTCTTCTGATCTATTTATAAGATTACAACACGAGACTTTCTAAGATGTTCACACAAGTTTACCTTAAGCTTAAATATTTTCCGAGTTGAGCTCAAGTTACCCGGTTGTATTTTCGCTCTTAGTTTACTTGTCGAACTTACATATAATTTCTATCTTTCGAGACTTAGGGGATTATAGGTTACATTTGGTATCATCAAAACCTATTACAATATATTCCTAACAGTAATCCTTCAATCCAAGCTTTGTAGTCTTCTACAATGGAGTTTTTATCTAAACTAAGAACTGAAAAACTAAAAAAATGGAGAAAGTTCTCCAAAGGAAAAACTAAGGAAAGGAAAACTAAATTTCTGGGAACCTCCTCTGAAAATCTATCAAAGGGGTTTAAATAGTCTCCGAAAAAGCAACCCTAATCAAATTTCGCGCAGTGCAGTCTCTACGCCTGCTCACACGCGTGTGAGTGTGCGTGGGAGGCTACTGGATTATTTCCACGCACGTTCACACGCGTGTGGCCATCCTGTTGGGTCCTCCAGGGCTCCGTTCTTGCCTGGTTCGCTCTTTAAGCTCAACTTTTGCTCCTATTTGCTCCCGGGGCTCCTATTTCACCTCCTCCATGCTAAAAGTAGCTTCTGTGTGACGGTTAGTGATTTTCAAGCATTTATGAGCACAATTCATCATGTAAGGATGCTATAATCGTGGCAAAACACCCTAATATGAGCTTAATTCATCATGTAAGGATGCTATAATCTAACCTCCCTAGCTTTGCACAAACATTTGAGGTTTAAGAAATTGTCATTACACCAATCACCTCGGTACTGATTCATCTCTCATTTTTAATAGACATTGAGCAGAGTGAGATGATCATATTCGGGTACCAAAAATTTCTCCCTAGCAGCATCACTCTCCTTTGCCCTATTATCCTTGGGTCTGAAGAAAATTGAAGGTACCGAAAGCATGGATACAATGGTGAGAACTTCATTTAGGCATTCTAGTTATTCCCCCATCAAAAGCATCTTAGCAAGAGGAGGGTCCAATGGGAACTCCACCATTTTCCAACCAAGATGAGTTAGATCCCCAACATTATTGAGTGTACCCAATACCCACAACTGATACATAGAGTTGAGGATGTTTTCCTAAGGAGGAGGATCCATAAAATCAAAATCAAACAAATTCAAAATCTTGAGCGACTTAAACAACAAAACTATATTGCCAAGATGGGTCCTCTGAATTTCTAGCACAGGGCTTGGCAGCATTTCATTGTGGTAAGCATCGCAAATTTTACTGTGGATTGCGGTCCACAATGGATTGTGGACCGCGCATCAAAACGACATCGTTTTGATTAATGAAAACAGACAGATGAAACGGCTTCCGTTCCGAGCAACTGCAGTTTCCTTTCAACACAACTACAGTTTCAGACGGATGAAACAGCCTCTGACAACTGCAGTATCAGTTCAACACAACTGTAGTATCATTTGAGATGAACTGTAGTATTAGTTACGGAGATTTACAGGAGCCGTTTCTCCCACTTATTGAAATGACGTCGTTTTGTGACCATGGTCAACAGTATAACAGCCGGGTAAGCATTTTCAGTATAAAGTTGGTAACAAGTACTCGGCCCAGTTCTACCAGCTCGCCTAGCACGCTGGTCTGTTGCTGCACGACTGACAAGGAACACTTGGAGAGCATCCATACACATTCATGGATTGTACATACACCTTCATCTTACCATAACCAGTATCAATCACATACAAAATTCCATCAATAATCGAGGATGTCTTAGCAATATTTGTGGTAGGGGCATTTCGGTCTTTGGTTCGGTTTTTTCGGTTTCGGTTTCAGTTTCAGTTTTAAAAAA
>NC_044917.1:16247735-16261329 GCF_003576645.1 Ipomoea triloba
GACTTCATTTAGCCCTTTTGTCCTTGGAATCGTAAGACTTCAGGTTTAGCTCCTTTTGTGGAATCTCCTCTCGAGATCACTGATCTCGATTGATAGCTTCATGAACCGAGATTCCATGCTGTCGATGCTCTCCCCTGGCTTCATCTTGAAAGTCCTCGAACTTCTTCATGGCCACGGTGAGCTTGTTCTCCTTTTCCTGTTCGTCACCTTCACCAATTAACATCAAAGTATCCCATACCTCTTTTGCCGTTTTGCACTTTCTCACTTTTGGGAAGATGGTTTCGTCTATAGCTCTGAAGAGAATGTCCTTGGCAATATTGTCCAGGTTGTTTCTCTTCCTATCATCACTTGTCCATTCTTCCCTAGGTTTTGGGATGTACTTTGGTGTGTCTTGGGTTTGAGCTGCAGCAGTATTGACCATTAAGATTTGACTGGTCCAGAAGTTATAACCTCGGCCATCTCATCATGGAGGGCTGATAGATACGCAAGCATGCGTGTTTTCCAGTCATCGAACCTGCTAAGATCAAAAAGAAGATGTCTCGACAACATGCTTTTTTATCTCGTGCTTTGAAAACTTTTTAAAGATTTTCAAAGAAGATCTCTAGGCAATATAAACAAGGTTTATATCGATCAGAGAACTTGCTCTGATACCAATTGTTGGTCCCAAGGGGATGGGGTACAAGTCTAGAGGGGGGGGGTGAATAGACTTGTATAAGATTTTGCAAATCTTTTTCGACTTCTCGTGTGTATTGGACTTAGGATGTTTAGGTCCGATACCTCACAAGATGAAGACAAAGTTTTATGCGCAGCGGAAAAGTTATCCCCTTTTAGTTAGCACGAGTTTGAGTTAGTTCGAGAGGTGCGTTATATGCAGTGCAGTTCGAGAGTTAGAAGAGATAAAACAGAAGTAAATGCGAGAGAGATTTTTAAGTGGTTCGGCCAACCCGCCTACGTCCACTCTTCTTCCAGAAACTCCCTGGAAGGATTGCACTAAAACTTCCCTTTTTAGTACAATATCGAGCGCTTGAGCTTTGATCACGAAGCCCGCCTCAAGCCTCAGGTTTTTCGCCCCGCTTCTTGTTACTCCACCTATCGAGCACTTGAGCTTTGATCACCAAGCCCCTCAAGCCTCAGGATCTTCACAAGACAGCTCCCAGGTTACTCCGCCTCTCCTCAGGTTTTTCTCCCGCTTCCAGTTACTCCACCTCTCGAGCACTTGAGCTTTGATCACCAAGCCCGCTCAAGCCTCAGGATCTTCACTAGACAGCTGCCAGGTTACTCCGCCTCTTCTTGCTTAATCCAAAGCAAGGACCTTTGGTTGTCACAGTTGAGTGTAACAAGCTCCAATCTGACCAAAAGCTATCGTTGAATCAACTTCGATGTAGAGCAGCTTCGGTCACCTTCTAGATGTATAGCAGTTAAGCTTTGTAACTCTCTCAAACACTAAGATGTGTTTTTCTCGCTGTTTTGAATATCAGGATGATATTCCAAGTTGAGCACTTGCACTTTTGAACGTTTGAATCAGACACCTCTTAAGATTTTCGAATGAACCAAAACTTGTGTCTTCACGTCCTTTTTATATGAGAGTTGAGGAATAATTCCGTTGGAGGGAAAATTATTCCGTTTGAAATGTCTCCCCATGCTGTGTATGGGACTTGCATCTTTTCAGCATTTTTCATGGAGTGGTGGTCTTGTAACTTGAACCTTTTGTTTGGTAGTGGATATTCCATAATCCACTTTCTTGAGTCCATGCTCCACTTGCTACTTTTGGTAAAAGTTACTCTTTTTAAATTCCCATTGATCCTCGTTTTAGGGAATAAGACCGACTTTGGATTAGTGCACCTTCTATCCGTTTGTTGTGGAATTCTGATGTGGCATCCACTTCTGGCACCTCCTTAATATTTTCTCCATGATATTCTTCTTCTCCAAACTTTATTCATGCTTCCTGACCGTCATTCAGCCTTTTGGAGAAATGTCAGTTTATCGAGACCAAATTGATGTCTCGATTGTGATGTCTTGATCCCCATGTATCGAGAGATCTATCTCTCGAACTCTGCTTATGTCTCGAACTGGTTGTTGTATCGAGAGATCCTATCTCTCGAACTCTGCTTATGTCTCGAGACTTAGTTGATGTCTCGCAGACCCTTATTCCTCCAGTGTTGTCCCGTGCCTTCTTCTGATCTATCTATTTATAAGATTACAACACGAGACTTTCTAAGATGTTCACACAAGTTTACCTTAAGCTTAAATATTTTCCGAGTTGAGCTCAAGTTACCCGGTTGTATTTTCGCTCTTAGTTTACTTGTCGAACTTACATATAATTTCTATCTTTCGAGACTTAGGGGATTATAGGTTACATTTGGTATCATCAAAACCTATTACAATATATTCCTAACAGTAATCCTTCAATCCAAGCTTTGTAGTCTTCTACAATGGAGTTTTTATCTAAACTAAGAACTGAAAAACTAAAAAAATGGAGAAAGTTCTCCAAAGGAAAAACTAAGGAAAGGAAAACTAAATTTCTGGGAACCTCCTCTGAAAATCTATCAAAGGGGTTTAAATAGTCTCCGAAAAAGCAACCCTAATCAAATTTCGCGCAGTGCAGTCTCTACGCCTGCTCACACGCGTGTGAGTGTGCGTGGGAGGCTACTGGATTATTTCCACGCACGTTCACACGCGTGTGGCCATCCTGTTGGGTCCTCCAGGGCTCCGTTCTTGCCTGGTTCGCTCTTTAAGCTCAACTTTTGCTCCTATTTGCTCCCGGGGCTCCTATTTCACCTCCTCCATGCTAAAAGTAGCTTCTGTGTGACGGTTAGTGATTTTCAAGCATTTATGAGCACAATTCATCATGTAAGGATGCTATAATCGTGGCAAAACACCCTAATATGAGCTTAATTCATCATGTAAGGATGCTATAATCTAACCTCCCTAGCTTTGCACAAACATTTGAGGTTTAAGAAATTGTCATTACACCAATCACCTCGGTACTGATTCATCTCTCATTTTTAATAGACATTGAGCAGAGTGAGATGATCATATTCGGGTACCAAAAATTTCTCCCTAGCAGCATCACTCTCCTTTGCCCTATTATCCTTGGGTCTGAAGAAAATTGAAGGTACCGAAAGCATGGATACAATGGTGAGAACTTCATTTAGGCATTCTAGTTATTCCCCCATCAAAAGCATCTTAGCAAGAGGAGGGTCCAATGGGAACTCCACCATTTTCCAACCAAGATGAGTTAGATCCCCAACATTATTGAGTGTACCCAATACCCACAACTGATACATAGAGTTGAGGATGTTTTCCTAAGGAGGAGGATCCATAAAATCAAAATCAAACAAATTCAAAATCTTGAGCGACTTAAACAACAAAACTATATTGCCAAGATGGGTCCTCTGAATTTCTAGCACAGGGCTTGGCAGCATTTCATTGTGGTAAGCATCGCAAATTTTACTGTGGATTGCGGTCCACAATGGATTGTGGACCGCGCATCAAAACGACATCGTTTTGATTAATGAAAACAGACAGATGAAACGGCTTCCGTTCCGAGCAACTGCAGTTTCCTTTCAACACAACTACAGTTTCAGACGGATGAAACAGCCTCTGACAACTGCAGTATCAGTTCAACACAACTGTAGTATCATTTGAGATGAACTGTAGTATTAGTTACGGAGATTTACAGGAGCCGTTTCTCCCACTTATTGAAATGACGTCGTTTTGTGACCATGGTCAACAGTATAACAGCCGGGTAAGCATTTTCAGTATAAAGTTGGTAACAAGTACTCGGCCCAGTTCTACCAGCTCGCCTAGCACGCTGGTCTGTTGCTGCACGACTGACAAGGAACACTTGGAGAGCATCCATACACATTCATGGATTGTACATACACCTTCATCTTACCATAACCAGTATCAATCACATACAAAATTCCATCAATAATCGAGGATGTCTTAGCAATATTTGTGGTAGGGGCATTTCGGTCTTTGGTTCGGTTTTTTCGGTTTCGGTTTCAGTTTCAGTTTTAAAAAATTTAAACCATTCGGTTTAACATTAGAGTTTGGGTTTCAGTTTCGGTTTCGGTTTTAAAAAAATTAAACCATTCGATTCGGTTTTCGGTTCGGTTTAAGTCCCAAAATTTAGTGTTTCCTAATTTTCCGAACATACTATCACATTATCCATATCCAAAATCTAAACATTATATAACAAAAATAGCAATTCAAAGTCCAAACATACTACTAAGTACTAATTGTGAGGTAAAGAACAATTGTAACAAACAACAAAAGTGCAAAGTAGAGAACAAGCTATAAAGAAATCAAATAAAAACTTTAAGAGATACCAGTGAGAATAGGAATTAAACGACGAAGCAGGCGTCAAGGGACTTAGATTTACTTCTTTATTATTATTATTTTTTATTGTTGTTGTTGTTGTTATTAGTATTATCATTATTAATTTATTATTATTATTATTATCGTTCGGTTTTGTATTACTAGTTCGGTTCAGATAAACCGAACCGACCCTAATTTGTGGCAACAATATAATGCATTGCGCTTTCCTTCTTAAGCCTTTTGGAATATCTTAACCTGCAAATCAGCAGGTAGTTGGGAGTAAATAGGAAGAATAAGTAGCTTGCTAGGGAGTATTGCTAAGGAGGTGGACACTATTAACTGTTCTATTCGCTCTTGAAGTGCATAACAAGTAGCTTCGATCTCATCTTGCCCCGTCATAAATATGAGTATATCACCTGGAGCTGCACCGCTAGTTATGTGGATGCTAGATTGCTGGTCATAGCCTGCTTTACTGCAACCTCTACATAATCTTCATAGGGGGTTTTGCTATACATGATTTGAACTGGAAATGTTCTCCCAGGAATGTGGAATATTGGGTACAACCCCGAAAAAGTTTGAAAATTTCTGAGCATTGAGTGTGACCGATAAGCTTAAAATCACGCCTTCGGGGAACAACTTTTTTAAGTATTCTAAATAGCACATCAGTGTTTAATGATCTCATGTGCCTCGTCCATTACAATGGCAGTATGACACTATATTTTTCAAGATCATCTTCTTCTTTCAGTAGTGTCTCACGTAGAAGCACACCATCTGTCATGTACTTGATAACCGTGCTAGGCCCAGTCACATCTTCGAAAAAAATAGCATATCCTACTTTATGACCAAGCTCAGTTCCCATTTTTTTGCTAACTCTTTTTGCAACAATCATAGCTGCCACGCGCCTGGTTGGGTACAACCAACTATCCCCCATTGGTTGTAAAGCCATCTTCATGTAAGTACTAGGTCAGTTGTGTTAATAAAAATACTAAGTCAAAATTCTCTTGAAACTCCCTGAATTGTACCAAGTTCTTGTGACAATATTTTTAGTTCAGCAGATAGTTCAAAAACAGGTCTTAAGATGTTTTAGGCTTATAGTAGTCTAGTTCAGTAAATAGTTCAGAAGACCTGAAAGACCTTGAAGACAACTTACTGAACGAAGAACTGTACAAGAGCAGAAAAGATGTTCAGAGTTGGTTACTGAAACTTCAACCGCTTACCAGATTCAGACAAGGATATATATATGACCCAACTCTCTCTATGAACGGTGTTGAGAAAAATTACTTTGAAGATCTAGACTTAAAGTTTTCATCTACATGATTACAAGAAATCTTGGCAAAGCTTACCTTTGATCCAAGATACATTTTCTATGAAGTCATTGGGCAAGAAATCACTCTAAAGAAGTAGTTCGCGCTATCATTGAGGGGGAGCCTCAATTCAAGAAGATCGGGAGATCGAGTTCATGTCAACTCTTCAAGGTTGAACTCTAGGAAGAAGCTGTGATGAAATTCTAGAGTGACCATGTGATCTACAATTGTATCGGTGGTACATTTCATATTGTTGATCAATGAAGAGTTGGGCAATCAGAGTGATGCCCCCCAGATGTAGGAACTGAGGTTCCGAATTGGGTTATCAATTGCTTGAGTCTTTTACTGCTTTACAAGTTTCTTTCGTTCAGTTCTGCTCCATTATTCATCTTGATCAAATCTTTGCATTAGGTCAGAACGTGTTAAGTGTCCTCCAATAAATCTAGCAATTAGGTTTTCAATTGGGAGTTACTCACAACCTTTAGGACCTTGACTCAGTTAGTCTAAACTTCAATTGGTATCAGAGCACAGTCTCAAGATTATTCTCTTGATTTACGATCCTTCGAAATCTTCTCTTTTTCCTGTCTTACTCTAACCTTGTTTTCCTTCAAGATTGATTGCTGTGTCTGTGAAATTTCTATGGAAGGACAAGCCAGACCTCCGTAGTTGATCGGCACCAACTATGGCTACTGGAAGGCCAGAACTAGGATCTATCTTCAGGCATAAGGTGTGAATGTATGGAAATCAGTCACTCATGGGTGGACTCATCCTGAAAAGACTCAAGAAGATAAATCTGAAATTCTGACTCTAGTCGAGCAATGGACTGTTGAAGAAATCACTGACAGCGACAACAACAACAAGGCACTCAATACTATTACTGGGTCACTCGATGAGGGCGAATTTGGTCTAATCGCTGGATGCAGCTCTGCAAAAGATGCATGGGAGATACTGGAAAAACTCTATGAAGGAGATTCGTCTGTCAAACAAACTAAGATGCAGCAAGTTCACACCAGATTTGAGGAACTGCGTATGAAAGATGAAGAAACCATAGTCGAATTCAACGCTAGGGTTCAAGAATTGAAGAATGAAGCTGCCGTACTGGGTGAGCCGTTTTCATCGGATAAACTGGTTAGAAAAATTCTTCGATCCTTGCCGGTACGTTTCAGAATGAAAGTTACTGCAATTCAGGAAAGTGTAGGCTGGGAAAAGAAATCTGTTGCTGAATTGATGAGCAATCTGAGGACATATGAGATGGACATCCTATCTCAAGAAAATAGTTCCAAAAAGTGGAAGAATGTGGCCTTTATTGCTGAAGGATGTGACTCAGATGAAGAAATCGAAGAATTGGATGATGAAGCTGTGGCAATGATCACCAGAAACTTCACCAAGATCCTAAAACAGATAAATCGTAGAAACAGAGGAGGTAAGAATCAAACAAACAGATCAAACAGTTCTTCCTCACCTTCATCAAATTCATATAAATCTGTTGGAAAATCATCAAATTCGAACTACATGAAGAACTCCGGTCAGACAAATCAATCTGGACAATATGCAAATCAGTCACGACCTAATCAATGGCAACAGGGTCCTAATCAATGGCAACAGGGTGAAAGTAAAAACAAGAATAAAGGAATTCAGTGCAGAGAATTTGAAGGTTTTGGACATATCCAGGTAGAATGTGCCACTTATCTCAAAAGAAAGAAATCCATGAAAGTTACCACCTGGAGTGATGAAGAATGCTCAAAAGAAACGCAAGATGAAGATGAAGAAATTTCAGGGAACTTTGTAGCATTCACTATTGCTGTGACTGAACCCCAGTCCGAATTGGATTGTTACTCAGATCAGGAAGACGTAGACAAGGTGTCCTATGAAGAACTTGAACAATCTTACGTTCAACTGTACAAGAAATGGGAGATTCTCTTGAAAACTCACACGACAACCAATTCCAAGAATGAATTCCTGCAAAAGATCATTGAATCACTGAAGAAACTAGTTGCTGACAAGGATGCTGAACTAGTTGAGTCCAGATCTCAAGTGAAGATGCTATCAACTAAATTGGAAGCTCTAAAAAGGCAAATTCAAATGATGAACACAACATCAACTCTAAATCAGATACTTGACTCTGGTAGATCACCCAACATTTGAAACGGTCTGGGGTACACTCAAAACTCTCAAAAGACATTCCCTACAAAATTTATTCCTGCAGGCACAAGTATTGGGATAAGGACAGATGCGAATCAGAGAAACCTCAGAAAATATATTCCGACATGTCACTACTGCAACAAGAAAGGGCATACAAGACCAGAATGCTATAAGTTTTACAATGATCAAAGAACAGAAAAATTTCAGAAGAAATGGATCACCCCTGTCTGTCGACAAATCTGGGTAAGAAAGTCAGATCTAGTCTGTTATTCTATGCATCTGGAAAAAGAACAGGGAAAATGGTATTTTGACAGCGGTTGTTCTAGACATATGACCGGTAACAAAGAGTATCTTAGGAATGTGATACCGTATACTGGACAAGTAACCTTTGGTGACGGAATCAAAGGTGATATTATGGGAATCGGTATTCTCAATTTAGCTGGGCTGCCCTCCCTATCAAAAGTTCTACTGGTGCACGGTCTAAAAGTAAATCTGATAAGCATCAGTCAATTGTGCGACCAAAAACACAACGTGGGATTCACTAAATATCGATGCATTGTCAAGGATCAAGAAAACAAAACTATCATGGAAGGTACAAGATCCTCTGATAATTGTTATACTTTATCTACTGATCTTTTGTGTTGCAGAACTACTATTGACAATACAGGGCTATGGCATCAAAGACTTGGACATATGAACTATCAAGACATGAATCAACTCATAAGCCATGAATGTGTAAGGGGCATACCCAAGTTCAAAGTCAAGGAAACTGGCATTTGCGGCCATGTCAACTTGGAAAACAAACTAGAGCTCCTCACAAATTCTATAACCACATAGGAACTTCTTCATGTCTCGACCTTCTACACATGGACTTAATCGGACCCACACAGGTAGAAAGCTTAGGAGGTAAAAGATATATACTTGTTTGTGTTGATGACTACTCTCGTTTTTGTTGGGTAATGTTTCTCAGGAACAAGTCCGAAACTTTTGAACACTTTGAAAAACTATGCTTGAAGCTACAAAAAGAAAAGGGGTCACACATTGTGAAAATTGTAAGGATCAGGTCAGATCACGGCAAGGAATTCGAAAATCAAGATTTTTCCAACTTTTGCTCCAAAAATGGAATCAGTCACGAATTTTCTGCCCCAAAGACCCCTCAGCAAAACGGAGTAGTTGAACGGAAGAACAGAACTATTCAAGAGATGGCTCGAGTATTAATCAACAGCAAAAGTCTTCCACAATTCTTCTGGGCAGAAGCGGTACATACTGCGTGTCACATAATTAACAGAGTTTATCTCAGACCAGGGATGTCTCACATGCCGTATGAACTGTGGCGAGGAAGAAAACCAAGTCTGAAATACTTTCGTGTTTTTGGAAGCAGATGTTACATATTAAATGACAGAGAAAAGATTGGAAAATTTGAACCCAAGAGTGACGAAGGCATATTTTTGGGATACTCATCTAACAGCAGAGCATATAGAGTCTTCAACAAAAGAATCAAGACAGTTCAAGAATCAATCAATGTAATTGTGGACGATCAACCGCAAATGATAAACGACTATGTGCCTGTCCCTGAACATGATCAAAGTCTAAAGAAACCATATGAAGAAAAGATAATTAAGAAAGCTGAGTCAGATACTGACTCAGAGGATCCAGAACCAGATACTGAACCACACATCAAAGGTGATTCACAATCTACTTCACAACCAAAGTAGGTGCCAACTCATATTGAAAAGAACCATCCTGCTGAAAATATACTAGGAACACCCACAGCTGGTGTTCGAACAAGAGGTATGTTGAGAGGCAGTCTTGCTGAACTATCCGGATATGCATGCTACACCTCAAAGTTCGAACCCAAAAACTACAAAGAAGCACTTCAAGATGAAAACTAGATAAGAGCAATGCAGGACAAACTTGCTCAATTTGAGAAGAATGACGTGTGGGATCTTGTACCATGTCCCCAAGATGCGAATGTAGTTGGAACAAAGTGGATCTTTCGAAATAAAACCGATGAACAAGGAAATGTGGCAAGAAACAAGGCTAGACTGGTGGCACAAGGGTATTCACAGATTGAAGGAATTGACTATGAAGAAACGTTTGCCCCCGTTGCCAGACTTGAGTCTGTCAGACTATTGCTCGTTGTATCCTGCATTCTGAACTTTCAACTGAACCAAATGGATGTTAAGACTGCCTTCTTAACTGGACTGCTCATCGAGGAAATTTTTGTTGCTCAACCTAAAGGCTTTGAGGACCCATATCACCCTCATCATGTCTACAAACTGAAAAAGGCTCTCTATGGTTTGAAACAAGCGCCAAGGGCATGGTATGAACGCCTCACACAATACCTTTTGAAAAATGGATACAACCGGGGTGGAGTTGATAAAACACTCTTTGTCAAAAGGACATCAGATCACATAAATGTAGCCCAAGTTTATGTAGATGACATTGTGTTCGGCTCAACATCGCCTACAAACGTCAAACAGTTTATTCAAGTCATGGAAAAAGAATTTGAGATGAGTATGATCGGGGAACTGACATGTTTTTTTAGGACTGCAAGTTAAACAACTAAAATCTGGGTTGTTTCTATCACAGACCAAGTATGCACAAAACTTGGTGAAGAGATTTGGTCTCGACTCGGCCGAGGAAGCCAAGACCCCTCTCTCCATGACAGTGAAACTCACAAAAGACTCAGACTCCAAACCAGTAGATGGAAAGCTCTATCGAAGTATGATAGGAAGTCTGTTGTACCTAACCGCAAGCAGGCCTGATATAATGTTCAGTGTAGGACTATGTGCACGCTTTCAAGCTGATCCAAAAGAAGCACATCTGAATGCCATCAAAAGAATCATCAAATATGTGAAAGGAATAGTAAATCACGGGTTATGGTACTCTCGTGATTCAGGATCTGAACTACTGGGATATAGTGATGCTAATTGGGTAGGAAACCTGGAAGACAGAAAAAGCACATCAGGAGGGTGCTTCTTTCTAGGCAAAAATCTTGTCTCATGGTTCAACAAGAAGCAAAATTCTATCTCCTTATCGACTGCAGAAGCTGAATACATAGCGGCTGGTAGCTGTTGCGCTCAACTTATATGGATGAAACAGATGCTGAACGATTATGGTCTAAAGTTCAGCAGTATTGATCTTCACTGTGACAACACCAGTGCTATTAACATTGCAAAAAATCCTGTCCAACATTCCCGCACTAAACATATAGATATCCGACATCACTTTATCAGGGAACTCGTGGAAAAAATGGAGACATCAAGCTACATTACATACCAACGGACAAGCAACTAGGGGACATACTCACAAAGTCATTGGAAACAATGAGATTCAATACCCTCAAATCTGATCTTGGTATGTGTAATGTTTCACAAAACTAGTACAACAAGTGGTACAAGTCTCTAAACTCAACTCATCATTTAAAAATTTCTTTTACTCTTTGTTAATATTTTTTTCTCTTCGCATTTTTTTCATTTTTATTACTATCTACAAAATGTCACACACAATATTCATGTCTTACTTGATAAGCATAAGATACCTAAGGAATAGTGTACCCTCCTGACCAAGCTGCCATAGCATTTATTACGGAGAGGACAACCGTCAAATCTGCACGACTCCCACTACTCTCACGCCTCATCACGTGACCCGAAGAAGCTGGCCATCATGCAACCCTTCGACCTTTGAAAAACCAGTTGCAATAAGTAGAAATAAAAGATTTCACAAATCTCCGTCTCTCTCCACCTTTCAGACTATTGCCACTCCAACCTACAAATCTCTCAAAGCTTCACACACACAGTCTGCCCTTAGTTCAGAAGTTCAACATCAAGCGTCCAGAGAGATGGTGATGATTATCAATAACAAGATAAAGCCTCTGGGAGGAAAACCCATCTGGTCGTGGTATTCAAGGGTGGAACAACTCGATTATCTGAAAGGGTTTCTCAAGCCACTCGCAGCTGAGACGGGCGAACCATCAAAAGCTAAGGATCCTGAGGTTTATCTTGCAAAACCCTTTCTCTATTAACTGTTTTACTCAACAAATATACACATATGAACAGTATAGTTTTTATGCTTAACAAATATTTCAGGAAATAATTGTTCTATCGGATACTGAGGGCGATATTAACAGAGAAAATACTCCAGTAGAAAAACCCTTGCCCTTAGTTTCTGTAAAACAAGAACCTATAGAAGATGAACATGAGAATTCCTCTATTCCTAATAAAAACCTGCCTTTGCCTGTTGATATTAATCCCATGACTACTATTGTATATGGTCCACATCAGCTTCAACCCCCTGCTTCTCTATTCTCTAAGCTTGATCTGTTCAACATCATGGATGAACATAGAAGGTCAACCTCTCTTGTCAACCGATTATCTGTCCCCTTAAACATACCTCAGGTTACAGAACCCTCACAAAATCCAATTATGTCACTACCACCATCACAACCCATAGAAACTGATAAGTCTAAGCAACAAAATCCTGAAATCTCTCAACCTATCATGTCAGAAGAGTCACACACTGATGAAACTAGGTATGAACCTCCCACTGAACAAAACCCAGAAATAACTCCAGCCATTCCTACTGATGAATCTCCACTGGACTTTGAGATTGAATATGAAACAGGAAATGCCCCAGAAATGCAGGTTATAGATCCAGCTGATGAGGAAGACGATTTACCACTATCTCAGGTGAAGAGAAACAAGGACAAAGCAAAAGGCAAGAAGAAAGTCCAAGATGAACAAGCTGACAAAAACCCAGTGACAAAAATTCAAGTCTTTCCAATCCCTGCCACCGGACGCAAAACTAGATCATCTGCTGTTGTTAGGAACATCATGTAATAGGTTTTGATGATACCAACTGTTAAGTAGAAATCCCCAAGTCTCGATACATAGGCAAAACACTGTAAGTTCGACAAGTAAACCAAGAGCGAAAATACAACCGGGTAACTTTGAGCTCAACTCGGAAAATATTTAAGCTCAAGGTAAATTTGTTTGAACATCTTAGAAGTCTCGTGTTGTAATCCTATAGACAAATCAGAAGAAGGCACGGGACAACTCTGGAGGAATAAGGGTCTGCGAGACATCAACTAAGTCTCGAGACATAAGCAGAGTTCGAGAGATAGGATCTCTCGTTACAGCAATCCAGTTCGAGACATAAGCAGAGTTCGAGAGGTAGACCTCTCGATGCTTGGGTTCGAGACATCAAACAATCGAGACATCAACCTTGGTCTCGATAAACTGACACTTCTCCAGTAATGCTGAATGACGGTCAGGAAGCATACTTAAAGTTTGGAGAAGAAGTATATCATGGAGATAGAATAATGAAGAGGTGCCGAACATGAGTTTTCAAAATGGACGGAAATGGATGACACATCAGATTTCCACCACAAACGGTCAAAAGGTACACCAATGCTGAAGTGGTCTGATTCCCCACAAACAAGGAATGATGGGAATATAAAAAGAGTAACTTTTACCAAAAGACGAAAGTGGAGCATGGACTCAAGAAAGTGAAATATAGAATATTCACTACCAGACAAAAGGTTCAAGTTACAAGACCACCACTCCATGAAGAATGCTGAAAATACGCAAGACCCATGATCGGCATGGGAGACAGATTTCAAACGGAATAATTTTCCCTCCAACGGAATTATTCCTCAAACTCTCATATATAAGGACGTAAAGACACAGTGATAAAAGAGGTTGGTTAATTCGAAATTCTAAAGAGGTGTCTGATTCAAACGTTCAAGTGCAAGCATTCAATTTGGAATATCATCCAGATATTCAATACAGCGAGAAAAACACATCTTAGTGTTTGAGAGAGTT
>NC_044917.1:16264289-16394341 GCF_003576645.1 Ipomoea triloba
ACTGAACAAATTCTGACTCTGGAGATATTCAAGCTTCTGAAAATCACTGGGATATCTACTCACAGCAATATGTCTCCAGAAGAATGCATTGCCTGGTGGAAAGATGGAGTAATTGATGGTGAGTTCGTGGGGGAAGCTTACAGGAACTACAGGCATCTAGATGTTACGGATGAATACATAAGCCTGGTAAATCCGAAAGACCCCATCAAGACACGAGAGGCCATCAACAAGAAGAGGAAAGCCAACAAGAAGTAAGCTCTCGTGGTCCAAACTCCATCTTATTCCAGTCTATTGCTGTTTATGTTGTTCTTGATCTTATTAGTTTTTGTTTAAATCTTTCTACTAAACTCAATCATGTAAACATTCCCTTAATCTTAAATATATATATCTTTTGCTGGGGGTGTTGTGTGAATTTGCTTATTAATCTGGGTTGTTTCTATCACAGACCAAGTATGCACAAAACTTGGTGAAGAGATTTGGTCTCGACTCGGCCGAGGAAGCCAAGACCCCTCTCTCCATGACAGTGAAACTCACAAAAGACTCAGACTCCAAACCAGTAGATGGAAAGCTCTATCGAAGTATGATAGGAAGTCTGTTGTACCTAACCGCAAGCAGGCCTGATATAATGTTCAGTGTAGGACTATGTGCACGCTTTCAAGCTGATCCAAAAGAAGCACATCTGAATGCCATCAAAAGAATCATCAAATATGTGAAAGGAATAGTAAATCACGGGTTATGGTACTCTCGTGATTCAGGATCTGAACTACTGGGATATAGTGATGCTAATTGGGTAGGAAACCTGGAAGACAGAAAAAGCACATCAGGAGGGTGCTTCTTTCTAGGCAAAAATCTTGTCTCATGGTTCAACAAGAAGCAAAATTCTATCTCCTTATCGACTGCAGAAGCTGAATACATAGCGGCTGGTAGCTGTTGCGCTCAACTTATATGGATGAAACAGATGCTGAACGATTATGGTCTAAAGTTCAGCAGTATTGATCTTCACTGTGACAACACCAGTGCTATTAACATTGCAAAAAATCCTGTCCAACATTCCCGCACTAAACATATAGATATCCGACATCACTTTATCAGGGAACTCGTGGAAAAAATGGAGACATCAAGCTACATTACATACCAACGGACAAGCAACTAGGGGACATACTCACAAAGTCATTGGAAACAATGAGATTCAATACCCTCAAATCTGATCTTGGTATGTGTAATGTTTCACAAAACTAGTACAACAAGTGGTACAAGTCTGTAAACTCAACTCATCATTTAAAAATTTCTTTTACTCTTTGTTAATATTTTTTTCTCTTCGCATTTTTTTCATTTTTATTACTATCTACAAAATGTCACACACAATATTCATGTCTTACTTGATAAGCATAAGATACCTAAGGAATAGTGTACCCTCCTGACCAAGCTGCCATAGCATTTATTACGGAGAGGACAACCGTCAAATCTGCACGACTCCCACTACTCTCACGCCTCATCACGTGACCCGAAGAAGCTGGCCATCATGCAGCCCTTCGACCTTTGAAAAACCAGTTGCAATAAGTAGAAATAAAAGATTTCACAAATCTCCGTCTCTCTCCACCTTTCAGACTATAGCCACTCCAACCTACAAATCTCTCAAAGCTTCACACACACAGTCTGCCCTTTGTTCAGAAGTTCAACATCAAGCGTCCAGAGAGATGGTGATGATTATCAATAACAAGATAAAGCCTCTGGGAGGAAAACCCATCTGGTCGTGGTATTCAAGGGTGGAACAACTCGATTATCTGAAAGGGTTTCTCAAGCCACTCGCAGCTGAGACGGGCGAACCATCAAAAGCTAAGGATCCTGAGGTTTATCTTGCAAAACCCTTTCTCTATTAACTGTTTTACTCAACAAATATACACATATGAACAGTATAGTTTTTATGCTTAACAAATATTTCAGGAAATAATTGTTCTATCGGATACTGAGGGCGATATTAACAGAGAAAATACTCCAGTAGAAAAACCCTTGCCCTTAGTTTCTGTAAAACAAGAACCTATAGAAGATGAACATGAGAATTCCTCTATTCCTAATAAAAACCTGCCTTTGCCTGTTGATATTAATCCCATGACTACTATTGTATATGGTCCACATCAGCTTCAACCCCCTGTTTCTCTATTCTCTAAGCTTGATCTGTTTAACATCATGGATGAACATAGAAGGTCAACCTCTCTTGTCAACCGATTATCTGTCCCCTTAAACATACCTCAGGTTACAGAACCCTCACAAAATCCAATTATGTCACTACCACCATCACAACCCATAGAAACTGATAAGTCTAAGCAACAAAATCCTGAAATCTCTCAACCTATCATGTCAGAAGAGTCACACACTGATGAAACTAGGTATGAACCTCCCACTGAACAAAACCCAGAAATAACTCCAGCCATTCCTACTGATGAATCTCCACTGGACTTTGAGATTGAATATGAAACAGGAAATGCCCCAGAAATACAGGTTATAGATCCAGCTGATGAGGAAGACGATTTACCACTGTCTCAGGTGAAGAGAAACAAGGACAAAGCAAAAGGCAAGAAGAAAGTCCAAGATGAACAAGCTGACAAAAACCCAGTGACAAAAATTCAAGTCTTTCCAATCCCTGCCACCGGACGCAAAACTAGATCATCTGCTGTTGTTAGGAACATCATGTAATAGGTTTTGATGATACCAACTGTTAAGTAGAAATCCCCAAGTCTCGATACATAGGCAAAACACTGTAAGTTCGACAAGTAAACCAAGAGCGAAAATACAACCGGGTAACTTTGAGCTCAACTCGGAAAATATTTAAGCTCAAGGTAAATTTGTTTGAACATCTTAGAAGTCTCGTGTTGTAATCCTATAGACAAATCAGAAGAAGGCACGGGACAACTCTGGAGGAATAAGGGTCTGCGAGACATCAACTAAGTCTCGAGACATAAGCAGAGTTCGAGAGGTAGGACCTCTCGATACAGTTATCCAGTTCGAGACATAAACAGAGTTCGAGAGATAGACCTCTCGATATTTGAGTTCGAGACATTAAGCAATCAAGATATCAACCTTGGTCTCGATACACTAACAATTCTCCAACAAAGCTGAATGACGGTCATACTTAAAGTTTGGAGAAGAAGAATATCATGGAGATGGAATAATGAAGAGGTGCCGAACGTGAAGATTTCAAAATGGGCGGAAATGGATGACACGTCAGATTTCCACCACAAACGGTCAAAAGGTGCACCAATGCTGAAGTGGTCTGATTCCCTACAAACAAGGAATAATGGGAATATAAAAAGAGTAACTTTTACCAAAAGACGAAAGTGGAGCATGGACTCAAGAAAGTGAACTATGGAATATTCACTACAAGACAAAGAGGTTCAAGTTACAAGATCACCACTCCATGAAATATGCTGAAAATATGCAAGACCCATGATCAGCATGGGAGACAAATTTCAAACGGAATAATTTTCCCTCCAACGGAATTATTCCTCTACTCTCATATATAAGGACGTAAAGACACAGAAGAAAACAGGGAAGAAAAAAAGGGAAAAGAGAGAAAAAGGAGTTAAAAAGAAAAGAAGTTCGAAATTCTTAAGAAGTGTCTGTCTAAAACGTTCAAGTGCAAGTGCTTAACTTGGAATATCATCCTGATATTCAAAACAGCGAGAAAACACATCTTAGTGTTTGAGAGAGTTACAAAGCTTAAACTGTTATACATCTAGAAGGTGACCGAAGCTGCTCTACATCGAAGTTGATTCAACGATAGCTTGTGGTCAGATTGGAGTCTGTTACATTCAACTGTGACAACCAAAAACACCTTGCTTTGGATTAAGCAAGAGAGGTGGAGTAACCTGGCAGCTGTCCGAGTGAAAGAAACCTGAGGCTTGACGCGGGCTTGGTGATCAAAGGTCAAGTGCTCGAGAGGTGGAGTAGCTGGAAGCGGGGAGAAAGACCTTGGAGAGGTGGAGTAACCTGGGAGCTGTCTTGTGAAGATCCTGAGGCTTGACGCGGGCTTGGTGATCAAAGGTCAAGTGCTCGAGAGGTGGAGTAACAAGAAGCGGGGCGAAAAACCTGAGGCTTGAGGCGGGCTTCGTGATCAAAGCTCAAGCGCTCGATATTGTACTAAAAAGGGAAGTTTTTAGTGCAATCCTTCCAGGGAGTTTCTGGAAGAAGAGTGGACGTAGGCGGGTTGGCCGAACCACTTAAAAATCTCTCTTGCATTTACTTACTGCTTTTATCTCTCGCTAACCTCTCGATTGCACTGCATATAAACACACCTCTCGAACTAACTCAAACTCGTGCTAACTAAAAGGGGATAACTTTTCCGCTGCGCATAAAACTTTGTCTTCACCTCGTGAGGTATCAAACCTAAACATCCTGAGTTCAATACACACGAGAGGTCGAAAAGATTTGCAAAATCTTATACAAGTCTATTCACCCCCCCCCTCTAGACTTGTACCCCATCCCCTTGGGACCAACAGCCGTCACTGAACAAAAGGAGAAGGAAACCCCATCACCTGTCCGAAAATCTAAAAGAAAGCAACCTGCTGCTGAACAAACTACTGCTCAAGAAGCTACCGGCAGTAAAAAGAGGAAAAAGGGTGTTCCTACAAAATCAACTCAATCACCACTGCCTGATAGCCAGCCAGATGTACCAGCTGTTGCACCTCTGGAAACAATCCGTCCTCAATTTCTGTCTGATGAATTTGCAGCAAGATGGGACTCAACAAACCAAAGGAAAATCTTGAGTGAAAGATTTCTGGATGTTGAAAGGTTCAAATCTCAGTGCCAACTCATGCCTGTATTTGAGAAATTGCACTTGGCCAAATCTGTGACCACCCTGAACAGCTACCCACCCATTGCCATAAAAGAATTCTATGCTAATCTAATGACCACCCTCAGGGAGGCAGGATCATCACTATATGGGCGTGTATGGCTCAGGGGAAATGAATACAATTTCAATCCTTCCGTCATTAACATGTACCTGGGAATTGATGCAAGTGACATTGAGGATCCAGATCTAGGGGCAAACACAATTACCAAGATCATCACTGGAGGAACATACAGCTATTGGCCCTCTGAAACTAACATGCTGCCTGCAAAATCATTGACCACAAAGTATGCAATCCTGCATAAGATCGCCATGACGAACTGGATGCCAAATGAGCACAGGGGAGGACTGAACTTACCTATGGCCAATCTAATCTACAGAATCCGAAAAGGTATACCTGTTGACTTAGGTGATTTAATTTTCAAGCATGTGGCTTCTTTCAGAAAACCTGCCACCAAGGAGAGCAAAGTGAAGCTGCCATTTCCATGTACAATTTATGGGGTTCTTTATGCACAAGGCTTCAGACTAGAACAAAATAAGCCCATGGAAACTCCTAAAGTCAGACTGATTGATGCTCGACTCAAACAAGGATCCCACGTGCTTGACATTTTTCCAGAACATGGAAGCAGCTCTGCCCCAGCCTTGAATCTCGACGTCCCTTACACAAGCAGGCTTACAGCTCAGCATCTTGACAGAAGCATCAAGGAACTCAACACTATCATCCAAATCCTTGTAGAGAAGAGGGCAGTTGAAATGCAGCTGCGTGAACAACTAAGACTAAGAGATCAAGAGACAGCTGCTGCAACTTCTGAACCACCTGTTGATCCTTCCATGGCACATGAAGCTCAAATCACTGAAAATCCACCGAATGTTGATGTTGATGTTACCTTGAATAGCTAGGAGGCTGACTCTTCAGAATCGGAATGATTCTGTTTTTAATATCTGGGTTGATTTTCTACTTGGTCCTGCTAAGGAGTCTTGTGGCTATAGATTCACAAGTTTCTAGCAATAGGGGGAGTAGGAATAACCTTCTAATCACTGGTTACTCTGGTTTCATTGGTTACTCTGGTTTCATTGGTTACTCTGGTTGGTTACTTTGGTTACTAGTAATTTTTCTGATGGTTTAAAGATTATCCTTGTTTAGCATGTTTTAAGTCTTGTAATAGAGTCTTATGTCATAGCCTATGCTATCTGCTTTGTTTTTGTATTGATGATATAATCATTTTCAAGTTCTCTGTTATTAAGCACTTTACTTATGAATGAACGTTGTTTTTTACTATCTCTGATATATTAGAAAGTTGTTGTAAATTGCCAAGAAACTTGCTACAAAGGGGGAAATTGTTAATAAAAATGCTAAGTCAAAATTCTCTTGAAACTCCCTAAATTGTACCAAGTTCTTGTGACAATATTTTTAGTTCAGCAGATAGTTCAAAAACAGGTCTTAAGATGTTTTAGGCTTATAGTAGTCTAGTTCAGTAAATAGTTCAGAAGACCTGAAAGACCTTGAAGACAGCTTACTGAACGAAGAACTGTACAAGAGCAGAAAAGATGTTCAGAGTTGGTTACTGAAACTTCAACCGCTTACCAGATTCAGACAAGGATATATATATATGACCCAACTCTCTCTATGAACGGTGTTGAGAAAAATTACTTTGAAGATCTAGACTTAAAGTTTTCATCTACATGATTACAAGAAATCTTGGCAAAGCTTACCTTTGATCCAAGATACATTTTCTATGAAGTCATTGGGCAAGAAATCACTCTAAAGAAGTAGTTCGCGCTATCATTGAGGGGGAGCCTCAATTCAAGAAGATCGGGAGATCGAGTTCATGTCAACTCTTCAAGGTTGAACTCTAGGAAGAAGCTGTGATGAAATTCTAGAGTGACCGTGTGATCTACAATTATATCGGTGGTACATTTCATATTGTTGATCAATGAAGAGTTGGGCAATCAGAGTGATACCCCCCAGATGTAGGAATTGAGGTTCCGAACTGGGTTATCAATTGCTTGAGTCTTTTACTGCTTTACAAGTTTCTTTCATTCAGTTCTGCTCCATTATTCATCTTGATCAAATCTCTGCACTAGGTCAAAAAGTGTTAAGTGTCCTCCAATAAATCTAGCAATTAGGTTTTCAATTGGGAGTTACTCACAACCTTTAGGACCTTGAATCAGTTAGTCTAAACTTCACCTAGCTTCTTCCTTGAAATCAACCTCACCGCCTTTTTCTTTTACTATCATCATTTATGTAATCTGTTCCATCAATTCTATCTCTCCTCACCTCCCTATTTTTGCTCCTATACCATTTGTTTTCCCTCCCATCCATGATCCAAATCATTCCATGAACTCCTCTTAGTCCTTGATCTTGATCTGCCAGTAGACGATGGTGGATCTACAAGAACCTAATAATGGTGTTCATGTTCATCATAAATAAATCCGTCCATAGTTGATGTCGGATCGTGTTATCTATCCAATGGTACAACTGCAAAGGAAAAAAGATTAGACGGCTTAGAACTTTGAGATTATATTATTCCTTTGCAGCATGACTATCATAAAGTGTATATGTTATAAATTGTATACCCCATCAATATTGGCTTTATTTATATGCATATGGTTCCAATTCATAGTTTGATTAGGATTTGGATTCCTTGTATGGCAAGGAAAAGGATTTCAAATTTATATTCAAGTTCATTTATTTCAACCACATTACTTAATTAACTCTGACCACATAATTAACATCTTAATAAATAAAATATATTATAGGAAAATCTTACTTCTATACTATTCTATACTACTAATAAAAATAAAATTTTATTGCTTTTCGGCCAAACTACTTCCAAGCTATTACTTAGTTATAATAGTATAATTGTTAATAATAATTGTTATGGTAATAATACCTCAATAAATGTGCCAACTTATATATATATATATATATATATATATATATATATATATATATATATATATATATATTATACTTAAGGTATAAATATTAGTACATTTATTTAACAATGGTAATTAAGAAATTAATTGCACAGCTATTAGTATAATTGACTAATAATTATTATGTTAATTAAGTTAATAATTACACGGATATTAGTATAATTACAGTTAAACATGGGTTGTTGAATTTATAAATAGTGATTGGAACGGAAATGTTGAGACAAAAAAAAAAAAACACATTGAGATATGCCTTCTATCTTCATTCTACCATATTTTATTTGTCTTGAAAAAAAGTAGCAGGTTGTAACACTTCATACCGTTGATGCAAAATACATTACAACAACAAATTGTGATATTCAAGCAATTTGGCTGAAGAGAATTTTGAAATTTTTACCACACAGGCAAAAATCAACTACAATTGTTTTCTGTGATAACAAGTATATCTTGCCAGTACCAAGCATATTGATGTAAGATTCCATAAGGTTAGGGAGTTGGTTGTTTTTGGTAAAATATTATTGCAGGAAATTCATACTAGTGAGAATGCAGTTGAAATGTTAACAAAGGCAGATTGTTTGAACTTGTTAAATTTCCTTTGAGTCATATTCAGTCATCTGTATTAATAGGTCAGTAAACTAAATTGCCAATGAACTTACCAAGGTGATTAGCGCTCACACTACCTTAGTAGTTTAGGAATATGAGCCTCCGGCTTGTATGCAACCCCTTGTTTTTTTAATACTCCTTCTGTCACATTTTATCTGTCATACTTACTATTCATTGGTCAAATCAACTCTGTATTCTTTACTTATTTCTATTAGCATTTCTTATCAATTTTAAATTTGATTTTTTGTGTTTAATAATACTTTTAATGTAGCTTCTAAATATATAAATTTTACATAGTAATTCTAAACTTAATATTATGAAAAATTAAATCATAAATAACTTCAGTTAAATCTCGTTAACTGAACTTGACACATTTGAAATAATATTTCTTCTTTTGGC
Source organism: Ipomoea triloba (assembly GCF_003576645.1). Taxonomy (NCBI): domain Eukaryota; kingdom Viridiplantae; phylum Streptophyta; class Magnoliopsida; order Solanales; family Convolvulaceae; genus Ipomoea; species Ipomoea triloba. The sequence goes on from NC_044917.1 coordinate 16,273,075, forward strand.
ATTAAAAAAATACTAACAGGGCATTTGATTGGATGGAAGGAATTAGATGGGAAAAGAATTGCAATTCCATGGAAAAAAAATAATGCGAGAATAAAGTGAGAGTTTAAATTCCAGTATTTGGTTTGCAAGAATAAAATTACTGGGAATTTCAATTTCAATGTTGGTATACATGGAAATTGAGAGAAAATAAGTAGTATAAAGTCCAAAATGTTAATTGTTGTTGTTGTTGTTGTTATTGTTACTGTTATTGTTATTGTTATTATTATTATTATTATTATTAATCTTAAATGACAAGTATCCCTTGGACTCATTTGCATATTCAAACCCCAAAAAATATAACATATTAAATTCAAAAGCACTCATCTACAGTAACTCGACTAAAAAAACACAAGCATTTGATTTGGGCAGTCAGAAAGTTTGATCAAAGCCATCAAGTAAAAAACACAAGTATTTGATTTGGGCAGTCAGGAGGTTTGATCAAAGCCTTGTACTCTTCATTGGACAACCCATCAACTTGACTTAACTCGGTGTCTAATTGTTGCACTTTTTCTTTAAGAGTTGTTGCATATAAAGAATACAAAATTTGAAGAATTCAGCATATAATGAATTCAAAGGAACGTACATGAAAGTTGTATATAAACAATGCATATCTACACTTATAATAAGAGCCAATAATGTTATACCCTTAAGTGAAACTAAAAAAATGTTGGTGTAATAGTCTGTTATAACATATTGTACTTTGTGTTCTTCTTATTGTACAACCTCCAATTAAATTCCTAATATATCCTAATCCTTTATAATTTTACCAAATTCTTTCCATTTAAATATAACGAAAGTTTAACATTAAAATTCTTTAAGCAATTTGTTTCTTTATTGCAGTTTTCAAACAAATTGGCAATATTCTATAATACAATTCTGTATAGATTTCTAACTTAAAAATTAGAATATTGAAGTCTTAATAGGATTCTATAATACAATTTTGTATAGATTCCTAACTAAACTATTATTCTACCCAAAGCAACAGTATGTAAACCCCTTCCCTTCTCACTGGTATTCACCCAACACTAAACCTAACATATTCTGCAACACACCATCTACTTGACATTCTATAGGTATGATTGTCAAAATATTATAATGCTAATTTTATTATTTGTATTTGTACTCATAATGATTACAGTTGTTTTTTTTAAATCAATGATGGTATACTTGTTAATTAGTATAACTTCAATCTCGTTATGTGAATATATCTATTGTATAACCTATTCATCCATACTTGTATCATTGTGTGTAATGTTGTGGTTCTCATTATATTCCTCTATAATCTACACATTTTAGTTACTTCTAACTCTCTAATATATGGTTTTTGAATTTATGCTGTGGTTCCCATTATATTATTTCATAATATCCTTTATGAACATATTTCCCATGGCACAAGGATATTAGTCATGACAAATGCAGTAAAGTTAATTGATATTAACACACAAACTGTGGGCTGGAGTTGTACAGTTCGTGTCATTAAGAAAAACAAACCAAAAAACGCTATTGGAACACCTAAGAAAAAGTATATGCTCATTGTCCTTGAGAATTAAACTGTAAGTAAATAGTAAAAAATTTCTCCCTTTATTATTATTATTATTATTATTATTTTATTTTTATCATTATTATTATTATTATTATTATTATTATTATTATTAAGATGCTCTCATTCACCACCAACATCATTGTAAATGATATATCTAAATGCAAGGAACTCGAGTTCAATTAATAGTGTTTGATAATGACATTGGAATGTATGATATCACTTTACAAACCAACAAATGGTACATCATCTCAAATGTCATTGTCAAACATGTCCGGACGAACTATAAAGTACTTAATCACAAATACAATTTCGTTATGTTTTATTAAAATATATAAGCATCGGGACTATTTCTTTGACTTTTATTAATTTAGCATTTTGTTCTCTCTCATTATTATATGACTACTTTAACCAATTAAGAAGCACTAATTTAAAAATACGCATTGGGCATTGGTTTAATCGCGCAACGCGCGTGTGATAACTAGTAAAGAATATAATTTTGAATAGTTATTGCATATAAAAATTTAAATGAACATACACAAAGGGAAGTAAAAGAAATAGTACACTGATATAATTTAAAAGGGAAGGTCATACATCAATTTTAAATTAAAAAATGTAGGAATAATTTTATATCATTATTATTTCTTTTCTTCCTAAAATTCACAAATTAAAATTTCAATGAGCCATTGAATTCTAATTCAATGAAAATGAGAGAATAGTAATTAAGTAGAATTATAATTTTCTCCAACCAAGCGAAATTATTATTATTATTATTATTATTATTTTGAAAACAAGCGAAAAAATTTTAGTTACCTCAAAAATTAGGTGGAATTTTAAAGGGGATATATTCAATCATGACTTTCATAGAATTTTAAAGACTTTTATGAACTTTAAAAGTTTGGAGGTATTCAATTCAAACTTTTAGAGAGTATTTAAAAGTCATGCGGTATTCGATCAAGATTTTTAAAGAGTTTTTAAAAGTCATGTGGTATTCAATTAAAACTTTTAAATAATCTTTAAAAGTCATGTGGTATTCAAAAAGTTATGAATTTGTAAGAACTTTTTAATTTTAGAACTTCTGTAGACTTTTATATACTTTTCTTTCTCAAATATAAATAGTTGAAATCCAACCTCCAACCCCAAGATTTCAAAATTTTCTTTCTACCAACACTAAAGGTTTTTTTTTTTCTCTCTCTCTCTATTTAAACTATATTTTTTCTCCTTATTTAAAATTTTAAACTTTATAAACCTTATACCTAAATTCAATAAATTATTTTTTCTTCATTATCCTATATTTTCTACATACCTAAACTCTACCAATTTTTTTCTCTCTCCTAAACTTTACCATCTTCCTCTAAAAATTCAATAAATTACTTTTTTCTTCATTATCCTATATTGTTGCTTGTATATTTTAATTTTTTTTCTATGAACTTTTTATCCCTAACTTCTAAACTTTTTCTCCTAAATACATGAACAGAGTAAATTTTTTTTATCTATCATTGTCAACTTTTACTATATGTTTCATAATATTCATATGTTTATTCGTAATATATTTTTTCTTTTTTCTTTTTAACAACATGCTATTACGAATAGTGAACTATTGTTTGCAATAGCAATTTGAGGCTACAAAGAGAAGCATCTTGTTGTTGTTAGCAGTCCTATATTGTTATTGCAAATAATAACTCTTTGCTTGATACCTAGCAGTATATCAAATATAATTTTTATATATATTATTAATTTTTTTTTTATTTTATGCAACTAGTAATTATATTTTTTTTAAATATTAATTTCTCAAGAAAAAGTAATTATATTTTTAAATATTTTATTTGAACAATTCTATAATTATAAATTTTAGTGTTTAATATTGTTATGAATTGCTTATGAAAGTTTGTAAGGATGTATTCAATTTAGAATTTTAATGACTTTTGTAGACTTTTTAAAATAAAAAAGTCGAAAAAAGTTTATGCAAGTTTTTTATACAGATTTTTATACAGTCTTATAAAGTTTTAAAAAGTTTTTAATGACTCTATGAAAGTCAATAAAAATTTATTAAAATTTATCATTTTAAAAGTTTTTAAAAATCTACAAAAGTCACGATTGAATACACCGTAAGTGTGAGAATGACATTGTAGCTCTAAGTTCTAGTATCCTTAAAAGGAAAAAGGAAAATATCCCAATGCTGGTATGGTATATCTTATCGTCATCTTCGTCCAGCTCCCGCCTCCAAAGCCCACTGCATAACTGTGAGCTCAACCAATGAAAGCTTTAACCATCAATTGAAGAAGAAGAAGATGTCCCTATCTCTATCCACTGCAAAATTAACAGAAATGCCATCGCATATCTTCTCTACACCTGCACGCCGCCCGCCGTTCTTTCTCCTCCTTAAACCTCTTTCTTCCCTCCGCCTCTCCGTCACCGCCGCCGCCGGAAAGGCCAAAATACCCTCACGAAACTACGGTAAGTCCAAGCCTGTGCCGCTCAAGTCCAAGCAGCAGCAGCACTCTTCTTCGTGGCTCAACAAGTGGCCGCAGCATTCCGTAGAGCCATTGGCATCAAGCACCAATCCCGTTGATTTGGACACGGAAACTCGAGTTTTCGACGAGCACACCAGAGCCGGGGGGACTGCGATTGAAAGGATTGTGTTTCGGTTGAGGAATTTGGGATTGGGCTCGGATGACGAAGGAGAGGAAGGGGATGAGGGGAATTCGGGATTGGATGTTAATGGGGAAGGTAAATTGGGGGATTTGTTGAAGAGGGATTGGGTTCGGCCTGATACTATGCTGCTGGAGAGTGATGATGAGGATGAGGATGAAACATTGCTGCCATGGGAGCGCAGTGTGGAGGGGAAGGATGATGATGATGAGGAGGAGGATGGGAGGAGGAGGAGGATAGTGAAGGCTCCCACCATGGCAGAGCTAACAATTGAGGATGAGGAGCTGCGGAGGCTGAGGGGACAAGGGGTTCATCTCAGGGAAAAGATCAATGTACCTAAGGCCGGTGTGACTGGGGCAGTGTTAGAGAAGATTCATGACAAATGGAGGAAAAATGAAGTTGTGAGGTTGAAGTTTCATGAGGCTTTAGCTCATGATATGAAGACTGCACACCAAATTGTTGAGGTTTGTGCACTTTCACTTGGACTTTACATTCAAATCTACACTATTTTATTTTTGTTTAACACTTGAAAATTTGTTGGCTTGATGTTTTAGAACAGTAATTGTGACACAAAACTTTTAAAGCAGTTCGAGAAATTCCTAATCTGCAAACAGTTCTCATATATTAGGAGAAAAACCTAAATTTACTATGAGCACGGTTTAAAGTACAAAGGTTGGAAACACTTAATACTTATACTTTTCTCTCAATACACTGAACTCTCAAGACAGTATTGGGAAATATTGTGCATGCCACATCTCTTGGGGAATAGATCCTTTTATAATCTTCTTTGATGTTTTTATTGGAAATATGAATCTCATATTGTCTGGATTTATTCTTTGTTTCCTTCTTTGACTAATCTTCATATTCCTTGAATCATAGTAGGATTGGTATAATGTTTTTGCCAATAATTTTAGACAACACTATTTTGGGCCAACAACTCTGACTCTCCATTTTTCTGTTCCAGTTTACTGTTTGCATACAATTTGGAAGGTTTTACCATTTATTTAGGTCCTCAATGAGGCTGCCCATTCTTAAATTCAAAATTTTCTTCTCGACACAGAAGAGGTGTGGCATTTGATTGATTGAAATAAGATTTTGAATGTCACATTTAAATCTTGTTATATTGACATAATGCCATGAAACAAGCACTCAAATACAATGAGCCATTTGGTGTAAGTTGAAAACTCAAAAATATGTAAAGAATGTTGATTATTAAATAAACTGCTACGTTTTAGCAAAGTTCCTCAAACTAAACTGGATCTTTCTCTTCCAGAATATACCTGCTGAAATAAATCCACACTATACATCTCATGCAACTGAAAAATCCCATGCAAACTAAATTAAAAGTATGGAATTTATAATACACTGGCCAATTGAGATGTATGTCAATATGATATTAATTGCCTGCTACTATTTAGTTGAGCTGTTCAGTTGTTTTGCTTATATGAATATGGTCTTCAATGTTCCCCTTTTTATCATCAGCGTCGAACAGGTGGACTTGTGGTATGGAGGTCTGGAAGTGTTATGGCGGTGTACCGTGGAAATAACTATCTTGGGCCCTCTTCAAGAGCTGAACCCAAAGATAGAGAAGTTTCTTCCTCTGATAAATCTGTGAACAACGAAAATAAGAGCTTTCACCCAGTTGAGGAAAAAAGTAACCCGGTTATCCACAATAAAAGCATGACTGCAGAAGAGGCTGAATTTAATAAGTTGCTAGATGGTTTAGGTCCACGCTTTGAAGATTGGTGGGGAACAGGAATTCTTCCTGTTGATGCTGATTTACTTCCAACGACAGTTCCCGGCTACAAAACTCCTTTTCGGCTTCTTCCTACCAGAATGAGACCTAACCTAACCAATGCTGAAATGACTAATTTACGAAAACTTGCAAAATCACTTCCTTGCCATTTTGCTCTAGGTACTTTCTGAGTTTCTGTCTTTATGTACTTTATATTGCTGGACTTACATTGTCTAAGTTGTAGCGTTATCGTGGATTCAGGGAGAAATAGACACCATCAGGGTTTGGCAGTTGCTATTATCAAACTCTGGGAGAAAAGTTTAATTGCGAAAATTGCTGTGAAACGTGGAATTCAGAATACAAACAACAAATTAATGTCTGAGGAGTTGAAGGTGTGTTGGGTTTTATTTGTTATATGCCATTCTCATTTCTTCTCTACCTTTCTGTTTTATGACGTAATCTGATGATTGTGCATAGATTTGAGATAGAATGTTCAGAACATATCAAGTTTAGGATTCAGTGGATAAGGGATTATATTTTAGAACCAACAGACATCTAAAAATTCATGCATTTTGGCACTTCAAGTAATTTGTTTATTATACTTTGGAAGTTGAATACTACATATGTTGGCATTGTGTTAGATGTCCTAAAAATTTCTTTCCTGGATGCATATGGAAATTTGCTACTTTGGCCCTTGGTGTATTTGTTTAGAAAGGCATGCACAAATTTTATTCAGCACCTTCTGACACATCTAGTGTTGGAGAAAGTGGTTTCCTTGTTTTTCATTTGTTGCAAGAGTAGTGGAACTTTTCAAGTGTGTGTGTGTGTCTGTATTGATGAGTTATTATCCTTAACTTTTGTTTCCTTCTACTTTAACATTTGCTGTTTATTGGCTTTATTGCTTTAAGCTCTCGGCTTGCCACCAAATACTAGGGAAGTTGCATCTATAATCTCTTGGTGAAGAGTGAAGACCAAATTATAAGAACACTTCTGATCCTCTATTATGTATTTCTCTCTGTCTCGTCAAGAAAAAGATACCAAAAAGAAAAAAAAAAAATTGATGACTTATATTCAGTGCTTGTTTAGTTGTCTCTAATATCTAGTATTCAACTTAGATATTGTGTTGTTGGAATACTTCCAAACTAATGGTTTTGAATTTTGAAGGATGAGTAACTGTATGTGTGTATAGTGGTTTGGTTTAGTATATGCTGTGTGAATTTTTCACATAGATATAAATGAGTTCTGATGCCAGAGGGAAATTTTTGTGAGACACTGCTATTCAGAACTGCGATAGTATTTTGATAGATAGCATTATGGTAAATTGTAAAGTCTATAATTCCATGTAGCTAGATCTAATTTTCCTGTCTCTTTTATATTATTTGGGAAGGAGTAGGGGAATGAGCACATGTCAAGATGTATGCAGCTTACTGTGACTAACAACCTCTCATATAACAGGCATTAACAGGTGGAGTGTTACTGCTAAGAAACAAATTCTACATAGTCATCTATCGGGGAAAGGATTTTGTTCCCCCAAGTGTTGCAGCTGCTTTAGCAGAAAGACAGGAAATAACGAAACAGATACTAGATGATGAAGATAAAGTGCGAAAGGGAGCAACAACATTATTGGCTGTGGATAAGTATGGACATGAACTAACTGGTAATTTAGCAGAACTATATGAGGCTAGTGATGTTGAAGAGAAACAGAGAAGAGGGCTGGCAGCAGTAGCACCTGTTAATAATGATGGACACGCACTAGCTGGTACTTTAGCAGAATTTTATGAGGCTCAAGCCCAATGGGGGAGAGATGTATCCAATGAAGAACGTGAAAAGATGTTGAAAGATGCAGCTAGAGCCAGGACTGAAAGAGTAATCAAGCGGCTTGAACATAAATTAGCCATTGTAAGTATATTTCTTTATTTTAATTGGTTAGAAAATATGATGGTTCCTTACCTAATGTTATTGTTCCTTATTTTAGGATATAAATGAATATAACTTGGCTTTTGCTAGTAGCTTCTCTGTTAAATCCTAATGTTTTTTTGGTTGCAAATACTTTCATTCTAAGCACAATGCATACAGTATACACATCTTTGTCTGAACTTTTTTCTCTTTAATGCAACAGTCTCAAGCCAAGAAGCTTAAAGCAGAGAACCTTCTATCAAAAATTGTAGCATCCTGGGTTCCTGCTGGTCCTTCTGATGACCAGGAAACAATCACAGAGGAGGAAAGGGTCATGTATCGTCAGGTTGGATTGAAGATGAAATCATACTTGCCACTTGGTCAGTTATTTTACTTGATGTTTTTTTTTTAAAAAATAAAATTATATCCTACTTGAAATTGACACAATTTTCTGTTTAATCTTCTGACCTTTAAGGTATTCGTGGAGTTTTTGATGGTGTTATTGAGAACATGCATCTACATTGGAAGCACAGAGAACTTGTTAAGTTAATTTCAAAAGAAAAGGAGGTTGCTTTTGTTGAGGAAACAGCTAGACTCTTGGAATATGAAAGTGGTGGAATCCTAGTGGCAATAGATAGAGTACCCAAAGGTTATGCTCTAATTTTCTATCGTGGGAAAAATTATCGACGACCCATTAGCCTCAGGCCAAGGAACCTTCTGACTAAGGCAAAGGCACTAAAGCGTCGAGTGGCTTTGCAACGATATGAGGTATTTTCATTCTCTACATACAATGTTTCTTTGTGATATCTTCATTGTTAAAAATTATATTATATACTTGTTCTTTCTGATACATGCACATTATTCTGTAGGCTCTGAGTCAGCACATCTCTGAACTGGAGAATAACATAGAGCAAACGAAAAGAGAAATTGTAAGTCATAGTTTCATATTCAGTTAATATTAATGCACTCATAGAGTCATAGGTATCAACTGAGTAGATATCTGTTGCTTGAATTAGACAATTGTGCTTTCAATTGCCAATATCCCTCACTGGTTGTGAACTTTTCTGTCTGCCAAAACTTCATTCCATTAGCAGTCAAGACCACATTTCTTGGTTGCCTTGTTCTTTCTTTGTCAAAAATACATTTAAACATCAATTCCTTTTCCTTGTACTCAGCTGAAATTTATCATGTTATATTTTGGATACTGTATAGGGTGATTCTCAAGATGTAAATGGCAGTGATCGGAAGCACGCGCAGTTCAATCATGTTTCAGAGTTAACCCAAGTGAGTTCTTTAACTTGAATGTCTGGTAAGTCCCAGACTGCTAGTGTCAGTGTTGTGACTGGTGACAGCTTATTTAAGTTCTTTTTGGGACAAATTTTGAATCAATATGGCTTGATAGCTAAAGTGATAATGGCAAATGAATGATCTTTATTGTTTATATACACATATGTAATAGAGTGAAGTTGAAGCTTCATGGATGGGTTCTGATGGCGATGAAGATGAAGATGAAGATGAAGATGAAGATCCTGAATGGGAGAGTGATGAAGATTCTGAGTATTCGGATGCAGAGTTTTCATTTGTGCAAAGAGAATAGCAGATTTCTTTCTTGTTTTATCAAGCTTCTGGGGGCACAAAGACTAACTTCCATTTTTGAGGTAATCTATTGGTTTAGTTAGCAGTGAAAATTTGTTGATACGCCAACTCTTAATGTGCATTACTTTTGATACTCTTTGAGATGAAACAATTAAAATCAGCATTAGGCACTAGGCGCCCCTAGGTCGAGGGGATTTTACATTTTTTTACCCTTAGGCAGACATTAGTCAGCCAACTAGGCGGCCTAGGTGCCCGCGTCGGCCAACTTGACGCCTAACTCGGCTAACTCGGCCCCTGAGTCGGCCAACTCAATTTTTTTTTGGTGTGGAATGTGTACACTACTGTGGTTTTCTTATTATTATTACTCGCCCGACTAGTGCCTAGTGCCTTCTACAACATTGTTATTTACTGTGTATGATTATGACCATACTCGAGATCTGAAAGAATAATTATAGGAATCCACCACTCCACCAGAGTCCCAATATTTTTTGCTGAACTAAAAGCATACACAGCAAAGTTTTAGCAACTATAATTTAATGATATCTTTTGGTGTTGAAGCATTGAAAATTGGAGTGGCAGTGGCATCTCAACAGTTTTGAGGAACAATGCAAAGAGTTTCATATTATAAACAGTTGCATCTAACAACCTCAGCCCAGAATTATTGGTCATTCTATGAATCTTGCGGCTGAAACGAGTGGTTTTGTCTGATACGTTGCCCAACGGCCACCTGTTGACAACTTGAAGTGTGTGCCAACATTACAGTTATTCTGAAGCAGATCTTTTGTCAAGCCCCTAATTATGTTGTATTTATAGAGTTTGTATTGTATGGTCCTTGTATACATTGTTAGGACTAGAGGTCAATGTATAGCCAGATTAGCTTGCACTTGTTTGCAGCTACTTGAATTGTGCAACTTGTATTTGTGAGCATAAATATAATATGTGTAGTCCAACTATTAGCTTAGGCTTTTAGTTGAGATGGAGCACATGCTTTAATTTGGTATCTATGTGTAGTCCAACTATCATCTTAGGCTTTTAGTTGAGATGGAGCACATTCTTTAATTGTATTTATGCACGTACATTTTTACCATTCTTCTTTTTACTCATATTTTCTTCTAGACTACAGAAGTGGAATGAATGGTATGGTTAATTTACAAAAGAATTATTTTCACTTTTAGTCTTTAAGTATTATTTTTGCCATAATTGGTGTATGACTTTTACCATTCAAGTTGGTATGATTTTGAACTAAAAATGTGATGCAAATGAAAGTCATGCACCAAATTTGGTAGAGATAATACTCTGGGACTAAATGGGGAAATTACTTACACTAAAATTGGAAATAATTCCTTTACAAAATAAACACCTAGGGCTAATCACATCTTTTCAAGTTTCACACTTTCAAGGTGATTTGGAAAAAAAACAAAGAAGTATTTTTTAAAATTGTTGTTGCAAGCTTGCAATACAGTTAAAAAGCTATATATATATATATATATATATATATATATATATATATATATATATATATATANTATATATATATATATATATATATATATATATATATATATATATATATATATATAATAGAGAGAGTTAATGTCATTTGAGGTCCTTTGAGTTTGATAGTTTCGTCATGTTTAGTGCTAAATTTTTAAATTGATCATCCATGTTCCTTTGACTTTGAATTTCAACCCGTTGTGATCCAACCGTTACTTTCAATCCTTTAGACCGTGCAAAACAAGGGCAAAACCGTCCCTTTAGTTCTACACAACCCAATTTCGTATGTTTCTCCATAAAAAAAAACTCTAATTACATATAAACATATTTAATTAATTCAGTGATCCAAAAATCAGTGCAAAAAAACTCTAATTTTTTTTTATTCAAAAAAAAAAATTTTGACATAATCTAAGAGAGAAAAAAAAAAAGCTTAAATTCAAAACTTATTAAATGTGATTTATGTAATCAAATTACGAGTTTGTTTGGGTGTATACGTATTACATCAATCTAAAGTGTAAAGCAAAAAAAATTGTTTCCTTTTTCTTTTTCACTAGCCTACCTTTCCCTTCAAGCAATCAGAATCTCCCAATATTAACTTAGCTCAAACAAGAATCGATATCTCAATCAGTTTTTCTCATGGACGAGTAATAATTACTTCCCTTTTATGTATTTTGCTTCATCTTCCTCATACCATTATTGATTTTTGCTTGGATTGTTAAAAAAAAAAATGAAACTTTAACAGATCTGAGGCATACTTGTATTACTCCGTGCAACCCAGAAGAGGCGTCGCCACCATCGAGGTCAGCTTCCACCACCAGCTCCACGTGACGGTGTCGGACGGTCTGGTGAACGTGAACTCGCTCTTCACGATGGCAGTGTTCGTGGGGTTATCCCTGGCAACTCCGGGGCAGAAAAGCCAGGAAGTGAGCTCCAACTGCGACGTGGGGATTGATTAGGGATTGAAGAAACTCTTGATCTTCGAGGTGGTCTCTTTCAATTTCTTCATGTTCTCTTCGTTGGTTAGGTAATTGGGGATTTTTTCAAAAACATACGAAATTGGACTGTGTTGAACTGAAATAAACAGAATTTCATTTTTGGTCCTATGACTGTTGGGGTATAGTTAATTGGAGTATATTCAATTTGAATCCATAACTATTTAATTTTTCTCAATTTTAGTCCCTCCAACCAAATTACCAGCGAGAAGTAGTCAAAAATTTTAATGGCTAAAGTGATGAGGGCAAATTTGTCTTTTGCTTCTTCTCTTCTCTTCATATCCATTTTCTTGCTTTGCTTGTTTTCCAAATTCCAAAGTCTGGTGCTGCTTGTTCTTGCTTCTGGATTTCCTGTTCTGAAACCAGTAAAAGACGTTGGCGTCACCCACTTCCTCATACTCTTCAAGCCTGATTCTTATCCGCCTTATCTCCTCCCGGGAGGGATTCACCACCCCGGAATTGAAGAGAGATTCCATGATACGTATTTGCTCCGATTTCATATTCCACATTGGCATTGGCTTCAGCTCCAGTGTCATCTCCTCAACCCCTGCTGCAAAACAACCAATAATCACACTAATTACACAAAATATAAATTAAGCTTTTTAATGGTGATTATTGGTTGTTTTGCGGTATGGGTTGAGGAAAGCACACCAGAGCCGAAGCGAAGGTGGAATTCGAAATCAGAGCATGTACGAATCCTGGATTCTCTCTTCAATTCTGGGGTTGTAAATCAGTCCTGGGAGGAAATAAAGCGGATAAGAATCAGGCTTGAAGAGTATGGGGAAGTGGGTGACGCCAACGTCTTTTACTTGTTCCAGAACAAGAAATCCATAAGCAAGAACAAGCAACATCTGACTTTGAAATTTGGCAAACAAGCAGAGCAAGAAAATGGAAAAGAAAGAGAAGGAGAGAAGTGATAATTTAACCATAGAGACTGAAATTGAAAAAAGTTGAATAATTGTCAATTGAAATTGACAATTTTGGAACGTGTGAACTCCAATAAACAATACCTCAACAGTCATAAGACCAAAAGTGAAATTATATAGTATAGAAATTACAAATTTGATTATATAGAGGTAGTGATGGAAGAGAGCTTTTCAGAAATAATGTTAGCCCTAGGTTCAAATTATATGTATGATGAACAAGACGATGTAGCTATCTGAACCAAAATTTTACCAAATAGTATGCTGTATGCATAATCTTTCATATTCATTAACTACTTGTGAATTAAAATAATTGACACATGTTAATCAAATAAATAAAATTGTATAGTACAAAAACTTTAGTTCTTATAGCGATATCCTTTCATTGCATAAGGTGCATCTAACCAAAAAAGTGAAGAAAAAAAATCATCACAAATACAAGAGCCTTGAAACTTTAAGTTCGGGTTGATCTTAAATGAACATTTCAAATCATAGACCCTAATTCTGAATACAAACAAGTTTATTATGCGGCAGTATTGCAGCAAGTGTAGGGTGCCACTTTGGGTCTCATTTACGCAGCATCTGTTGCAACTGAAGAACTTGAGTCCTTTGCTCCGGAGGCAATGAATTAATCTGTTCTGGCGTGAGACTCATCACTTGCTGAAGAAGGGCCTGTTCCATCTCCGGAGTCAACTGCATCATCAATAAAATTCACATGTTTTTGGGACCCCAAGTAAACTAACAAGAATAACATTGAAAAATAGAAGAGAAAAGAAATGCATAAATTACTGCTGGTTGTCGAGCAGGCTGATTTCCAGGGCCCATTTGGCTGGGGAATGGTGGTGGCGGTCCGGGAAGTTGTCCTGTAGGTGCACTCTCTGGCAGGCCAGGGATCCAAGCAGAGCCTCTATCTGCTGGCATGGAGCTTCCAACTTGATTGAAATCAGTTCTTATGTGTGAACTTCCCGCCTTAGAAACACACCAGATGTTGGCAAGCATGTTAGCTTAGGAGCATTTCAGGAACCAAAAAGGTAGAGTAGGTAGGTACAAATGAACTTCAAGACAATTAGAGTACTTGCTTTCAGAAAACAATCAAAACATGCAGGTGCAAACCATTTTTAACTGGTTAATGATGGACACAGATATCTTTATGCCTATATGCCAAATAATTCTAGATCAATTTTCACAAACAGTGAATGAAGTGCAAAAAATCATTTGCACCCATATTCCATGCTGCAATGAGAAATTTGTGTAGCACATTAAGAAATGGGTGTGCACTGTGCAGACCACAAAAAGTTTGGGACATAGTGCACAAGGCTCCACATCAAATAGGGTGAGAAATGTTTTCCATGGCTTAAACAGCTGAGCCAAACCCAACCTCAGCAGAGCAGTGGATTCCAAGCACTGGGAATTATGTCTCAGAATTCAGAAACTCTTTACATTTAACAGAATTCATTTATAGGAGTTAGTTTCAGAAAACCCATTACCAGAAACAGAATCTTGTTATGCAAGTAGTTTTTGTTTCTCTCAAGATGAGGACTTTTTTAGGTTTTATGGTCTGAAGGTGGTACATTTGTTTCCTACTTTGTTTCTGAAGATACATTGAGCTTATGAGTAGTTAATCCCATTAGTAATATTTTAGCAAGGAACTACACTTCTTGACATTTGAGTCATTCGTGAATCACAGAGAGAAGGAAGCCATAAAATTAGAAGGAATAAATTTCAACCAACTAAATAGATTCAACCCTTCAATTGGTTAACAACCAAATTATAGCAGGCAAATCTAATAGTTTATCATGCTTGCTAGAGAAGATAAGATTTAAAACCAAAATGACATAATTATGTAACACTCAAGCTTAGAATAATGTCTAAGGCACCTGATATAGTGACTGGGGAGGTGGCTGATTTGGAAGTTGTGGCTGTCCTTGCATAAATGAAGGGCCCATTGGTGCGGGAGGCTTAGCTGCCTGAATGATCAAAATGAACAGAAGATTGGAATTTATATATCAATGAAGTCAATTCAATAACCTGAAAACTTATTTGTAGCTTACATGAAACATGGGTTGTGAATGGTGCATCTGAGTGCCAGACTGCTGAAATCCCACATTGGGCCCCATCTGGGGGTGAATTTGCTGAGGGAAGGATTGCATTGAAGGTCTCATCTGCGGTGGTAGTGGTGGCTGCAGTGGCAGGTGCTGGATGCCACTAGTTTGTATTGATTGGTCCAACTGAGTAGGGGCAGAGGGCATGTGAGATTGAAGATGTGGTGGTGGCTGTGCAGCAGAATGATGAGGAAGTGGCGGCATGTTAGGAGCTTGAGCTGATTGTGGCAGTGACATTGGTGCTGATGGGGCACTAGTATGTCCTTTTGGTTGTTGTACTTGCTGTAATGGATGAGATGGCAATGATGGGGGTTGAAGGTTTGATGAAGGAGCAATCGACGATGACATTGATAATGGAGGTTGGCTATGGTGCTGCTTTCTCATTTGGTCCTGCAAACCTGATTGTGCAGACACTGCTGGAGCAGCCTGATTACTTGACTGCTGAACATGAGATGGTGATGGCTGCGTACTTTGTGTTGCAGGAGTTGGTGTGCTCATCTAAAATAAAGCAAAATTATCAGGAGATGAAAAAATTATGTATGCATTATGCATATACATATGCAGGCCTCATATACAATCAACAGGAGTTCATGGGAAAAGATAAAATGCATACCGGCTGTGCTGGCTTCACCATCCCAAGCATTATTTGTGCCTAATTAACACACAATGTTGTGACTACATTAGTAAATAATAAATGAAGAATCAATTTCAGAGATTGGTTAGTATCATAGTATTAAGTATTAACAAAGAAACTCAACATCTTCTGAACTTCATGTCTAATTGCTACATTGTGCAAAAGCAGAATAATCATAAACTCTAGTCAAATAGAAGTTCAGCCAAACTTGTGGCGCAAAATGAGAGAAAACCTTGAATCCATTGTCAGCATTGCTAAAAAAAAGACCATGACATGAACTATTCATTTGCTATATGGTCAATATTAGTCTGTCAAAGTGAGAAGAATTTCAGCAATTTAAAGGAAGGATCATCTTCCCACTGTACTATATAACCCACTAAACATTCATGAAATAGTGAAGGTTTTCGGTGTGAGAAGACTCTGTTGGGTCATTAGGAGGGAGTGTTTATCCAATCATTATTAACTTGTTCGTTTCTATAATCTATGAGTTATCATATCTGATTCTCTGAAAGATATAGTATAGAAAAATAGACCCAAGCTTGCAAATTTAATTTAGCAAAAATTATATATTTGAATGCATTAGTCATTTACACATCATAACATAGAAATAAGATCCTCACAGCTAAAAGAATATCTCAGAAACCACCAGCAAAAATTAAGAACCTTAAAATTGTGTTTGCAATCACAATCACAGTCATGCAAAGGCAGAGACAAGACTTTATTCACTTTAATTATCCGGTGCAGAAGCCACATATGCACATACAACAATTGCCCACATGCTCTCTTTTGTTTTAATAAAATAAAAGGACACGACCATTTCTAATAATCAAATTTATACATTTTCTTTGAGCTGAAAACCATTCTTATTATTCAAGGATCAAATTGAAAGGAGTTAACACTTGTCTTCATGCCCACTATAATCGTTTTCAGAACACAGACCCCCTCGACAGACCTAAATCACGAATTTTCAACCCAACTGCCAAACCATACCCCTTTATGGTAGCTAATAGCATTCCATGTCAACTATATTAATTTCTGTCATTCACATTAACTTCATGCTTTTAAAACTTGATATATTTTGTGACTTCTATTGAATGATGATGCTGTGAGCAACAAAGAATTGCCAAGACAAAAGATCCCTAATATGCTTGGATCTTGGGTTATAAGGATGATAATTAAGTAGAATGGCTTAAATTCATTGAAAATATGGTTTTTTTGCATTTGGGAATTGGGGACTTCAAGCAAGCAAGCGGTACTGTTCTCAAACAACAACCAACACCGTAGTCTGTTAGCCTGGCTTTAATTTCAAATTTTATCATTCTTTGCATTTCAACCAAATGGCCACATGAAGAAGTCATTAGGGGTCACTAAAACATTGTAATGGTGAATTTCTCAGGAATTATATAGCTCATCAGTAGCTAGAGAAATAATCATCAGGAATCAATTTAACATCACATTTTCTCTACTCTTAACTAGTTCTTCCCCATACAAACTTCTATTATCTCCCTTTTCCTTTATGCAACTTTCTCTTCACTTCTGAAAATTAGTCCTCCAAATCTGTGACACTCATCATAATTATACAAAAATTAAAACTCTACCTTACTTCAATTATATTCCAGACCCTATTTCGCAACATTCCTTCATTAAAAAATGGCAAAGAGATGAACCAAGTACATAAGATTTTCCCCAGAAAAAGGAATAAACTATAGAATCATTAAGACCTGAAAGAGATCTCTGGCCAAGGTAGGGTTTTGAATGAGAATTTGCCTAGCTTGTTTCTCGTTCTGTTCCATCAGCTTCTGTAGCACAGAAAAATATTGAAAATTAAACGAAAATCGAAATTCCAGTCCAGTGCCCTATCTCAAACATGCAAGCGAATGCTTGAGTGAAAGACGAAATACAGCACATCTATACGTATATACGCACACCTTCATCTGACACATGATGTCGTAGAGCTGATTCTTCGACATTCCAGCGATGTTCGCCGACAAACCTTCGCCGGCTACCTCCTTTCCCGCCATCGTTCTCTTCTGAGTTCTGGCCACTGTGCCGCGTGAGACATGGAGGAGAGCATTTATAGTTCGGCCTTTTGGGTCGTTTAGGGCAAATTATACCGTGGACCATGGTGCACATAGTTATTATTGTCAAAGCAGGTCGGCCTGTCGCGTTAGGCTCACCCCACCACGGGCCAAATTTCTGCCTGGCTTTTACAGGTCGGCCTGTTAGGCCTGCAAGCCAGAATTCGTGTAACCCTAACCCGCCGCACGTGGATTCGCGGGTCCCGCACGCTTCTTTTGCTTTTTTTTTTTTTCGTTTTTTTTTCTTTTGAAATTAAGGGCAATTTTTGTTAGCTTTAGTCTTCAGTTTCACACTTTGTAATTTTTTATACGGCCAAACTTAACAAATGTGAAATATTTAAATGAAAATATGAAATAACAAAAAATTACTACACATTCTAGTTGCAATGGAAGTATGAAAACTGGAAGCTGGAAGCTAGAACGTGTGATTGGCGGCGAGGCTGGATGCTGAGCAGGGGAGACTTTCCTGCGTGGTTCGCGACTCCGCGGTGGAGTGCTAGACGGCTGCAGCGAGGATGGACTGCTTCGATTTCCGCCGATGCTGGACTGCTTCGATTTCCGCCGATGCTGGACTGCTGCGACATTGCTGGAGCGGCGAGGCTAGACTGCTGCGGCCTGCGTGGAGCAGAGCAGGCTGGAGGCTGGAGGGCGTCCAGTGGACGGTGGTGCTCTTCGACATGGCTTATCTTCTCTCCAGTTTCCATTTGTTGTCCCTCTCTCTCTCCACTGTTCTCGTTGGCTTTCCAGTAGGGGATTAGGAGTTAGGACATTAGGTTTAGAAATTAGAATTGGGAATTTGGGAGTGTTTAATTAAATTTATATAATTATTAAGGAGCACTTGGCCAGCGGGCTGACTCACAGCCCGCGCGGGCTAACCCGCACGGGTTGCGGGTCAATTATGGCCTGCTAATGCAGGCCTATTTTTTTCATAACCCTAACCCGCCCCACTGCGGGGCGGGTGTGGGCTAGCCCGCGGGCTCCGGCCGATTTTGATCGTACTACACATAGCAATGTGCACCATGTACGTAAACAACGTCGTTTTGAGCATTGTAAACTAACCGTCCGTTTTTTTGGAAATCACGTTTTTGTTTTCGCCGTTAACTTCCAAATATATATATATATATATATATATATATATATATATATATATATATATATATATAAACAGTGAATTGTTCAGATTGGCAATTATGGCGATTGTCGTCTTCGCTATCTGAGAATACTCACAACTAACAAATATCCAGTTCGTAGCTATTGGATACGCAAGCATTAGGATATGGAAGACGTCAATGCGTAGCAGGATTTAGTTGCGACGGAAGACTCTAATGCTCCGGTTGGATTGGCAAATTTAGATGATCCTAATTCAGGTTTTTTATATTTGATTTTCTGATTTGTTTGTGTTGATGAAAATAAATGAATTCGTATGTAATATTCGTTGTTTGGATTATATGATAATAGTTATAGGATTGTTTCTGATACAACTAGGCAATTGGAAGGGTAGATGGTGAGTTTTGTGTATTTGTGTGGATATTATGTGTATTCTTTGAAGAAATTGTGAGTATTTCAGGTCATGTTTCTTTGTATTCATTGTAGTGGTAGGTAAACAGATGGTAGGAGAATGATTCTGTGTATTCTTTGAAGTCAGTCTGTGTATTTTAGACAAGGATTATGTGTATTCATGTTAGTTGTACTGTAAACACATGATGATGTGTTTTTGTATTTTGGTGTTTCCATATTTTGTGTATTCCTTGTATACAATCTGTGTATTGTAGACATGTATTCTGTGTATTCATGGTAAGGGTACTTAAACATTGTGTTTTTGCAGCCGATAAGGATTTGTTAGGGTTGTCAGTGAGTTCTAGTGATGAAGCATATGAGGTTTATAATGATTATGCTTTCAGGCTAGGTTTTAGTGTGAGGAAGGGTAAGCAAAGATATAGTGCTACTACAAAAACATTGAAGATGAAGGAGTTTCATTGTTCAAAGTTTGGGTTTAAAAGGGATTTAGGAAAGGGATGTTATTCAAAAGTTGATATACGGACAAGTTATTGTGCATTTGTTCAATTTGATTTAGATGGAAATGGGATGTGGACTGTGACAAAGCACGAGAAGCTTCATAATCATGAGTTGGTTCCACCGAGCAAAAGTTATCTTCTACGGTCACATAGAATAGTGTCTACAAATCATCTTTCCTATCTAAAGGATTTGAAGAAGAGCGGTGTTTCTGTGGCGGATGGTTTAAGGTTTCTTAAAACACAATTAGGGGGGGTCACCACTTGTTAGTTTTAAAAGCATGGATGCATATAACTCATTGTGCACTAATGTATTGAACAAATTGGATGGAACCGACTCAAACACATTAATTGAAATATTTAGACGAAGGCAGTCAAGTGAAAATGATTTTTTCTTTAATTTTGAAGTGGATGATGAGTCAAGGTTGTGCAGTTTTTTTTTTTTTTTGGAGAGATGAAAAATGAAGCTAGACTATGAATTATTTGGAGATTTGTTAGTTCACGATACGATGTATCGTACTAACAAATATGATATGATTTGTGGTCCATTTGTTGGTATGAATCATCATTGTATGAACGTCATGTTTGGATGTGGTTTTTTGCTGAACGAGAGGATTGAGTCGCTCGTATGGTTGTTTAGGTCATTTTTAAGATCTATGAATGAGAAAAGTCCCAAAACATAATGACCGATCAATGCGCTGCTATGGCTGCTGCTATTTCCCAAGTTTTTCCAAGGTCAAGACATCGCCTATGTATATGGCATATTGGTGAGAATTCAAAGAATCACATCAAGGGATTAAGAAATCATAAAGATTTTCTAGACATATTCAATTGTTTGTTGAAACATACCTATACAGAGGCAGAGTTTGAGCTTTATTGGACAAGGTATGCATCCGTTAAACATTCTGTGTATTGGTGATGATATTTATGTTTATTTTGTTTTAGAATTTTGTGTATTATAATTTTCCCAATTCCTTACCTTAGTATACAGAGTTGGCAATACTTACAACGATTCTGTGTATTATGTTGATATGTTCTGTGTATTTCAATGTTAGAGTATTTGTATTGTATTGATTCTGAGATTCTGTGTAGACTACAAAAAAACGCGGATTTAACGATGAATTTAGCGACGGATTTATTCCGACCGTTGCTAATTTAACGACGGAATAGCGACAGATTCACTTATTTTATAAAAAATTGAACGTTAGCGACGGATTTGTGACGAAATTTGCGATGGAAAAATTTTGTCGTTAAATCCGTAGCTAATTTTAGTGGTAAAGTGTCGCGCAAAAAATTGAGATGGATTAGCGACGAATTTTGTAAAAAATTTCGCGCTCATATTTTTAAGAAGCAAAATAAACTCGGGAACAATGCTCTAGCGACAGATTTTAAAATCCGTCGCTAGAGCATTGTTCCCGAGTTTATTTTGCTTCTAAAAAAATGAGCACTAATTTTTTGAACAAAATCTAGCGACGGAAATTTTAATCCGTCACTATATTTAGCGATAGATTCAATTCCCATCTCTAGATGATTAAAGGAGTGGGCTACAATTTTTTTCAAAAATAAAATCTAGCGACAGAATTTGAATCCGTGCGACGGATTTAAATTTCCGTCCTAGAATATTAAACTAGTAATTTTTAATAAAATATAGCGACGGATTTTAAGATCCGTCACTAAGTTTTATGAGTGGGTTTGTTTTCAGTTTTTAGTATGGGAAGCGGGAATTTTTTTAATAAATGACGGAAATTTGAATCCGTCCCTAAATGTAAAAATAGTACTCCGTATAAGGTTACAGCTTGCAATTTGAATCCGACGGAAATTTGAATTTTCACTCGCCCAACCCTAACTCCCTAAGCCTCCAGCCGTCGCCCTCCTCTGCCCATACCATCACCATCGCCGACCGCCATTGCCTCCTCCACCAACGAAGTTGCCTGCTCCGCCGAACCCACTGCCGCCCTTCGCCTCCTCCGCCGAACGCAGCTGACTCCGTTCCCTGCTCCACCGAATGCCGCTGCTTGCTTTGCCGACGCCGTTCCCTACTCCGCCGAACGCACTGGCCATCGCCTACTCTGCCGAACGTCGAATGTCGCTCCCTGCTCCGCCTTTGCCTGCTCGGTCGTCCGCCGCCGCTTCCCCAACCGTGAACTGGTATGTATTTTATTATCTTTTCCCTTGTGTTTTAGTATGAATTGCGTTGGTACTTTGAACTGCAAGTATTTCCTTCTCTTCCTGGTATGGTATTTTGGTTGTGTGTTTGAGTGTTTAACTCTATAAATTTCTTATATCTAGGTTACTAGTCTTAGTGTCTTATCTCCTTTTTTAATATTCTTGTATGCAACGTGCTTCACTGATTTTCTCCTCTAGATACAAAGCATTTAATATGAATGTATATGTTTGATTACACCATCTGGTTGAATTTGATATAGAATAACATAGGTGCTATAGTTTATTTCACTGCATAATCATTTTTCTTATAGTAAAGTATATTATTTGACTGCATAATCATTTATTAGGTTTCTCATTTGCCATCTCTACAGATTGTTTGATATATATCATTTATATGCATTGTTATTTTTATTATTGAACCTGTCATTACTCAGAGATGGCTTTGTCATTAGAACTTTTGAGGTTAAACTATAGACCACGCCAATCCTTTTGTTGGACCTTTAATCTAGCTTTTTTTTTTTTAATTTTTTTATTTTTTAAATCTCTAATTAGAAGCCATTCCTGTTATTGTACATTTAATCTGGCCTTTTATCTGCCAACAAATTCGAACGTTAAGGTTAGGTATGTCTGCTGCATGTTGGTTATATCTTTCACCAATCACTTGGTTTTCTTGTTATGGGCCAGTCTGACCGACATGAAACAAATGCAAAAACAATGACAAGGAAGAGGGCACCTTAACCTCTCGGCATCTAGTCAGAAAGCAAGTAAACAGCCTGTGCACATTAGGATTCAACTGACATGGTACGACATTGTGAACATTCAGGAACTCAGAAACTAAGGGGTGGAGGGGAATTGCAAGCCTACCAAAACTGAGTGGTAATGGATAGCTACTAGGTTGGGACGCGGGGGTGCAGTCATATTGTCAGTAGGGGTAGGAACGACGATCTCTACCTCCTCCCCTAACCATTCATCCAGAGACATATACTCGGCCTGAGACACTTTCGAGACTATGGCCCTAACCACGGTATGGTCTAAGTAACGGTAACTCGGGGAGGTTCTAGGGGAGGGAACTTCATCTATCAAATTAATAACAGAAGGTACCAACCTGTGTAAAGAGGATGTAGTTCGGGGAGTGATGGTGGAGACCGACGGGGTGGGGGTGGCAACCCGCGGCGGGCCCGTGTGGGTGAGCGACGCCTGGCCGCGGGGGACGGTAGTTTGGCTTCGGCAGGCGGCAGCACTGGCGACGACGATTAAAGGATTGGTTCGGGTGGCGATCACAACGGGGGCTTCGGGGGATGAAGCGACGAATAGTGACTGGGCGAACTCAAGAAAACCCAACGTCGCGGCCGAGGGTGGTGGCGCACCAGTGTTTGGGGTCGCGACATGGTGCGGGGTCACGGGTGGTGGCGTGAGGTCGAGCGTGGGGGGATCAATGGCATCGGTCAGGGTCGCGGAGGAGGCGATCGGCGAAGGTGCAGGTGTGGTAACGGCGGCGGTGGAGTTCGGGGCATCGGGGAGCGTTTGCGCGATAGCGCCGGCGCCGGGGGTGTTGGGCGAATCGTGCATGGTGACGACGGTGGCGGTAGGGAAAGTAGGGTGCAGCAGGGTGGGAGATCTTTGCGAAGTTAGGGTTTGCGTGAACCAAAGGCAGAGGTTTTAATGTAGCTTAATAGATGGGAGAGGTTTAACGGAGGTTAAGAGGAAAGGGGAGAAAATCATGGGATTTTTTAACAGGTTGAAGATGGAAGGTTTGACTAGGACAAGGTTGGAGATGGGCCAGGTTCGGGGCTTGGGTGTAGGCTCGATATTACTTCTTTTAATCATTAGTCAATAATTAAAATAAGTGGGGGACTTATGATGGGGTATTATGGAGTTGGGCTTGGCCCACGGAATAATCACGCGAAGCCCAGGAAGAGGCGAGGGGCTGGACCGGCTCGGGTCCGGCTTGCGTAGGCTGAACCGGGCACGATTCAAGGCGACTGGACCGGGTGCATCCTGCGGCGGCTGAACTGGGTATAGCATGCGGCGGCTGAACCGGGTACAGCCTGTGGCGGCTGAACCGGGATCGGCCTGGGCGACTGGACCGGGTGCAGCCTGCGGCGGCTGGACCGGACGCTAGCCGCGGCGTATTACGGCGTCGGGACGGGCGCGGATGCAGGGGAGTCGCGGGGTTCGGGCGGAGGCATGCGACAGGCCTTGTGGCGGGGCGGCGGTACGTTGCGCCATGCGCGTGCGTGGCAGATCGAGTGGGGGTACATAAGGCTCGGGGCAGGGGTACGTGGTTGGTAGAGGAGGAGTTNGTTATTGTACATTTAATCTGGCCTTTTATCTGCCAACAAATTCGAACGTTAAGGTTAGGTATGTCTGCTGCATGTTGGTTATATCTTTCACCAATCACTTGGTTTTCTTGTTATGGGCCAGTCTGACCGACATGAAACAAATGCAAAAACAATGACAAGGAAGAGGGCACCTTAACCTCTCGGCATCTAGTCAGAAAGCAAGTAAACAGCCTGTGCACATTAGGATTCAACTGACATGGTACGACATTGTGAACATTCAGGAACTCAGAAACTAAGGGGTGGAGGGGAATTGCAAGCCTACCAAAACTGAGTGGTAATGGATAGCTACTAGGTTGGGACGCGGGGGTGCAGTCATATTGTCAGTAGGGGTAGGAACGACGATCTCTACCTCCTCCCCTAACCATTCATCCAGAGACATATACTCGGCCTGAGACACTTTCGAGACTATGGCCCTAACCACGGTATGGTCTAAGTAACGGTAACTCGGGGAGGTTCTAGGGGAGGGAACTTCATCTATCAAATTAATAACAGAAGGTACCAACCTGTGTAAAGAGGATGTAGTTCGGGGAGTGATGGTGGAGACCGACGGGGTGGGGGTGGCAACCCGCGGCGGGCCCGTGTGGGTGAGCGACGCCTGGCCGCGGGGGACGGTAGTTTGGCTTCGGCAGGCGGCAGCACTGGCGACGACGATTAAAGGATTGGTTCGGGTGGCGATCACAACGGGGGCTTCGGGGGATGAAGCGACGAATAGTGACTGGGCGAACTCAAGAAAACCCAACGTCGCGGCCGAGGGTGGTGGCGCACCAGTGTTTGGGGTCGCGACATGGTGCGGGGTCACGGGTGGTGGCGTGAGGTCGAGCGTGGGGGGATCAATGGCATCGGTCAGGGTCGCGGAGGAGGCGATCGGCGAAGGTGCAGGTGTGGTAACGGCGGCGGTGGAGTTCGGGGCATCGGGGAGCGTTTGCGCGATAGCGCCGGCGCCGGGGGTGTTGGGCGAATCGTGCATGGTGACGACGGTGGCGGTAGGGAAAGTAGGGTGCAGCAGGGTGGGAGATCTTTGCGAAGTTAGGGTTTGCGTGAACCAAAGGCAGAGGTTTTAATGTAGCTTAATAGATGGGAGAGGTTTAACGGAGGTTAAGAGGAAAGGGGAGAAAATCATGGGATTTTTTAACAGGTTGAAGATGGAAGGTTTGACTAGGACAAGGTTGGAGATGGGCCAGGTTCGGGGCTTGGGTGTAGGCTCGATATTACTTCTTTTAATCATTAGTCAATAATTAAAATAAGTGGGGGACTTATGATGGGGTATTATGGAGTTGGGCTTGGCCCACGGAATAATCACGCGAAGCCCAGGAAGAGGCGAGGGGCTGGACCGGCTCGGGTCCGGCTTGCGTAGGCTGAACCGGGCACGATTCAAGGCGACTGGACCGGGTGCATCCTGCGGCGGCTGAACTGGGTATAGCATGCGGCGGCTGAACCGGGTACAGCCTGTGGCGGCTGAACCGGGATCGGCCTGGGCGACTGGACCGGGTGCATCCTGCGGCGGCTGAACTGGGTATAGCATGCGGCGGCTGAACCGGGTACAGCCTGTGGCGGCTGAACCGGGATCGGCCTGGGCGACTGGACCGGGTGCATCCTGCGGCGGCTGAACTGGGTATAGCATGCGGCGGCTGAACCGGGTACAGCCTGTGGCGGCTGAACCGGGATCGGCCTGGGCGACTGGACCGGGTGCATCCTGCGGCGGCTGAACTGGGTATAGCATGCGGCGGCTGAACCGGGTACAGCCTGTGGCGGCTGAACCGGGATCGGCCTGGGCGACTGGACCGGGTGCAGCCTGCGGCGGCTGGACCGGACGCTAGCCGCGGCGTATTACGGCGTCGGGACGGGCGCGGATGCAGGGGAGTCGCGGGGTTCGGGCGGAGGCATGCGACAGGCCTTGTGGCGGGGCGGCGGTACGTTGCGCCATGCGCGTGCGTGGCAGATCGAGTGGGGGTACATAAGGCTCGGGGCAGGGGTACGTGGTTGGTAGAGGAGGAGTTTCATCCTGGGCCGTACACGTGGAGGGTAAGGATCGGATGGGCGGTAGTAGAAATAGGGGGTGCGCGATCTGATTAGGACAGAAAAAGTGGGGGACACGAAGATTCCTGCGGTCAAGTGGTCAAGTCTTCTCTTCGCCTGGTCAGCAGTCCCGAGGTCGATTCCAGGCATCTAGGTCATCCTTTTTCCAATAAGTCTTTCCTTAGTCATTTCATCGTTATTTGTACTCACCTATGTACTCGTGCGCTGGCCGTGATGGGCTTGTTATATATTCTGCTTTAATACTATAGTTATCTAGTCTCGTTTGATATTGTGACACCCGGTCGGGCTTGTTATATATTCTGCTTTAATACTATAGTTATCTAGTCTCGTTTGATATTGTGACACCCGGTTTATGGTGGACCCGGTCCTGATAAAACCATCAGAAATATATATTGTTTTAAACTTTTTTCAACACATGTGAGGAAAAAGATCTAATGGTCATTTAGCTTATTGTAATCGAATTCAATATTTTCTTAATTGAATCTAATGTTCATAGGATGCAATTTGTAGTTTGTTCTGTTTAAATTTCCAAAATAGATGTAATGCACACTTAAGTCATTTATTTTTAATTTTATCTCCATGTTGAATTATTTATTTTCCCTTCTAATAAGTTGTTGCTTTCTGTTTCCCGCGCTCACATATTAACCAGACAATCACAGTCCCTTCAGAGTCCTTCCTCAATGAACTAAACGTTGTTGAGGTTTGCCTATGTAAACCTCAATTGTTTTTACATAATGAGCTTGTTATTGGCTTGAGGTGCAAAAACCTTTCTTCCATTTTTAGTTTCTAGTTTGCTTTATTTCTCCATTATCTTGAACTTTTTCTTCAGCAGCTTATGGCTTTTCTTTTATGTAGGACATGAAGAGACAATGTGATGAAAAAAGGTGCAAACTAGTGTCATCACTCTGATGTGTTGTACTATCTACTTAGATTTATTCTTACTCTGGCTTATGGATCTCCAGAGAATCATATGATCAATTGATCAAAAAGTATACAGAGAAGGGAAATCTAAGAGGAGCCAAAGAGGACTGTTTTTCTTCTCACCAACTACAAGCGACTTATGATGAATATGATGAGGGAGCAAATGTCTTTGTACTGCGCATGAAGTCCCTCCGACAAGGACAATCCCGTAGTCTTCTAACTCAAGCTGCTAGGCACCATGCAGCCCAGGTTCCTTTTTTATTTTAAATTACGTACTTTGCTTTCTTTCAAGCTTCAGTATCATGGAAAACATAAATTTGTTGCACCTTTCATGTTGGATGATAATTAAAATGCTTATCTTTTTCTTCCTAGAATCCTAGTAGATATCCTTCTTTAGGATAATAATTAAAATGCTTATCTTTTTCTTCCTAGAATCCTAGTAGAATCCATATTTGCATACTATTTCATGTTTGTAGGAAGTTGCTTGAAATAAATCGATGTCTAGTAGCAAATGAATCTAAATTTGATTATACCACCTGCCCACCTGGCCTAATTTATTTTTTGTTATTTGTTTTTTTTAAGAATTAACTTCTAGTGCACTGGACATTCCTTTTTGTTTCAAGTATCAGCTGATCTCTAACACGGCCTTATTATGTTTTGGACTTCAATGTTTTTTCCCCTATGAACATCTACAGGAGGTTATCCTGGACCAGGGGTGTATGAATTTAACCTTTATCTTGCAAAACTCTATCATTTTGGTTTTCATTTTCTATGCGTTTTAGTTGCTTAAGTTGGCATTGACCATTCTTGTATAACTGAAATGATCTCCACCATTTGTGTTTTGATAATGAATGGATTTTGCATAGGTACCATACTACTGTGGCATGGGAGCTGACAAAGCTTTCGAGTGTGACATTGTGGACTCACATTCTACTAATTCAAATGATGAAAACATAAGAGATGATTAGATTATGTTTATTAATATATTTGGTATTGTTTCTAATGATGTAACATTACACTTCTATACTTTTGTTATGGTGAATTTGTGATTGAGTTTGAATGTTTTGATATAGTATATTTTACAATTATATTATTCGGGTACTATATTATAGATTTAAAGCATGTATGTGATACTAATTAGTGGGTAGTTATTTTATTCTTATTTTTTATTTTAAACAAAATCTAAATTAGCGACGGGTTGAAATTTTGTAGTTGAATTTAGCGACGGATATATCCGTCGCTAAACATAGCGACATACTTTAGCGACGGATATGTCCGTCGTTATTCCCTCATAAATTTCATCATCAAATTCATCGCCGGAAGGAATTTAGCGAAGGATTTATTTTATTTAGCGAAGAATATTTCCATCGCTAGACCCTAGCGACGGAAAAAAAAAATTTGTCGCTAAATTCTAGCAAGGAGGGTTTTGCCGAAGGACTAATTTCGTCGCTAATCCATCGCTAAAGGGTTTAGCGACGGATTTTGTTCTTTTAGCGACGGATTTTATTCGTCGTTAAAAACGCATTTTTTTTGTAGTGGCATGCATTATAGCATATGAATAGGTCTAGTTAATATATATGTTATGGTATTTTAGGATGGTCACAACATACAAATGTCATACTAATACTTGGATTGAAAAGTTGTATCAATGTAGAGAAAAATGGTGCCCTGCATTTAACAAAGATTATTTTTCTGGTGGTATTTTATCTTCACAAAGGAGTGAAACCACAAATCACTCTATTTCTAGAAGGTTATCCAAGATTGCTGGACTATGTGATTTCTATAGCTCTTTTGTTGGTGTTGTTTCGGAATGGAGAGGTAGAGAGAATGGGGAAGATGTTCGGTGTTCCCAAGGTGTACCTGCAATGGCTATGGATCACATTAAGATTCTTTCACACGCCAGGGATATATACGATTGAGATATATTACTTGTTCGAAGAGCAGTTTTTGAAAGGGGCATCATGCTATCAAGAGTGTGTGCTATTTGAAGGTGGTGTGTATAAGCATCATGTTTGGAGGCCCGGGGTTGATATTATTAGGCATGAAGTGATTTTTAACATTAGAGAGTTAGATATTTGTTGCAATTGCAAGTTGTTCACTGAAACGGGGATCCTATGTTGTCACTGTTTACGCATTTTAAACGTGCATTGTGTGTCTGAAGTCCCTAAGAAATATATTCTGAAGAGATGGACTAAAAAATTTTTGGAAGTTGAGAATGTTGGTATTGCCTCCCCATCTCAGTGTTTTAATGTTGCCTCTTATATTTGGACTTTAGAGATCACTAGGAAATTTCAGAAGTTGGTTGTTTATTGCCAAGAAAACAGTGAAGGACGGAAAATTTGTGAGTGATGGGTAAATACGCACAAAAGACTGATCCGTATAGCCGGTCCGCCAAGAAGTCACACGACCGGTCCATCATAGTCATCAACCGAACTGGAATAAATCACTTGTGATCAACCGGTCTGCTTGTACCGATAGGCCTCGTGACAAAATGCTCTCAGATCACCCTTGGAGTCGCCCTGACAGAAACACACCCGATCGGTCTACCGAAGGATGACCGGTCGGTCAACAATATGACGCAACATGCAAGCCGAAACCTTATCTTACACAACAAGTAAAGCAGCCCAACTTGCGCCTGCGGGGCGGCCCTGCAACCTCGACCAGTCAACCTACGCGTAGCCTACAGAGTGACCGCCTGACCAAGCCAACAAGAAGGTGCCACGTCAAGCCACTTGCAGCTGGTGCATTAAATGCATACACCGACTTCATTTGTATAAATAGGAGGGTCTCCCCTTACTTCTCATCTCCATCTGATTGTAACTACTACTACTCACTACTTGTAATCTCACCCTACAACATCAATCTATATCACGGTCTACACTCAGTGTAACCGTTCACTCGTAATTCCCGCTTTGTAATTGCAACCTGACCACCCTACAATAGCAGCCTGCGTTATTCTAAGCGACCCGCTCGTAATCACTTACCACTCGGGATACCACTCAGCTTTGAACTGCCCGGTCGCCCTACGGTAGACCGACCGGCTGACCTACGAACGCTCTCCCACTTATTCACGAACATACGTATTCGTAGTGTAATCGTACCCCCCGGTTCTATTTACGCTATTAGTGAGCAACCAGTTTTAGATGCCAACAGAAGAGTTGAAGCTGAGTATGGCCCTATTTTCTTCGAAGGCGAAGATTGTGAGCTAGAATCCTCAAGTGGTGTTATAAAAGATCCATCAAGCAGGAGGTTGAAAGTGTTACGTAATAGAAGGGTGAGCAGCGTGATTGAAAAGAAATACAAGAAAGCAAGGGGTCAAAAGCAGCTTGCTCATATAGCTGCATCTAAAACAAAATCGGTTGTGCAATCTCAAGTTGAAGATGCTATTTCTAATATTGTTGGGAATGGGTATCTTGTGCATCTAAGGTTTNATTGAAAAGTTGTATCAATGTAGAGAAAAATGGTGCCCTGCATTTAACAAAGATTATTTTTCTGGTGGTATTTTATCTTCACAAAGGAGTGAAACCACAAATCACTCTATTTCTAGAAGGTTATCCAAGATTGCTGGACTATGTGATTTCTATAGCTCTTTTGTTGGTGTTGTTTCGGAATGGAGAGGTAGAGAGAATGGGGAAGATGTTCGGTGTTCCCAAGGTGTACCTGCAATGGCTATGGATCACATTAAGATTCTTTCACACGCCAGGGATATATACGATTGAGATATATTACTTGTTCGAAGAGCAGTTTTTGAAAGGGGCATCATGCTATCAAGAGTGTGTGCTATTTGAAGGTGGTGTGTATAAGCATCATGTTTGGAGGCCCGGGGTTGATATTATTAGGCATGAAGTGATTTTTAACATTAGAGAGTTAGATATTTGTTGCAATTGCAAGTTGTTCACTGAAACGGGGATCCTATGTTGTCACTGTTTACGCATTTTAAACGTGCATTGTGTGTCTGAAGTCCCTAAGAAATATATTCTGAAGAGATGGACTAAAAAATTTTTGGAAGTTGAGAATGTTGGTATTGCCTCCCCATCTCAGTGTTTTAATGTTGCCTCTTATATTTGGACTTTAGAGATCACTAGGAAATTTCAGAAGTTGGTTGTTTATTGCCAAGAAAACAGTGAAGGACGGAAAATTTGTGAGTGATGGGTAAATACGCACAAAAGACTGATCCGTATAGCCGGTCCGCCAAGAAGTCACACGACCGGTCCATCATAGTCATCAACCGAACTGGAATAAATCACTTGTGATCAACCGGTCTGCTTGTACCGATAGGCCTCGTGACAAAATGCTCTCAGATCACCCTTGGAGTCGCCCTGACAGAAACACACCCGATCGGTCTACCGAAGGATGACCGGTCGGTCAACAATATGACGCAACATGCAAGCCGAAACCTTATCTTACACAACAAGTAAAGCAGCCCAACTTGCGCCTGCGGGGCGGCCCTGCAACCTCGACCAGTCAACCTACGCGTAGCCTACAGAGTGACCGCCTGACCAAGCCAACAAGAAGGTGCCACGTCAAGCCACTTGCAGCTGGTGCATTAAATGCATACACCGACTTCATTTGTATAAATAGGAGGGTCTCCCCTTACTTCTCATCTCCATCTGATTGTAACTACTACTACTCACTACTTGTAATCTCACCCTACAACATCAATCTATATCACGGTCTACACTCAGTGTAACCGTTCACTCGTAATTCCCGCTTTGTAATTGCAACCTGACCACCCTACAATAGCAGCCTGCGTTATTCTAAGCGACCCGCTCGTAATCACTTACCACTCGGGATACCACTCAGCTTTGAACTGCCCGGTCGCCCTACGGTAGACCGACCGGCTGACCTACGAACGCTCTCCCACTTATTCACGAACATACGTATTCGTAGTGTAATCGTACCCCCCGGTTCTATTTACGCTATTAGTGAGCAACCAGTTTTAGATGCCAACAGAAGAGTTGAAGCTGAGTATGGCCCTATTTTCTTCGAAGGCGAAGATTGTGAGCTAGAATCCTCAAGTGGTGTTATAAAAGATCCATCAAGCAGGAGGTTGAAAGTGTTACGTAATAGAAGGGTGAGCAGCGTGATTGAAAAGAAATACAAGAAAGCAAGGGGTCAAAAGCAGCTTGCTCATATAGCTGCATCTAAAACAAAATCGGTTGTGCAATCTCAAGTTGAAGATGCTATTTCTAATATTGTTGGGAATGGGTATCTTGTGCATCTAAGGTTTGGAGGTTCAAATTTTTGTCATTTTAGTTCAAATGCAAATCAAGAGGACAATCAGAGTGTGTCTTAATGTTTGTATGCATTCAATGATATAAGTTGATTTGTGAGTAGGTTTTTGTTTGTTAGTTTTTTTTTTCCAGATCTGCAGTTGTATTTTTTATACACAGAACTATTACAAGTAATACACAGAATGTTACCACAGGATGCACAGAATTATTTATCACCAAACATAACATGCACAGCAACAGAAACCATTTGATGTTATCTCTTATATTGGACTATGTAATACATAGAATGATACTCTGTAATACACAGAACAATACTCACTAATACACAGAATATGAACTGCAATCCATAACATGTTCATAGTTAGACGACAGAGTTAGAAGCCAGGGTTTAGCATTTAGGGTTTAGGGTTTAGGGTTTAGCATTTATACTTTAGCATTCAGGGTTTATGGTTTAGGGTTTAGCATTTAGGACTATGTACAGAGATATATCATTCAATACACAAAATGTAAGTCAACAATACACAGAATATAACTCTGTAATACACAGAATATTACTCTGTAATACACAGAATCTCAACATGTCTACACATAATTTTTATGGTTTAAGGTTTAGCATTTACTGTTTTTTTTTAAAATCAAAATAAAATTTATTAATAAACAAAAAAAGTCTTACAAAAGATGGCCCAAAAGTGACCATAAATCAAATAAGGCCAAAAGAAATGACCCAAACCTAAACTAATGGAATAATAAATTGGACCCAGGCCCAAAAATAGTAGCCCAGGTTTAAAGAATGAAAGCTTAAAAATAATTGCTCAAGCTAAGTATAGCCCAAACATAAATGAAGAAATAAAGAAATAATGAAATGAATAAATGCCAGAAGCTTGTGAGCAGCCCAAGTCTTCAAGTACGTTGTTGAAATTTCGACAGCATAACGAATGTTTTAGGGGCTATCCAAGGAGACAGAAACACTAAACAGCTGGCAAACACACCAAAACCAGAACAAAGCACTAAACCAAGCACCATGTGTATCAGCTAAGCACCATGCGTCGTCCTGCCGCATCCGGCAACATAACACTTGTTTCAAGGAAAACAGTTGTAATGCATACCAAGCACAGCACAAGGCACCCAGAGCCACCAAACCCATAGGCACACAGGCCACTCAGAAAACAAGATGAAATCATAACAAATAACTAGAAAAATCCATCATAAACTAATGGTTGCACGCATGCCTAAAAAATACATCAGCACGTAGGCCATCCAACGGCAAAAACCAGAGAGCAGTTCAGAACCAGAAACCCCAACGGGATTAGCTACTATTGGCCAGCAGCAAGCCTGGACTAACCGCCAACGGATTTGAAAAATTCTCACCCGGCCACCGTTCAGCCCGGGTCAGGGTGCAACTTCTTACCGCAAGCACCGACGTTGAGGCATGGTCTGTTCAAAGAAAAGCCCACAAGGGCGAAACCAAGATAGCTCGAAGACCAAACACACCTCAGAAGGCCAAAGGAAAATAAAGAGACATACAATGAACAAGAAGAATGCACACCTCTAATAAAATAAAATAAAATAAGCTAGCAAGCAGAAAACAAAGACTAATGAATGAATGAATACTGTTCAAGAAATAAGAACAAGACATGAAAGAACAGTAAACACCTCAAGCATATCCTACCCCACCCGGAACCCAGAAGGGGTTCAGCTACTATTGGCCAACAGCAAGCCTGGCTAGTAGTGGTGGGAATAGGCCAGGCCCCTACGTAGGGGCCTACGGCCTGGCCTACTTAAGGCCTGACCTGTTTAGTAAAAAGGTCAGGCCTAGGCCTATTTAAAAGCCTATTTATGTAAATAGGTTCAGGCCTATATGTAAAGGCTTGGCCAAGAGCTCACAGGCTTGGCCTACGAGCTCGCAGGCTTGGCCTGTTTATATATATAATTTATATTTATTATATATTTTATTTTATAACTAATATCTTTTCATATTTATAATATAACCCCCACTATATATATACATATATTTTTTAACCAAATAACCCTAATCGATAGCCCCACTTTCCCATCCCAATTGAGCAAATCGTAGACGCGCGTCTTCATCCCCAATTGAACAAATCTTTGACGTGAGATGTTGTTTTATGTTTATTGGTTTAATTATTAATTTATTATTTACTTGTTTATTATTAAGAACCAGTAGTCCAATGGTTTAATTTATATTGATTAATGTTTCTTGGTTTATTTAATTATTTGTTTACTAGTTTAATTATTAATGTTTAGTTGTTTAATTATTAAGTTTACTAGTTTAGTGTTTAATGTTTACTAGTTGAGTAGTTGAGTTGTTGTTTAATGTTTACTGAATTACTGGTTTAATTATTATTTACTTGTTTAATTATTAAGAATCAGTAGTCCACTGGTTTAATTATTATTAATTAATGTTTACTGGTTTATTTAATTATTTGTTTACTAGTTTAATTATTAATGTTTAGTTGTTTAATTATTAAGTTTAGTAGTTTAGTGTTTAATGTTTACTTGTTTAATGTTAGATACTTTATATAGGATGACAAGTAACAATACAAATGAATCTATTCTTGAACAAGTTAACGTGCAAGTTACAACTACAACTCCATCAATTCCACCAATTTCTTCAAGTCAACCAATTGAAAGTAACAATTCTGAAGAAGTGAGTAGGGGTGAACTTGCTAATGATTTAATCATATAAAAAAAGAGGCGAAAAACGTCAGCAGTGTGGAATGATTTTGAAGAAATTGAAGTTGACAATGGTACAAAGAAAGCAATGTGCTTGTATTGTAAGGATAAGTTATCTACTGGTGGAAGGGGGGCAAGCACTAGCCATCTTAA
Organism: Ipomoea triloba; assembly: GCF_003576645.1. Classification (NCBI taxonomy): domain Eukaryota; kingdom Viridiplantae; phylum Streptophyta; class Magnoliopsida; order Solanales; family Convolvulaceae; genus Ipomoea; species Ipomoea triloba. Next base: position 16,308,315 of record NC_044917.1, read on the forward strand.
GAGGCCACTACTACAGAAGTCACATACAACGTCGGCTATTTAACGTTGGCTAAATAATTACCCGACGTTAAAGGTTCGTTAATTAATTAAAAAGAAATAAAAACTCTTTATTAACAACCGACGTTAAAGGCTTGACATAAGAAGATTGCGCGATACGACGTCAGCTAATGTTCTAGCCGGCGTCGTATCGCATAGGAAATCAACCCCCGGCGCGATACGACGTCGGCTAGGACATTAGCCGACGTCGTATCGCGCCGAATCTTTTAATTTGAACCTACAACGTCGGTTACTATAAATAACCGACGTTGTAGGGTTTTTAATAAGGTCGGGGGCCGCGAATTTCAGACCATAATAACCTAAACTTCCTCGCACACCACCAAGCCGTCGCTCACCTCCACCGCCGCACCGCCGACAACGACTGCCCACCGCCGCACCGCCGGGAATCCGCGTCGCAGGTAATTTTTTAATTTCTATTTATTTTAAAATTTTTTTATTTTTGAATTATTATAGTTGAAAATAATGTTTTTGGTTATTATAGTTGAAAATAATGTTTTTAGAAATTATTAGATGTTTTTGGTTATATATTTCGAATTATTTGTCTATATATCTGATAAATTCTAGCACTGTGTTGGATTTTGGGTATGTAAAATGCTACTTGTACTCGTAGAGTGTATTAAAAGATAAAAATGTTGGGCAGGGCAACCCCAGCCAAATTGGTAACGTTGTTGTTTGTAACCACGAGATTACAAATTTGATTTTTAGTGAGAGTGACCTATTGGTCTCCTTAGTTTGAGCGGGTCAGTTATGGGCAATCTAAGCATCTTTACCTCCTTATAGCCCTTTGCTGATTAGAATCACAAGGCGGGGTTTATCTAGTTTGAGCCGGTTACTATAAGTAATTTAGTCTGGTTTACTTTCTTGGTACTTTGCTAGTAAGGGTCTATCCAGTGCACTCTTTGGTAGTCACTACGGGTTTCTCTATAACGAATGATTGGATTGTGTGTAGTAGAACTTCTTGGGGTACAAAAGTATGTGTTTTTTTATTGTGGAGAATATGCAATAACATCTTGCCATGTCATTTTCAGATACCCATCAGGTATGGTATACTATTGGGGACATTGTCTCCCCTTTGGTACTGCCTGTTGCATCACAAATATCATGACGTTGTTATTTGCCGAAGGATATAAATATAGGAGAAAATTTGACCAAGAGTTGATACAATTTGTCAATATTTGTTGTCACAGCATTGGAAGTTCACTGCCTTAGATTTTTGTCATATAATTTATTGCAAATTTATGACCTTTTAGCCATGCTCAACAGAAAAGATCTTTTAAATCTGGGTAATTTGCAGTAAGGAGTGGAACATAAAAATGCTGAACTTACTTAATCTTAAGGGGTGTAATAAGGCTTTAGCCTTTTGAATAATTCACACTTATTAAATCATGGACAAGTTGCTTATGCAGTAGCTGGAAATTTTTGCAGAGGATCAGATAAACAATAGGAGTTATTACTGTAAAGCATTGAATACCACATATTAGAAATTTAGAATTGTTATGCTTATACATTAGCTATAAGTTATTGAACTATTCGCTCTTATTCTGCTTTTTATTAGTTGATTTACTCACCAGAAGAAAATTGGCAGTTGAAAAGTATGACTGCTAATGAAAATTGCTTATAAGTCCATAATCCTACAAGGTCTGGCTTCTGGGTGTAGGTTTGTAAATGGTTATAGTTCTTTTCCATAGTTATGAGGTTACTGGTAAGTTACCTTTCTGATAATAAATAATGGACACAAAGGAGATGTGATCAATTGAATGGTTTCTATCCATTAATGATCAACAATATTTATGATTGATAATCTTGCGAATTATTCAATCGAAAGTAATGCACATTGCACAATGACGATGAATTAAATGCATTGTTAATGTTTTACTCCTTTTGCCTATAAATATTGTTGTAGTTATATCCTATTGCTATTAAGTTCAAAAACGAAAGGATAGTAGGAAAATAAGTAGTCTCACAAACAAGATGAGCACTGAGGATGGAGAAAAATCAAGGAATTGCTTTGATCAGAAAGGAACTGAAGATCAAAGTGTCCCATTGTTCAAACTTTTCTCCTTTGCAGATAGGTTTGATATTGCTGTAATGATCATTGGAACAGGAGCTGCCATGGCCAATGGGTTGGCACAACCATTCATGTCCATCATCTTTGGTGAGCTAATAAATTCTTTTGCCATGGTTATTATACATAATGTACGGTGCCATATAGTATTTATGTATACATATCTCTTATATTTATAGGTGTGTGAAATCAACATTACATTCTAAAGGAAAGAAAACAAATCATCAACCAAAATGGATTAATTGTTTGGTAAGTATTTTATACATTTGTAAAACTACATATATTTCATTGTTTTTAATTAAATGAATTCTTAATTGTATTATAATTCAAATATAGTGTGCCAAACAAGTTGGAGGCACCGAATGCGGGTATTATGTGATGAAGTACATGTTTGAAATTCTTTCCAAAGAAGCATACGAAGGAATGGATAAGGCAAGTAATTTAAGAAAATACATTTCTCATTCAAATTTTAAAAATACTAGCTTAAATTAGCTTACTAATTATTTATTACTTTTCAACATTATAGATAGTGGAGAGAGTTGGTTCATTGAGCTACAATCAACAAGAGATTGATGAAGATAGAGACACATGGGCCAAGTACTTCATTGATGAATGGATTAATACATTGCATTAGTATGTGAAATAGTAATGTGAGATGTATTGCTTTTATTGCTTTTATGTGAAATAGTAATGTGAGATGTATTGCTTTTATTGCTTTTGGTACAAAGTTTGGGAGAAGATTATTGCTTGTATTAATTAATATAGATAATTTTTGATGAACTTGTATTATTAATTAGTATCAATTGTGAGATTTATTATGAACTTGTATTATTAATTAGTATCAATTGTGAGATTTATTACTTTTATTAATTTTGATATTATAAATATAAATTGTACAGGTTTTGAATGTGATTGTGATAGCTATATATATTTGAACAGGTTTTGGGTGTAAACAGAAAAATAAAATGAATATTTAAAAAAAAATTACCCTACAACGTCAGCTAGTCTTATTAGCCGACGTTGTAGGGTAATTTTTTTGTTTTTAAATTACCTACAACGTCGGCTATTTGTAAAGAGCCGACGTTGTAGGGTATTTTATAAGTTTTTGAATAACCTACAACGTCGGCTATTTGTAAAGAGCCGATGTTGTAAGGTATTTTATTAGTTTTTAAATAACCTACAACGTCGGCTATTTGTAAAGTGCTAACGTTGTAGGGTATTTTAGTAGTTTTTAAATTATCTACAACGTCGGCTATTTATAAAGAGCCAACGTTGTAGGGTATTTTATTAGTTTTTAAATTACCTACAACGTCGGCTATTTATAAAGAGCCGACGTTGTAGGGTATTTTAGTAGTTTTTAAATTACCTATAACGTCGGCTATTTGTAAAGAGTCGACGTTATAGGGTATTTTATTAGTTTTTAAATTACCTACAACGTCGGCTATTTGTAAAGAGCCGACATTGTATGTTTACCTTACAACGTCGGTTAACATTTAGCCGACGTTGTATGTGTACCCTTACAACGTCGGCCAAATCAATGTTGGATTTTAGCAGACGTTAAAGGGTCCATTTAGCCGACGTTAAAAGCCGTTTGTGTAGTAGTGGGCACTCAGAGATTTACTTGCAGAAAAAGTTGCATATCTCTCGAGAAAATAAGCAAACAACGCTACAATTTCGCCCGCCTACTGAATCTGTAGGAAATCCTTTCATTATTCCTGGTGGTAAATACTCCAATGAAAAGATAAGAGATCGAGATTATTGCTAGTGCAATCATGGTGCATGAGCGACCATTTAGCATCGTAGAGGATGAAGTGTTCATGTGGGCTTTTGAATATGCAAATTCAAATTTCAAAAAGGTCACTCGTAAAACAGCAAGAAGCGATTGTTTGCAATTGTATGAAGCTAAAAAGAATACTTTGAAAAAGATTTTGAGTAATGTGAGTAAGGTTAGCATTACAACAGACATGTGGAAGTCAAGTCACCAAGTAGTTGAGTACATGGTTGTAACGGGTCATTTTGTTGATGCAAGTTGGAACCTTCAGAAGAGAGTTTTGAATTTTGTCAAAGTGCCTCCTCCTCGACGGGGAACAGATATAGCAAATGCTATTTTCAAGTGTTTGAGAGGATGGGGTATTGAGAATAAAATATTCTCAGTAACCGTTGACAATGCATCTTACAATGACTCTTGTGTAAGAAGTTTGAAAGAAAATATGTCATTGAGCAGTAAGATGGTACTTGATGGACAATTATTCTATGTTAGATGTTGTGCTCACATTCTGAATTTGTTGGTGCAAGATGGCCTTAGCACTATTAAAGATGTCATTCTCAATGTTCGTGAAAGTGTCAAGTTTATAAATTCTTCAGATGCAAGGTTAAAATCATTTCATGAAGTTGTTGAATTAAAAGGATTGAAAGAGAGGAAACTTGTTCTTGATTGTCCAACAAGATGGAACTCTACATACTTGATGTTGTGTACTACGGCTAAATTTAAACATGCCTTTTCAGATTACAATGAAAAAGAACCACATTATAAGTATGCACCATCATTTGAGGATTGGAACAAGATTGAGAAGGTTTGTCAACTTTTGGAGGTTTTTAACGATGCCACACATGTCATATCAGGTAGTGATTACCCTACTTCTAACTTGTATCTTGCTGAAATTCAAAGGGTGAAAAAAGCTATTGATAATGCAGCTGAGTCTTTTGATATGTTCATGAGTGAGATGGCAATACCTATGAAAGCAAAATTTGATAAATATTGGGGGGAATGTAATTTGCTAATGTCTATTGCATGTGTTTTAGATCCAATGATGAAGTTAAATGGTATTAAGATAACTTTTCCCTTGTTGTATAAAACACAAAGTGATGTTGAAAAGAATGTGGAAAAGGTGAAAAGGGCATTAGAGGAATTATATCTTGATTATGTGAACTTATTTAGTCAAGATGCTTCCTCTACTAGTGGACATAGTGAATTCAATGTTGAAAGCACCATTGTGGTTCATGGTGTACGGCAAATGGATAAAGGGATGCAAGAGATATTGACTATGGTCCACCGAAGTCAATCATATCCTCTTACAAAATCAGAGTTGGAGACTTATCTTGAGAAAAATCTTGTTATTCATTCTTGTTCTTCTTCATCTTTTTGTGCCTTGGGGTGGTGGAAAGATAATAGTTTAAAGTTCAAAGTTTTGTCAAAGATGGCTGCTAATATACTAGTTGTTCCTATTTCAAGTGTGGCATCTGAATCCACATTTAGTGCCGGGAGAAGGGTGATTGATGAATATTGTGCTAGCTTAAATGAACAATCTATTGAAGCTCTTATTTGTGGTGGGGATTGGCTTCGTAACAAGTATGGGTTGAAGATAAAAGAAAAGGTAAGAATATTATTTTATATTACTACTTATTTAAAATTTAAAGTTTTATCTTGTAATGGACTTACTTATTCATTATCATTTTTTTTCATTGTGTTTGTGTAGGAGGATTCTGGACAAGAGGAGATTATGCTTAAGCCGTGACTTGTTTCATTTTATGTTTGAATATTGTTATGTTTACATTGTTGTTATTATGTTTGTATTATGGATTTATGCTTTTGTTGTTGTTAAACTTGTATTTATGTAGTTGTGTTGATCCGTTGGACTTTTGTATTATGGACTTGTGGTACACAACTTGTATTAGTTGTATTGTTTAATTTTATTACGAACTTTTACTTGTGGTGTTGGATAATGTATTATGAAATATGAACTTTTATGGTTAATATAAACTTAGGTATTTTTTGTAAATTTTTTACAGGTATACTTGGCTTAAAAATGTATGCCTTAAATAGGCTCAAAGCCTATTTAAATAGGCTCAAGACTTATTTAGGATCTATTTACAAGCCTTTTTAAAAGCCTTTATATTAAATAGGCTTTTAAACAGGCTTCAGGCCAGACCAGGCCAACTGTAGGCTCAGGCTTGAGCCTAAAAAAAAGCCTACATGCAGGCCTAGGCCCAGGCTTAGGCTTTAGATTTCCATAGCAGGCCTAGACCTAAATTTCTAAAGCCTAGCTTGACCTAGCCTATTTTCACCGGCAAATTATTGCATGCACCATGGTCCACACAGCTGTGTGAACCAAAAATAAAAAGTACATTATCTTTGTACTGAAGGTACATTATTTGTGTACTGTAGGTACATTATTCGATAGTATATATCAAATAATGTACCTTCAGTACAAAAGTAATGTACCATAAAATAATGTACCTACAGTACAAAAATAATGTACCTCCAGTACAAAAATAATGTATTTTTTATTTTTGGTCCACACAGCTGTGTGGACCATGGTCCATGCAATAATGATTGATTTCCACCCCTACTGACTAGGTCAACGGATTTGAAAAATCCTGCCCGACCACCGTTCAACTCGGACTAGGATGTCTCTTGTACCGTTGACACCTGCGTTGTTGAGGCTAAACTTAACAGAAAGCCAAGTCATCATCGCCTCCAAAACAAGCAACCAGCAGAACCAACTTTCTTTCACAATTTTTTCCTTTTTTCACTTTTCATCTTTTTCTCATTTTTCTTTCTTTTTTTTCACTTTTTCTCTTTTTTCTCTTTTTTGTCATTGTGCTCTTTTTTCATTTTTTTTAAAAGGTCATCACTTCCATTTTCAAAATAGATCAGGGCGGATAAAAATCCTCAAAGAATATAGAGGGGACATCATCATGAACAATCAAAGAACGCACCCTCGGAGGTAGGTCAGACAGACTATTAAACATGAACTCTCCATCTTTACCCCCAACCCAATATGCTAATGCAGTCACAAGAAGATTACCTTGCGACAGACATTGAAGAATAGACACAGAGGCACAAGAACAAAGAAAGCAGAGCCGTGACACATCAGAACCCAAGGACCAAGGAATGGGAACAAAATTATCAACATATCCCTTAAGCTCAGACAATACAGACTCTAAGACCAAATATGTAAATCTCTTGGCTAAACACCATTCAAGACAGCGGAACAGTACCCGAAAAATATCCCGAAACCCATCAACTGCAGACATGGCCAAGCCATAGCAAAACCACCCCCCGGGTTACGCACCAAGGTAGTAGTCCCACCCAAAGACTCAGAGTATGACATATTGATCTTTAGAGAACCATCTGGTGGAAGATCCCATCTAATAGCATGAACTATGCGCCGAGGCACATGCGACTCCATGTAGGACAAAATGACAGACCAATTCGGTGACAGAATGTGCTCTCTTGGCCACCGCCTAAAGAGACACTCCGCCAGCCCCTTTCCCACACCATACACCACCCGCGGCACACTGGGCGATCCTCTACTATGCATGCATGCATTTCTGTGTTTCCACAACTCCCAAAGGATGAGATAAGGTAACCTGCAAACAACAAAGGAAACAAGACGATTACAAGCAACTACCCGCCTCCACTCTGCCAGCAAGGTCCAGAGACCATGATGACTGAAGTGAAGGCCCAATGACCACATAAAAAACCGCCACACAGCCTTTGCTGTATCCCCTGTATAGAAAATGTGATCAATTGTTTCCCTAACAGGGGATTGGCAACACCAGCACCTAGAGACTATAACGTGTCCAAACTTGGCCATAGCGTCGTCCGTGGGAAAATGCCCGCGAAGCACCCGCCAGGCCAAGAAAGACACCTTAAAAGACAGATGCTTGTGCCAGCAATTACTCAAAAGAGGATCAGAGTTCACAGGTTCAACCCTTAACAGAGATTTTGCAGAGGAGAAAGAAAACATACCATCTGAAGTTACCCGCCAAATGGGTATATCAAAAGTCATCTGGCCTAAGCGGGACATGTCCGCCTCCAAACCCACTGGCAGAAGGTCATTATAGGTAGACAAATTCAATTCCCCATCCTAAATAAAGTCGGACAATAAATCACCAGAGTACTCAACGCCAGGGAAGTGGTAAAGGCGCCCTAGCGGGCCAAAGTCCTGACCAGTTGTCCCACCAGAGATTAACATCTCCATGAGTCAACCGCCAACCCAAGACTGCCTCTACCTCATCCCTAACGCTAACCATGCGTTTCCAAGTATGTGAATCTGAAGACTGCACAAGCTTTGCCACCGGGTGAACACGACTGCAGTACTTAGCTCTCATGAAATTTCCCCACAGAGAATACATTGTGCGAAAATTCCACCACAGCTTCGCACTAGATGCTCGTACCATCAGTCCTAGATCAAGGAACCCCACACCACCCTCCTTTTTGGGAAGGGCTAGCATTTTCCATGACGCCCAATTGTAACGAGCACCCCTTGCCTGCCTCCAAAAGAAACCTGCAAAACACCGTTTTAAATACCGGATAACCTGTTTAGGAGGATCACAAGCTGCAAAAAGATGTAATGGAATAGCCTGCAAAACAGAAGAGATTAATACCGCCTTCCCGCCTTTAGCTAACAACTTGCGTTGCCACCCAAGACACTTAGCCTTCACCTTGTCCACCATAGAGGATAAATAAACACACTTTTTCGTGCACATCTCTAATCCTACGAATAACACTGCTTGAGGTACGGGGATGCATATAAAAAGCACTTTTAGGAAAGCTAACCATCTGACCAGAAATCTCCTCATACTCTTTTAATGCCCTAATCACCATGCAGATAGCCCCTGGCTACCAGTACTAAAAATAATAACATCATCCGCATACGCTAAGTGATGAATATGAGGAGTACTAGTAAGCTGAGAGAATCTAGGGATACTCTCGTCTAAATGGACACGAGCGATGAACATGGATAGAACTTCTGCAGCAATGATAAAAAAGACTAGGGGGAAGAGGGTCTCCCTGCCTCAGACCACGAGACGAGGTAAAGAAACCCTCCTTGACACCATTTACAATAACAGAATACCAGACATTAGAAACAGCACGGTAAACCAGGTCAATCCAGACCTCACAAAAACCCATCCTGCGCATCACAGAAACAAGAAAAAACCAGGAAACCCGGTCATAGGCCTTAGCCATGTCTAGCTTCAGCACTATATCCTGATTTCCTAGCTTTATACCATGAGACATCTCAGAAGCAAGTAAAATATTATCAATGATAGACCGCCCCGTAACAAAACCACTCTGGTGAGGCGACAATAACCTAGGGAGGACAGAAGCTAATCTGACAACCATTAACTTAGTAACAATCTTACTGCTAAAATTGCACAAGCTAATGGGCCTATATTTAACAAATGTCTCTGGATTGGCCTTTTTAGGCAACAAAACAATGGAGGTGTGGGTACTAGACCTGGTGAACTCCCTACCAAGGAAGTAACTCCTGACCATATCAACCACATCCCCTTTAACAATATCACAACAAGCCTTATAGAATGCCCGATTAGACCCGTCAGGGCCAGCGGCACTAACAGAATTCATAGCAAACACAACATTTTTTACCTCTTCTTCCTCAGGTACAACAGTAAGCCAGGCATTATCCTCATCAGTAACTAAACGCCTAACGCAGTCTAGTTTAGACAAATCAAAATTACCTACCTCCGCTGTGAACATACCCTCAAAAAAAGAGACAGCCTGTTGTGCTATCCCTTGTCTATCCTCAATCCAGTGCCCTGTGTCATCCTTAACCTTATGGATGTAAAGTTTCCTCCTTTTCTCTTTTACCATCGAGTGAAAGAACTTAGAGTTCCTATCACCTTCCTGAACAGCCGCCATGTGAGCCTTCTGTTGCCAGTATTCCTCCTCAATAGAAACCTGCCTTTGCAATAGAGCTACACATTCCTTATAGTCATTGAGAGCCCTATCACCATCTAGGTTCTGTTGCACCACCTCCTCTAAACACTAGTACAAATAAGCAATTTTGCTACACCTGTAAATGAGTATCCGCTACACCTGTAGCGGTGTAGCGGATTAAGGTGACTCTGATTAGTATGTATTTTCCGCGTCACCCATAAAGGGTGACGCGGATAGTTTTTTTATTATTTTAATAATGATTATCCGCGTCACCCGTACCGAAGTGGGGTGACGCGGAAAATCATTATTAAATAATATAATAATGGTTTTCCGCGTCACCCACTTCGGTGCGGGTGACGCGGATAAATTTTTTTTTTAATATATTATTTATTTTATGAAATTACCTAATTTTTTTAAAAAAAACTTGTGCAGAATTTTCTAAAACCACCACATCAACACCAAAATTACAAACTAATACCAATAAATTAAACTGTCTATTCATAATGATTTTCAAATTAAACCAACATTTCTAATACGTACTGTGAACACAAACATCATCACACAATAGTTAATATTTAATAATCTCACAAATATACTTGATACAATTGTTTAACAAAACATAAACATAAGTTAATAATAATAAAGATAATGTTTAAACCAAACCAAGTTACACTTCTATGAAATATTGTGCCCACAACTCTCGAACTTCATCTATTTCGTCCATGGAGTAGGGTGCTACTTCAAATACCTATAAAAAAAATTAATTAATCAAATTAGTAAACATGCTAATTGATAAATTATAATTTGAGAAACATTCTTCCTTTTTATAGGTAAGAGAAATGTCATATCCTATGAATAGCTTAATCTTTTTCCACATGTTGCTGTGTCTATCATACTACATTCAGAATTGCTAGTTTGAGATAACGTTAATTGAAGTTCATACACATACCTCTTCGGGAAAGTATAATCCATTTGCCTTCTTCATCAATTCAGCCCTGTAAGAGCACTTAAAACTCAGAAACAAGTATATCAAGTAATTCTAAACAAAACCCAATGTTCTTATGAACCTCATATTTCTTAATAAACTTACATATCGCCGCCTTCACAGTAGCCAATAACAATGCAAACATAGCAACCCTGCAATTCCATTTGGGAAGATAGCAAACAAAGTCGACTTGAGACGAAAGGCTTCTATAAGTCTAAAACTAATTTACTGTGGAATAAAGCCTCTCACCTTCTCCACCCATGCTTCTTTGAATTCAACTGTATAAGGGTGTTGAACTCGGGCAATTAAAGCCATCTACACATTGAAATTTCAGTGAGATCTCTGTAAAAATTTCCAATCTGGATATTATGCAATCATTTCCAGCAGAGACAAGACACAAAAGGATCAATATCAAATGCATTTACACATAACTAACATCACCATTTTCTACTAACTGCTATAAATAAGTAATTTTATTAGTGGTTGTATATAACCAATCAAATTAATGAAGAATCCAAAAATAGAAATGATCCACCATTATTTCTCCCACAACAACAAAGAAAATGCAGCACCTCTTGATAAGCAGCTCTTCTGCAGCGCTTCGTTTGTCATGCTAACCGAATCTTCTTTAGCACATACCTAACAGACACAAAAGAGAAAGAATTGATATTGGAAAACCTTGAAATGCCTAAATTTACAAACTTTAGAAGTAAAAGAGAGGAAAGAGAGTGATTGATACTTCTTTTTCTCTTGTCTGTGATGAACGAGAATTGCAGCACCAAATGCCCCCCTGCCAATCTGTTCCATAATATCATACTGGTCCATTCTCGACTCCGTTGCTATTCCCATTTGCCCAATACTCTATCTTTAATTTACTCACTCAAGGACAAAAACACAAGGAAGATACTTTAAAAAGACACAGGAAATGCCTCAACTAAACGCATTCCCATGAAGGGAAGGACTCAATCTAATGTTTGCATCTCCTGCGACCCATTGGCAGATCAAAGCCGAAGAATACCGACAAACACAAATACATATGTATTCGTCTGTTTGTGGGAAAAGGAAACGCAGGGTGCTTTTGCCGGGAGTGGGAAAAAGAAATATATATATAGCATATTAAAAAGCTACAAGTAAAACACCATATATAGTGTTTTCAAAAAAAACAAAACACCATATATAGTTATTTAGTATGGCAGTGTGAACTTTGTTCAAAAAAAAGTATGGCAGTGTGAACTATGAACATATTCAATTTTATTTAGAGGCCAATAACAATAAAATTTATTTTCACAATTATTTTTAAAAATTCGAAATAAATAGAGGCCAATAACAATAAAATTAGCAATAAAATTTTTGAACTCATTTACATAGTAATCTTTTTGTTTTTTTTTTTGTGCAATAATGCAATATAAATTAGAATATGACTTTGGCATTCAGCTCAAACTTACAACTTACAAGTACAACATAACAGAGACTTTACAAGGCCATTGCTCTGGAAAACTCATCAAGTATAACTGTATAATACTATAAGACAAACAAAGTTTGTATCAGTAAGGAAGCCAGAGTCCAGACCTAACAAAACACCACCCTGTATATTCTCATTGCCACTCTTAACACAGAACCAATGAAATGGTGGGGATGATGTTTTAAATACTTGAAAGCTTGCTACTCCTATTTCAAGTTCTGAGCATAGATTTGCAGTCTATAATCTATGAGGATATAGTTCCACAGACATTAGTTTTGCCATAATTCAATGGGTTACAACCACTGCCCGGATGTCACAAGAAGATGAGTATAATAGTGTTGCTCTAGAAGTGCCTCTTTCAAACACAAACAAACCTATAACAGCAAATAACCTACAAAGTATAGTTTATCCCATTGAGTTACTCTGTACAATCAAAGCTTCTGAACTCTTAAAATATCAAATATATCACAAAAACATTAATATTCAAAAAAAAATTAAAAAAAAAAAGATATAAATCAATAATGCAATATAATTCGAAATAAACAAATAAATAAATCGAAATGAGAAACTTACCTGAATGGAAATGGCGACCGGATGGACCTTGGACGAACGGAGATGGCGCCGGCGGCTATACGCGAGAGGAGAAATGGCTGTGGCGGTCGGCGCTCCTGGGTCGCGAACGGCGATGGTCGGCGCTCCTAGTTCGCGAAGGAGATGGCGGTCGGCGGTGGCAGTCGGCGCCTCGCGAAGGAGATGGTGGCGGTCGGCGGTGTGGTAGTCGGCAGTCTGGAGGAAATCGGCGGTCGCACGGACTGATTTGGGGGAATGAAGTGCGAAGGATTTGGGGAAATTGGGGGGAAATGTGAAGGATTTGGGGGAAATTGCAGGGGTTTTAAGGCCATAGTTTTCTTATCGCCGCGGCACCCTCACGTGTGGGTGCCGCGGAAAGATATATATTATTTTAATATTAAATTTTCCGCGGCACCTTCTTATAACGGGTGCCGCGGAAAATTGACACGTGTTTTTAAATTTTTGAATCCACCACACCTTTCCTTTATAGGTGTAGCGGATTCTTATGTGTTTATTTACAATATTACCATTATTTTATTTTCCTTTACTTTCCACTACACCTATATTGAGAAGGTGTAGTGTAAAACCATCTTTATATTAGAAATTCTATACTAGTGAAAACCTGCACTTTATCCTCAAGTTCCTGCAACTTAGAAAAAATATCACCAAAGGTTTCCTTGCTCCAAGGAGCAAGAACCTTCATTAACCTGCAAAGCTTAGTGGCTAAAACATACATAGGTGCACCCTCAATTGGAACCTCCCAACTTTCCCTCACCACACGCAAGAAATCCTCATGTTTAGTCCACACATTCAGAAAGATAAAATGCTTAGGAACAGGTTGAGCAGATATGACCTCAGAAGTAACAAGTAAAGGACAGTGGTTAGACGTGGCCCGTGACAAATGACGAACAGATGTCCTAAACAATGATTCCCACACCGAAGTGTAAAGAAACCTGTCCAAGCGCATCCAAATGGCAGACTCCCTACGCCTCCCATTCCACCAAGTGAAAGAGGAACCATAGGCAGTAGAGTCAATAAGGTCACACGTACTCACACACTCCCAAAAATTAGTAGTCTTCCTATGAGGGTAAGGAAGGCCACCTTTTTTCTCATCCACATTTAACAAGTAATTAAAGTCACCCACCACAGACCAGGGGACACCAGAAGGGACCTTATCTGAAACTGAGCATAACTCAGCCCATAAAGAAACCCTCAGGCGCTCCCTAGTTTTAGCATACACAAAGGAAACCCAAAATGCAGTAGGAATGGTATCATGAATGCATGAAACAGAAACAGATTTATTAGATTCAGATTCAAAATTCAAAGTAAGGTCAGAATTCCAAAAGAGCCACAACTTATCATTTACCTCAGCAAAAGCAAAGTCAAAGCCAAGTCGTAGTCTAAAGTAATCCAACCTATCATTATCACAAAAAGGTTCAAGAAGACACAAGATTAAAGGCCTATGTCTTCTGAGCAACACATGCAATCTTTGAAAAGAACCACTCGAGGCAATCCCCCGCACATTCCAAACAAGAAAACACATCATTTAAAACAAAGGGGATTGAGAAGAGATAGGCGTGCCAACTGCCGCACTGCTCTACTCCTTACGTACCTGAGATCTAGTGATCCTGCCACCAAATGGAACTTGAGAAGTCTTAGAGGGCGAGCCATGCCTATGACGTCCCGCAGACTCAAATATAGCAACTCTACCAGCCACGGAAGAATCGCTATCATCATCAAACGCCTCCCGGTAGAACCCCGAGCTCTCCGAATGCGTTTTGTCACCGAAGCTTTAGTGTGTTGAGCAACTGTAGATACCGTAGGAATGGTGGCCTGCTCAGTGTTCAAATGACACAAACCAGTCCCCTGTCCCCTAACTGGTGTCTGTAGTCCCAAAGATGTAGGAGCTGCAAAACTAGCATCACCCTGTGTAGAGTTATCCTCCACCTGAGTAGGTGAAGAGTACGCATCTTCATTGTGGGCCCGTGTGGGGGTATGAGCAATAACCGGGGTCTGAGTATCATTATGTGATTGGACCTGAGGTTCCTCTTGTGATTGGGCCTGAGGAACTCCTTCTTGATCAAGAACTTTTGCCAAATGGTCATCTAAATCTGCACCAAAGTCTTTAGTGGTAGCCTCCTGAGTGTGGGCCTGATTGGCTAGTGTCGTATCATGAACATCCTACTGGGTGTGGGCCCCTTCAGCTACCACTGTTTCATTGACATCCTGCAAAAGAGTAAAAGTATTGCAAGTGGAAATAGGTATAGGAGCAACGAGCTGAGAATGTGAGAAACCCAACAAATGGTTAGTAGAAGTGCCAACTCCATCCCCAACCTGTGGGACTGAGAAGTTACCTAGGCCCACATCAATAATCGGGTCTTTGCCCTTTTCCCGTCTCCGTTTCCTTGCCAAGTTCTTCTTCTGAATGCACCTAGTCACATCTCTAATCCTACGAATAACATTGCTTGAGGTACGATGATGCATATAAAAAGCACTCTTAGGGAAGCTAACCATCTGACAAAAAATCTCCCCATACTCTTTTATTGCCCTAATCACCCTGCAGATAGCTCCTTGCCTACCAGTACTAAAAATAATAACAGCATCCGCATACGCTAAGTGATGAATATGAGGAGTACTAGTAGGCTGCGAGAATCTAGGAATACTCTCGTCCAAATGGACTCGAGCGATGAACATGGACAGAACTTCTGCAGCAATGAATACAGAATTTCTGCAGCATTTAGGGTTTAGGGTTTAGCATTTAGGGGTTAGGATCTAGGATTTAGGGTTTAGTATTTAGGACTATGTATAGAGATATATCATTGAATACACAAAATGACTAACTACAATACACACAATATTACTCAGTAATACACATAATGTGAACATGAATACACAGACTCAGGTAACGCATTTTATTCAATAATGTATAGAATTATAAGACTAAGTTAGTATTGCGTACCATAAGGAAAGTTGCAGTCCCACTGTATGAGGTATCCTTGTTTGATTTCCAGGTTTCAGCAGTGTCTAGGAGACTTTTTATGGTGTAAGCACACCAATTCATTTATCTGATTTTGCTGACATCTTATAGTGAGTACAAGATACTATAGTTGCAGAAGGTGTTCTTGTACCCCCTGATCAGTGTTGTAACCACAAAGATGACAAAGTCAGGTTTAAACATGTCACCATAGTCTTGTCTCTCAACAATTCTGTTTAGAATCTCGGTGATTGTTGGGGTCCCCTTCTCTATTCCCCACCTTTGTCTCTAGTCTTTAACCAAGGTGTTGAATTATTCAGTCTCATTAGCAGAAGTGCCTTCTACCATAGGGAGTTTACCCTTTGGGAGTCCAAGCGTAGTCTGGACATCGTCTTCTGACAAACAGAGTTCATCTTCACCATCACCAATTTGAATTGAGCATCTCTCTATGTCCATTTTCTTTAGAATGTGCTTGATTAGATTCCCATCACAATGAGTGACCTTTATGTCTAGCAACGACCCAAATCCTATATCCTTGACAGCTTGATGCTACTCCTCACTCAAACTGCTTATGAGGCTGAACAACTGCTTAGGAGTTGTTCGGACGGTGAAGTATTTTTTTGTTTTTTGGCTTGGCATCCTCTATTTGTTTTCCTTTTTTTGATTGTTTGGGTGCTGATGTTTTAGCAGGCTTATTTCTTTGTCTTTTTTTTTTTTTGTCTCTATGTTGTTTGTGGTTGGGAGTCTATATTTTGAGCTTGTGAGGTAGCTGCACATTCTCTCTTTCGCTTCCTTGTCAGTATCGCATTTGTCAGGATTTGATAACTTTCTGGGGAGCTTGACATTGTTGTCACATAATAGAAAACACAGAATATAATCCTAAGTATTATCAAAGCCTAAGACTGTTGTTTCATGAGGTTTAGTAGTGGGAATCAACAATATGGATGATAACATGCTAGAATACACAGAATGAAATGCAATAATACACAGACTCATTAACAAGAATACACAGAATAAAAGCCTTAGTATTATCAATAGCCTAGAATTGTTGGAATCAACGATGTGGATGATAACATGCTATAATACACAGACTAACATGCTATAATACACAAACTCATTAACAAGAATACACATAATAAAAGCCTTAGTATTATCAATAGCCTAGAATTGTTGGAATCAACGATGTGGATGATAACATGCTAGAATATACAGAATGACATGCTATAATATATAGACTCATTAACAATAATACACAGAATAAAAGCCTTAGTATTATCAATAGCCTAAGACTGTTGGAATGAACAATGTGGATGACAACATGCTAGAATACACAAAATGACATGCTATAATACACATACTCATTACCAATAATGCATGGAATATAAGCCTTAGTATTGTCAATAACCTAAGACTGTTGTTTCATGAGGTTTAGTATTGGGAATTAACAATGTGGATGATAACATGGTAGAATGCACACACTTATTAACAAGAATACACAGACTCATTAACAAGAATACAAAGAATAAAAGCCTTAGTATTATCAATAGCCTAAGACTGTTGTTTCATGAGGTTTAGTACTGGGAATAAACAATGTGGATAATAACATGCTAAAATACACACAATGACCTGCTATAATACACAGACTGATTAACAATAATACATAGAATATAAGCCTTAGTATTTTCAATAAACTAAGACTGCTGTTTCATGAGGTTTAGTACTAGAACTCAACAATGTGGATGATAACATGCTAGAATATGGAGAATCACTAACTATTCATGCTAGAATGCGAATGCGAATGCGAATGCGAATGTGAATAACCTTCATGATATATATACAAATATTATGTGTTTTTTTTTTCAAATTTCACAATGTTGTTTAAATATTTACCTTTAGTCGCGTGTGTTCTTGTTACTTTGATGAATCTGTGTTTTGGTTGTTGATCATTGTATGTTGTTGGTTATGATGTTCTTGAGTTCTGTCTATGTGATCGTCGGAGTTTCTTGCTTGAAAACGTCGAAGTGGAGCAAGTCTTGTGGAAGAAAACTCTCTCGTTTATATATTTTAATTTAAATAAAAAAGGAAACGTTGATTGGACGGATGAAACAGCGTCCATCCTGTCAATGGCCGGTACTTATTAATACGGTGCCATTTTGGACCAGGGTACACGATATAAGGATTGGTCGTTTAGCACTTAAGCCCAAGTGGAGGCCAAAATACTTGGGCCTGAAAAATTATACAATTTACCAAGCCTACCTTGTATTGTGGACTTTGGTTTAAAATAGCCTTCAAATTATGTATCAGCAGTTAGACTTGACAATTTGTGTATACGAGTTCGTTAACGGGTCGACACGATAACGATACGAACATGATAAGGCTAAACACGAACACGACACGTTAAGGTTAACGGGTTAAAATTTTTAACACGAACACGATTTGTTAGGGTTAAGCGAGTTGACATGATAGACATGTTTTGTTAACAGGTTTTGGATCATGTCGACACGATATGACACGAAACCCGTTTAAACTCGCTAAACAAATTAATATATATATTTTTAAAAATAATAAAATTTAAAATTAAATTATATAAAATGAAATAAACCTACAATTCAATCCATCAAACAAACTAAAAAATATTCAATTTATAACATTCATAAAATGATAAATAACATCCAAAAATCATAATTAAAGAAGTCCATATTAGTTTAAGTTTTAGAATAAAGTTGAAGACAATAAAAATTCAAATTTAATATTGTTGAACATCAGTAATTGAATTAAAATGGTACTTTAGTTGTATTGAAATGAAACTATAGTATGTATAAAATGAAACTGAATAACATGTCTCACATATATATTGGGTGTATATTGTCAAATAAAACTGAAGTTGAATTGAAATGAAACTAAAATATTTATAAAAAGAAACTGCATAACATGTTTCATATATTGAGTGTATATTGTCAAATGAAACTGCAGTTATGTCAAAATGATACTTTAGTTTTGTTTAAATGAAACTCCAATGTATATAAAATGAAACTGAATAACAGTTTCACATATTTGAGTGTATATTGTCCAACGAAACTGTAGTTAAATTATAATTATAATTTAGAGGTGTTGTAATAAGACTACAATATGTATACAATGAAAGTTCAATAATAGGTCTCACTGTAAAAAGACTACTATATGTATAATGTCAAATGAAACTATAGTTGAAACAAAATGAAACTTTAGTTGTCCTGAAATGAAACTACGATGTATATAAAATGAAACTGAATACATTATACAAACAAAACTAATTACACGGAATATGTGTTGTTTCTTTTCATTAACAGAAATGAAACCATTTTAGATCATGGTCTGCGGTAAAATTTGCCTTATAGTGCAAGATGAACCATGATCTATGGTATAACAATTGCTTGGGACTTTTTCTGGAGAATGGGAAAATTAAAGTGAAAGAAAGGCCCAAATGCAACACTTTCAATTGTTATGCCGTGGACCCAGGTCCACCTTGCAAGGTGGACCTGGGTCTACATTCACATACACTATACTCTACATTCATACTTTGTAAATTCCACATTCACATACACTATACTCTACATTCACACTTTGTAAACTCTACATTCACACATTACATGATTATATGATACTCTATATTCACACTTTGTAACTCCACATTCACACATTACAAGATTATATGTTTAGTAACTATATTACCACTGTTATGCATTCACACATTCAAAACTCTATATTCACAGGTCCTATACTCCATATTCACAACTTGAAAACTTCACATTCACACATTACAGGGCTACAAGTTGCTAGAACTTCTTAATTCTATTATAGATTCACACATGTATAACTCTACATTCACGATTTCTATACTCTATATTCACAATATGAAACCTTCACATTCACACATTTATGGGCAACTCTACATTCACACATTTATGGGCAACTCTACATTCACACAATCATAACTGTACATTCACGATTCCTATACTCTACATTCACACTTTGAAACCTCTACATTCACACATTTTTGAACAACTCTATATTCAGCAATATGTTTACTAATTTTTTTTTTTTAAAAAAAAAAAGAGACAAAAACGACGTAGTTTTGAACCCAGGTCCACCTTGCAAGGTGGACCTGGGTCCCCAGCATAATTTGCCCAACACTTTACAATGCAACTGTCATTCATCCTTCAAGGATGTTCTTAATTTAGTATTTTATACAATAATTTTCGAAATTTATGATTCAAAATGTGTTCAATGTCTTGCTTTCACTTATCTAGCTAGTTTTCTACAAAATTATTGAACACGATGATATCCTTATGAGTTATGATTGGTTGTACAATGTTTACCCTCTTTTTATTTAATATATATCTAATGTATAATGTGAAATTCGAACTTAAAACTTTAATGTAATAATTAAAATTAAAGACATGATTGTCAACGCGATCACATCATGTGGATACTAATAGGCAACATAAATTGCTTGACAAGATCAAATTACCAATTCCCCTTAAGATGATAAGGTGGTCCAACTAATCCAACTAATTTCATTCAACAGGTAAGAATTTTTCTGGCTGCAAGTTGGAGCCGATCCGAGCTGAGGTGGCAAATTATACTGTGCACCACGGTGCACATCGCAATGTGCACCACGTACCTAAACGACGTCGTTTTGAGCATTATAAACTAATCGTCCGTTTTTTTTGGAAATCACGTTTCCCGTTTTGGCCGGTCTCTGTATTTATGTTAATATTCTGTGTATTCCAGGCAATCATTCTGTGTATTCTAGGCAATCATTCTGTGTATTATAGGCAACCGTTCTGTGTATTCATGTTAGTAACACATGTGATTTCATGTTAGTAACACATGTTGTGATGTGTTTGTGTATTCGAATGTTTAGGAAGATGAGTTCTGTGTATTTTGTGTAAATATTATGTGTATTCATGTTATTAACACAAGTTGTGATGTGTTTGAGCATTCGAATGTTAGGAGGATGAGTTCTGTCTATTTTGCGTCAATATTCTGTGTATTATGGGCAAACATTCTGTGTATTCTAGACAAACGTTCTGTGTATTCTATATAATAATTATGTGTATTATAGATAATAAATTCTCTAGAGTCATTCGCGTCCACTAACATCTGTGTATTTTGTGTCAATATTCTGTGTATTCTGGGCAAACATTCTGTGTATTCTAGGCAAACGTTCTGTGTATTATAGATAATGATTATGTGTATTATAGATAATGAATTCCCAGAGTCATTCGCGTTCGCGTCTACTAACACCGAAACGACGTCGTTTTACGTACGTGGTGTACATTGCTATGTGCACCGTGATGTAGGTATAACAATTGAGCTGAGGTGATTTTATGAGCTTTAATTAATAATTTCTTGATGACTACAATAATGTGGGGCATAGTATAGAGGGAAGTGAAACTGTACTTGTTGAGATAGCTAGATATAGATCTTGAATAATATATGTATGTGAATGAAAGACAAAATATACAACAAATTAAAAAGACTAGGGATTTTCCCAAGTCAATAACCACAGTTACTTGGTTGATGACTGTTACAGTACTAGAAAACATAATAATCTTAAAACCAACAATATATATAATTATTCGATCGAGCTTATTGTTTTGTGTGAACTTTGACATACCCTAAGATACAATATTGACAGGGTGCTGTACTTACTCCTTTTCTTGGCCAAATCTCCATGGATCGATCGGAAGATCGATACACTAAAATAAATCTTTCTAGCGCACTTCTTTACAAGCTGTTAGCTAAGTCCTGATATTCACCAGATGTGGGAGTCCTGTGGGTTTTGCTGCTGCTGTTGATGATTATTGGCAGAATCTAAAACCATAGAGGAAGTAGAAGTTGGGGTGAAGTCATTAGAGTTAATCAAATCATTACCAAATTGTGGCATGTTATTATAGCCGGTGTAATCACTTGTGCTTATAGCAGCTTGATGGTGACCTTGGCCTCTAAGCTGCAATGCTCTAAAGAGTAAAGAGTTGACCGATGAGAGGTTTGAGCTGAGCAAGGAGGTTGATGGTGGCCAAGAGAGTAGGGGAAGAGTATTGTTCATGTTGAGATTGTTCATGTTCATGTTCATGCCCTCATTGTTGTTGTAGGTTTGCAAAGAAATGTTGTTGATGATCCCATTTGATGGAGATGGCATTATTGTAGTGTTGAAGTTTGGTAGCTCAATGTCTCCCAATTCGTTGGCTATGGTGGTGTTGGTGTCACAAGGAGACTCATCTAGGGATTGTGGAGAAGATGCTGATGTTGCCTGTGGTTTCTTCATTATTGTATTGCACTTTTGGAACACTCTACAAACCACCCATTCCTCCTGTCAATAGGTATAATTAAGTTTAATTCACTGGTTCAATAAACAATTTTTGGTGAATAAATAAATAAATAAATAGATATATATATATATATATATAGAGTCATGATCAGGTGCGGTCGTGCTCTCCCGTGCGGTTCACACCACTCAATATTACGAAATACACCACTCAATGTTAAGAAACACACCTCACAAATATGCACTGTGGTGTGTTTCTTAACATTGTGGTGTGTTTCATTGTGGTGTGTTTCTTAACATTGAGTGGTGTATTTCGTAACATAGAGTGGTGTGTGATCGCACGGTCGCACCTGAACCAAAATCTATCTCTATATATATATATGATTTCATATATATTTCATGCATGCATGTGTACTAATGAAATCAATATGATTTCGTTCAAATGAGAACCATGCATGCTTAATGTGAGACTGTGAGAAATATATTAGTACACACAATTTATTACATAATGCACACTAACTATTCTAATGGTTTCCATTGTCATCCAAGCATATCTAGAGTAGTTAGTGTGTATTCATCTAATATGTACAATGTGTGAAAGCATAATCATGTAACAAATTAATGAATGCAAAATGCTGAAAATAGTTAACAATCAGAAAAACTTAATAATTTATTTTCATCAGTAATATAATTAGTTTATTAGTCAATTTTAACTTGATCACTATTACATACATGTTTGACTTGGTTAAACAGCTAATATGAGCGCTTAGTTAATTAACTTTTTGTAACAATTTATTGTTCCAAAACGCTAAAATTAAAAAATGTACTTAAAACAATTTTTTTGATAAGTTTTTTGAGAAAGTCATTTTGCATATAATCAGCTATCAGGTAATTTACGTAACATCTTTTTGCAATAAGCTAATGTTATCAACTAGCAAAACCCACTAACACAATCAACTAACAGCTAACACCCCACAGTATTTTTAGAATTTTTTTTAGGATATTTATCTATTTTGATCGAGCTTAAACATTATATCTCTAACTTCTTTAGAAGTATTAAGTGATGAAATACAATACATGAGTTTTTTCCACTTTTGGTCCTATGACTTTAGTGCCTCCGTCAATTTAGGTACACGACTTTCATTCCTGACATAAGTAGTGCTTGACTTTAAATTTTTTGCCACTTTTAGTCCTTGACTTTGATTTTTTTTTTCCACTTTTAGTCCTTTCGGCCATCTGAGCGACAACTTTTAATCGAAATCAACAAACTGTTGTGCCATTAAGGGTAAATAATGTTTAATGTATTTAGGGATTTATCAATAGACAAGTTTACCCTTAATGGCACAACAATTTGTTGATTCTGATTAAAAGTTGTCACTTAAAAAGCCAAGCATAACAAGCAAATAACGTTTATTTTTCCTATTTTTTCTCTAATTTTA
The DNA here is from genome assembly GCF_003576645.1 of Ipomoea triloba. Taxonomy (NCBI): domain Eukaryota; kingdom Viridiplantae; phylum Streptophyta; class Magnoliopsida; order Solanales; family Convolvulaceae; genus Ipomoea; species Ipomoea triloba. The sequence goes on from NC_044917.1 coordinate 16,331,867, forward strand.
TTTATAAATATATTTAGGACTTTATCAAAAGACACTTTTACCCTTAATGGACCAATAGTTGGTTGATTCCAATTAAAAGTTGTCGCTTGGATAGCCAAAAGGACTAAAAGTGGAAAACAAATCAAAGTCAAGGACTAAAAGTGAAAAAAAAAAATCAAAGTCAAGCACTACTTATGTCATGAATGAAAGTTGTGTACTTAAATTGACGGAAGCACTAAAGTCATAGGACCAAAAGTGGAAAAAACTCTACAATACATATAAGATACAAGATTAATGATCAAATGAGAATCTCTCATCCCGTGAAAACCTACGAATTAACATGAATGCGCACAATCGTCTACACATATGCACGCACTAAAACTATTCTGGGTAGATTGTGTATATTATGCACTGAAATATATGAGATTGTGTGTATTATATACAAGTTCGTAGATTCTCACAGGATGAAGGGATTCTCGTTAGAACATCACCCGAAGGCATACACAATGTATGTAAATATTGGGAGAAGAAATTGTATGTAAATACTATAGAAGTATCAATTAATGTTGAGTTAATGATAATAATGAATTGTGCACACAATGCAACATTATATTATTCTAGTGTATGCATGTGTTTGTTGTAGAGTATATTTTAATTTTACCTTGGTGGGTTTGAAGCCATGCTTAGATTCAAGTCTATATTCATGCATAACCCAGTTGGTCTTCTCCCCCTTTGGAGCCCTCCCTCTGTAAAAAACCAGCGTCTTCTTCATCCCCACCAGTTGCACACCGCCGCGGAAGATCTCTTTGTCTTTGCCGGTCGTCTTCCAATACCCGGCTTCCGTCGCCCGGTTTGTCCGAAGCCCCGTCGGATACTTCCGGTCCCTCAGGCTGAAGAAGTACCATTCTTTCTCCCCCATCGATGCTTTGCCTGCACTTATTCAAAAACATATATGTATTTCCCATTATTTAAGGATCTTCATTCAAACCTGCTAATCTTTTGTGAAAAACTAAAAAAACTTCATTGAACCAACTATTACTTAGTGTGATAGTCTCTGTTACCGATCTAAATGAGTATGCTCACAGAATTATTGAACCCTGATAGTAAGAAAAATTGATTCTTTAACCTCAAAATGTTTGAAAAAATATAGAACAAATAATACACTATAGAGAATCAGTGTTTCAAATAATAAAAAAACTTCATTGCAACTTGGAAATCAAAAAATAAAAATAAAAAATAAAAAATAAAAAAATAAAAAGAAGAGAGAAACAATATTTTAAAATTTTTTTGTGAAAAAAGCAAATTTATAATTAAAAAAAAAATTCACAAAACCATTAGATTAAAGCCTAGTTGCCCTTTTAATTTGCTTTAATTTCTAATTTCTTTTGTTCGAAATGATGATTACTGGGGCCAAATACAACCATTTACTATCTACTTTTTTTTTTTTTTTGAAACATACTATCTACTATTTTCAAATACAATTTACATTCAACTTTTAAAAAAAAAACTTGAAATTTTCAACTATCCAAAAGCGATAAGAAACAAGCAAAATAGCAACCACATGCATTCTGACAATCTCCTATATATGATGGTGGAAAAACTTGTAAAAATCTTAAAATTTCTGTTTGATTTTCAAGTGGTTGAATAAGTATAAATATAAATATTTGTGTTTACATTATCTTTTTCACTTGTGTTTACATTTGAACTTTTTTCCTGTAGGAGAAGAACCCAATATGTATGTGTTCTATATATCAAACAATTGCAATGAGAGTATTGATTCTTTTATCCAAATTAAATTAAGCTGAACCAGTTGTTATACCGTGTACCATAGGTCATGGCTGATACTGCAGTTGTGTTGAATTGATACTGCAGTTGTGTTGAACGGATACTGCAGATGTGTGGAAAGGAAACTGCAGTTGCGCGGAATAGATGCCATTTCATCCGTCTGTAAATGCAGTTGTGTTGAACTGATACTGCAGTTGTGTTGAACGGATACTACAGTTGTGTTGAATGGATACTGCAATTGTGTTAAATGGATGAACAACCTCTGTTCCGCGTAACTGCAGATTCCTTTCAACACAACCGCAGTATCTTTTCAAACTGCAGTATCCGTCCAACACAACTGCAGTATCAGCCATAACCACGGTCCACAATGCATTGTGGACCATGGTCCACCATATAATTTGCGGCTAGACAATTATGCCAATTACTATGTAATGTGATGACACATATGTTACCATTCCAAATGTCACAGAATCGAATCTTAATTTTTTGAGTATACAACGTGGGATTAAAAAAAAACAAGAGAAATGATTGAGGGAGTTTACCTGGGAGGTCCCAAGGTTCGCACTTATTGAGATCAACATCGGCAATTGCTATGGGAGAGAAACCAAAGTCGGAAACCTTGTTACCGAGGTAATACGTTATCAGCTCTTCGTCTGTGGGATGGAACCTAAACCCAGGGGGGAGGTTTTCCTCCATTTTTTCCGGCCAATTTGCTTTGCTTTTTTTCCGTGCAGATACGATATGATTCTCCGGCGACGACGACCGGTGGTGTGTTGAGGATGTGGAGATCGATCGAGGGAATTAAAGTGAAGAAAGCAAAGAGGGGAGGGTATTAATGGTGCCCAGATTACGTTGTTTTCTATGCTGATCATATCATGCTTCAAGAAGAAGCAGCCATGGTATCTGTAGCAAGTCAGTCGTCTTATTATCGTACCATTTATTTTTTATTTATTTCGATAATTACAGCTACCATATTGACAAAGATAGTCCATTATATTGAGGGGTTTGATTTTTCTTATCTTACTGCTCATTATAATATTGTCATATTGATGCTACGTACGTGACCACGAGCTTGACACGGTAGAATTGTCTTACCTGCCCCTCCCTAGCTAGGGCTTCAAATGCTTGTAATTAATTAATAAATAAAATTACAATACTCAATTTTTTTTCTAAAACTTAGTGATTCCAGTTTCACCAATCAGATCCTAGTCTTCATATGTAATTATGTACACAAGGAGGGATCCAATTCAGACTTTCTAGTATTCTATTCCAACCCCCACTTGCTTCCAATCATGACCTTTTAAGTTACAAACAAACTACACCAAGTCTCGAGGGCAAAATTACAACACTCTTAATTCACCATCAACATAACACTTATTTTTCATAATTACTTTTAAATGAAATATAATATACTCCGTTATTACGAGTTTTTCAAATAAAAATATCACCCAAAATAATTTTTTTTGGGGTATGCATATATACCAAATTGGTTTAAATACAATGTCACTGTTAACTTGCTTAGAAAAATTAAATTTAAAACAATTCGTTGATCGAGTAATTTTTTTTAATCATAAGGAGAGAATTATCCAAATATCAAATTAATGATATTTCTCTGTGCACAAGGAGTAGTCCAACCCAAATTTAAGCTCCCAAATGTTCGGTGGCATCAATATAATCAAACTCCCACCTAATCGCTCAAAACAAGTTTTATGTGAGGATTCTCATCCCTAAAGCCAATGCCATAAAGGCAATGGGAAGAAGTTTTATGGGAGGAAAAAGTTAGCAGCAAAAATTTACAACACCTGAAAATGAAAGTAGAAAGGAGAAATATATTCTTTGGAGAGTACTTTTGCATATAGATGTCCAACCACCTTCACCCATTTCTACCAACCGAAAAAAAAGTCTGTCTAATCATCTTCTTCACTCTTTGATGGTCATTTCCATTGCCAAACATCCCCTCTCTTTCGTCATCTTCATTATTCTACTGACACTTGCCACCACCCCTCCACCCCCCACCCCCTATATTTGTGTTTTGCAGTATATGAATATCTTAATGGAGTCCGTCCATTCGATCATTATCGCATTTGGGACAAAGTATCTCAAGCTAATTTATTATATAATAAAACCATTGATAGTAATTAATTAAGTTTTGGGGTAAGTTGTTTGGTATTAAGATAATTTTGATTAAGATATAGTTTCCATTCTTGAGCTAGTGTTATCTATCTTATATCACAAGGCTCTGTTTGGCGTATGTGTTAGTGCAACTCACTATAATTTTTAAAGATAATGTAATCACAAAAATTAATTTATGTAAAACAAATACAATTAATATGCATTAAATTATGGACTATAGCCTAGAGAGAGGTATAGTGCAGTGGTGGGATATATAGTAATTTGCATTGTGATTCTTGTAATATATATAGATGAAAAGACAATATATAATTATATCGATTGTTAACTTATTTACGGTTGACGGAGGCCGGTGAAGTGTTAAGTACGTCTAGCAATTGACAGCTAGGGTGATTGCTGAGCAAAGACTAGTGAAGGGCTAAGTCTAGCATGCACCCTCCTCTCGAAAATGTGATGCCAGTATATAAGGAAGGAAATAAAGTTGTGCATTCGCCCACAAGCTATAGCTTTTGGTGTAGTAGTAAGCGTTTGATCATAACTTGTAGTATCAGAGCCAAGTCTCGACTTTGAGCTGAGTCCCAGCAAGAACAGTTAAGACTGGCAAGTGCAGTGAATGGAATTTGTCGGGCGGAGGCCAGTGAAGGCTAAAGGGCCAAGTCTAGCAATTGATGGCTAGGGGATTGTTAATTACGCGGAGGTCAGTGAAAGGCTTTTCCTCAACACCTTGCCTCCCGAAAATGTGGTGTTGGTTGCGTCTTTGCTATAAGCTATAACTTTTGGCACAGTAATAAACACTTGATTGATTTTAACATTTATCTAATTTGATGAGTTGTAAAATAAACTTACAATGTTCCATCATCATACTATTCAACCCCTAAATGATTATTAAAACTAAAATAATAATAACAATGTATATATTTGAATCAGACGTAAGTAAATAATTTGCGGTCGGTGCCAATAGTTGGGCTAAAAAGAAAAGAATTGCATTAGTATATATGATAATATATATAATAATTATGTTATTAGATAAAATCCCAATTGAACATACAACAGTAAAAAATAATAAAATAAAATAAAAATGAATTGTTGAGTCACATGCATACACGCACCGTCATTGAGGAGGCAGGACCATTGGTGGCCAGCCTCATACAATTTCTACGTACAACAGTGAATTAACGTGGTTCAATTTCACAAGCTATGAGTGGTTAAAAAAGCTCACCAAACCAAAAGACTGCATACATATATTTATGTGATATGAATTATTATTTTTATTATTTCAGAAACCTTGATTTCAGTGTCCATGTTTTTCCAGCCTACCATTCAATATCCTGTACTTCATACCTTGACACTGTCCAAGTTTCTAGAAATCCCAACACACGTGCATTCTCTTGGCAAGAAAATAGATTTAAGTGAGATTTTGGTTTGAGAGGGATATATAGATCAGATATATGATGTAATATTTTTGATAATCTCACGTAACTTAAGGATTGAAAGAGAATGTGATTTATATGGGTACAATTCATAAAACGTGAACTAAAAATAAAGTTTTAAAATCTCACATTTTTTTATGTGAACTGTCTATTAATTAGTATTCGTGATTTAAGACGGTCAATTATGCGCAACGTAACTTAGGCTAGTTTATCTTGTGATTTTTTGTTCGTTAGGGTCACAATTATGATTGCAGTAGGTGCTAAGCGCTAGTTGGGCGGTAGAGCGTCTAGGCGACGACCTACTAAAACAAAAAAATAGTGCATGTGTGTGGGTGCATGTCTCACTCACACACACACACACACACACACACACACATATATTAATCTCTTACTTCTCTTATTTATATAAATAAATAAATTTAAATATATAAATATAATAAAAAAATTTAGCAAGGCTAACTTGCCCGAGTTAACCGGCTAACTTTGCCGAATTGGGCGAGTTAACTCGGTCGAATTCGGCCGAGTTAGGCACTAGGCGGCCGCTTAGGGAGCAATTCGTCACGGCGTAGGGGTGCCTAGCGCCTAGGCGGACGATTTTTGCAACAGTGGTCACAATATAGGTTTTACCCAGTGCACACATTCGGGTAGTGACTATACGCTTTTCTGTAAATCAAAGGAATGTGAAATTACAATGTTCATATATTTTTGGATGACAAAGGAAACTCACAAATACTATCCGAGAGCGTTCACTAACTAAACTCCACTCTTCTATAAATTCTAAAAGTCATATAAGAGAGGTAAATCGCACTAGATAGGTCGTACCTATGCGACGAGTCGAGAGGGTGCAGCTGAACCAAACACTGACCAAATACAATATTGAAAAGTTTAATTTCATTTGTTAAGAAAAAAGTTTAATTTAATTCTTACTAAACACTCACTATATTCTTGAGGTTCCTTTAGAATTTTTTAATTTATTTAAATTATTATTATTATTATTAATTAATTAAAGTTCTATATAGGATGAACATTTATATTATAATGAGAATGTACTAAATAATAATAATAATAATAATAAAATTATTTAACGAGAGCAGCCAACATATTATTATTTTTCGAAATCTTTATGGTGACGATCCCGATTTGTTATGGATTACGTTAGTCTGGTTTTGGTAGTTATGACCACCATGCACCTTCATACCTCCCTACTATATATAAACAATTGAAAATTAAAATTAATGTTGAGAAATTTGTCCGAACAACTCAAGTGATCGCTCAATCAACGTTTAGTCTTACTTTTAAAGGTAAAGTGAAGATTCAAACTCTAGTAAAAATCTGAAGAGTTATTGTATGATTCTGACCAATTAGTAATAAAAAAGATTTCACGCTAAAATGAATTTATGAAAATTTAGAATATAGTTCGGCAAAATTAGAAATCGGAATCATAAAAAAATAATGTGGAGGATGGCTTGGTCAACAGTAGTTCCACAATTCCCGAACATACATAGTACAGTTGTCTCTTGACATTTGGCGTACGTTGTGCAGTGCGTGTTAGAGATGTTGTTTTATTATATTGCGTATCATGCATGTGTCAAATTTAATAATCTCAATCTCTTCTCTTCTTGTCCGAGTTATTAATATTGTTCAATAGTCACTCTCTCTATATACATATGTATACAATCTTAATCATATGAAAATCACTCACTAGTACAAAAAGGAGCATTTGCTTCTGGAGTTTTAGACTTTTTGAGTCTGGAGTACGCCAGACGCATATGCCGTAGACGCAATTGGTCTGGACTATCTGCGTCCGGAGTTGCCCCGGACGCAGATAGTCAACCATCTGCGTTCGGAACTGAGCAGTTTCGGACGCAGATGGAGTTTTTTTTTTTTTAAATGGACTATCTGCGTCTGGAACTGGGAAATTCCGGACGTAGATAGTATTTTTAATATATATAAAAATGACTATTTGCGTCTGGAACTGCCCTATATTTATGATTAGTTTTGTAGTAGTGACTCCTCAGATAAGAACATGTAGTCAAATTCAAATCATTTGTTGGTTTTATCAACCACAGAGGATCAAACGACGGGCCTACACCACCAGAAAATTGTCTAAGTGTTTAGTATGAAATTTGAGCAGCGTTTAGGCTCTCTTGTATTATGAATTGCTTAACCTTTTTTAAGGTTCTACACCTTTATTTATACATATTAGGAGGGGTTAATTCTCCTTTGGAAACCCTAAACTACCATAAATGCTTGAGATTTCTTTCCTTATTACATTTGTAAGGGTTTCCTAAACTACTCTGATCCGCTTTCCTTACTACTTCCGAAGGATCCGCGCCTAATCCTTGCCATCTTAGGAAACTACTTATTTCGCTTCATTCCGGCTCTCCGTGGCCCCGATCGCTAGGTCGGCCTAACTCTCACCCGACCTGTCGTCAGTTGGTTCACGCATACCTCCTATCGAGACTTGGTCATGCTGCTGGCCGAGTTCGACTACTTCTACTTCGACTTCCTTGGCCCCATATTCTTCTTCATGTCACTCCTTCCGTTCGTCTCTCCATAGCATGACTCAATCTCGCAGGAGACCCGAGCTCGGCTCTACTACCTGACTCTCGTGGTTTGAGTCTTGCTGTGTTTCTTGAGATTCTCACTCAATTGCAATGAAACGTCCTAATTTACGTCGCCGACCGACTATTAACCGAATGAGGCCCGACCTTCGACCAACCACCTTGCTTTCCTCATGTAATCTTTTCCATTCATTCACTTCCACCTGCCAACCGACTCTCAATTAGTCAGCTCGCCCTTTGCTCGGACTAACCCTTCTTTTAACCGTCTCTTGCGTCTGCCTTTGCCTCCTGTTGATTTAGGTCGGCTACCTTCTACTTCCGAGCGTTAGACCCCGGGCCTTGGATCTATCCCCCCATCATCTAGTCCCTTATTTTCCTGAGTAACGCGAAGCACAACTTGGGAAAATATCTCACTTTCTTCATTGACTCTGCTTTAGCCCGTCAGAAACCGACTCCTATCTCTTGGCTCCGTGTTTCTTACCGCATCCCTTGGAGTTTTCACTCAATTGCAACGAGGCATCCTGATTTACTCCGTCGTCCAGCCTTCAGTTCATCTCCCGTCTTTCTCCAACCAATCGTCTCCCCATCACCCTAGCTGGATCTTCTTCTCTTCCCTTAGCTTGAAATTTTTTTTACTCCCCCTAGTTCCTCACTTTCCTGAGTTACGCGAAACATGACTCGGAAAAGTACGAGTAGCTTGGCCCTTCGTCTTTTATCTCCGCCTGATCACTCTTCTTCTCGGCTCCGAGTCTAAATAGCCCTGACCTCCTCAGCTTATCCCTTACATGTCCCATCATTTGTCTAATCTGTAGCCATAATTCCCTTTGATCCCTATCTTTTATGGAGAAGGCAAATCTGATACAGTCACATCGCCATCATGACCTGCAAGATCTTAAGTACGATTCACCGCACGAGCTCCTAGGTGGGCTTCCTCTATATATATAGCATTTGGTGTTACTTCCCCATGTACATTTTCGAACTTTCTTTAGCAACGACTATGGGACCCAAGAAGGATGCTTCTTCTTCAACCAAAAGGCGCTCATCCCGTCGTCTTGCTGAACGGGCACGCCTGGCTGATCTGAAACACAAGCTACGAGCCCAAGGCCTTCAACCTGGAGATGATCCATTGACCCAATTGACATCTCTCCTGAGGAAGAGGATTGGGTGACCGTAATGTCGTTAGACGTATGCGTTTGTGATCTTCAACCCTTGGTTATCCTATTGCTTAGGATTTAATTCAATGGTAATACAACTCACATTGAAATTATTTGTAATTATAAATTTTCCTTTCTCAATGTAAATAATTGTAGTAGTTGGTAACGACATATTGTTCGATAGATTTAGGGTTTGCTCTCCGTGAACACCTATTAATATACCCAACAACTACAACTACTGAAAATATAATATAACATAATATATTAAATTATATGCAAATTGTGATTTATTGGTTCTGTTAAATTGTTGTAGTTAATGTTTGTCAAAGTCCATTCAGAAAGAAAAATCTGGCCACCAGAAGAATACCATTAGTGAATTACAAATCTATACTATATATAAAAGCAATATCCTCCTCCCAAATTTTTCTGCCCAAAGTCAGGGGCATTTTAGTAAAACCATTGATTTTATTAATTATCCACAAACACACACACACACACACACACACACACACACACACACACATATATATAATATTCATAAAAATCAGTCATTTATATGCATTAATTATATAATTGGTTATTATGGTAATTGGTTATCTTCCATTAGTCCATTCATACGCATTAATAAGTATATGGAGGTTACATATATAATATAATATATAATAATAACATAATAATATAATATAATATAATTATTCATACGTATTAATAGTATATGGAGGTTACATATATAATATAATACATAATAATAAATAATAATATAATATAATATAATTATTCATACGTATTAATACTATGGATGTTACAAAATAATATAATAATATAATTTTATAATATTAAATGGTAATTTTGTACTAAGATCCAAATATACGAAACCCGGTCATAAGCCATGTTGAGAATAAAAATGTTATGAATTAAAATAAATTACACTTTCCTTTAGAAATTAAAATTAATTATACTTTCCTTTTGAAAATTTATACAAATTTTAAAATTAATTATACTTTCCTTTTGAAAATTTATACAAATTTATAATACTCACATTTTCTACCTTTGAAAATTTATACAAATTTATAATACTCACATTTTCTACCTATAAAAATTTATACAAATTTATAATACTCACATTTTCTACCTATAGATACAATGAATTAGTGACTTTGAAAATCACAATTCATACTAGCTAATCGCCTAATCCATTGTTTTGTTGTGTTTCCTTTTATAAATTTATTCTATTGATTTAGTTTTGGATCCATTGGGGAGAGGAAGATCTTAAGCCGAGGTATTAATACGTTTTATTTTGTTGATGAAGGAATTATTTTAACTTTATATTGTTGTTGATGAAAGTGTTGATGGAGATTTTTTACGAATTGATTTCAGCATTAGGTATAATTTTATATGGGAGTTGATGCGTATGAACAGTTCCTAAATCCTGATCCTAGAACATTCTATATGATTGTGTTCAAGTTAATTAATATCCTCCCTTGATGCAGAACATGGGAGTTGGGGTTGAAAATTACCACGTAATAGAGCTTGTGGGGGAGGGATCTTTTGGGGAGGTCTACAAAGGGAGGCGAAAGTATAGATGCCAAGTATTTTTTCCTTGCTACGGTGTTATTGTTAGCTCACACTTTAGTTGTAAATTGGTTGTAGGTTTTTCTCAATTCGCACACTGCTGAAAATGGGTGTTATTTTTATTTTCTTCTTACAGTATTTTTTTTTTTGGAGATGTATTGAAAAGTATATTTACAATATTGTTTTCATGAATTTGTGATTAGCTTCTATTTTTCCAATTGCTTCAATTTTTTTAAGAAATGTGATCTTTTTAAAAGTGAAATTTTTACTTTCAGCCTTTAATTATTGTGGCATGATTACTTTTAGTCAATAGTTGTACTTTAAAAAAAAGTCACATGCATAACATCCTTGATTTTTATTTTTGTCACAATAATTCAACTATAAGAGTTTATAAGAGAATGAAAGAAATTACATGTTAGGACAAGAGACTTGAATGAAAAATATTACATTTTTTTTGTGCGCGATAATATTACGAGTAGGTAGTCTCTTCATTGTCCAAACTATATCCGGTTGGTTTGTAGCATCAATTTAAAATATATTCTTAATAACATAATAATAATAATAATAATAATAATAATAATAATAATAATAATAATAATAATAATAATAATAATAATAATAATAATACTCAGTAATAATAATAATCCAAAATTCTTAATATAATTTCCTAAAATAATTTTCATAATATTAATAATTAATAATATAATAATAGTAATAATCAAAAACTCTTTAACAAAATATCCTAATTAAATTTTCCTTTTAAATTCGTTTATAACATTAATTACAAATATAAAATTAGAAAAATTAACATAAATGATACTAGCTAATCAATTTCCTAATATAATTTCTCTAATATAATTTTTCTATCATATTTTAATTAATTGATACTTTTCCTAATATATCTTTCCTAAAAACTTCCCCCCTTTTTTATAATACTGATCCATATGTTCATTTGTTAATCATGGTAATCTACCTAGGTAATAACCATATAGTATTTACCATTTAAATAACCCGTAGTAATTACCAATCGTATTTAACATCTAAATTTATTATGATAATTAGACATTGATAATACCTTCTTACGACAATTTTATTTATTTTTTACTTTAAATAATATCAATTATCCGTGCACTTCCTTTGGCTACTTTTAAATAAAATCTTAAAAATTATGAAAATTAAAGAATTAATACTTTTCGTAATATAAATTTTATCTAATAAATTAAGGAAATTGGTAATACACATATTACGTCCATAATTAAAGGAGATTAGAAAATTATGATAATTATTCCAATTCACATATTATTATGCTTGTGAATTACGCCCATATAATTATGCAAATTATTACACATATAAAATTATACCAATGGTTATTTTTGAATAAAATCTTAATAATTATGATAATTAAGAAATTAATTCACAGATTATACTTTTATTAATCTATTTTTTTTATATTTGACGTAATATGGATTTTATCTAATCAATTAAGGAAATTTATCGTACACATATTAAGGGTATAATTAAAGGAAAATAAGCATACAAATATTACGGACATAATTAAAGAAAATTAAACATACACATATTACGTTCATAATTAAACTGACATCATAATTAACAGAATATTAATTAAGAATAATATATACTCCTTAATTACCATATAGTAATCACAATAAAACGACCTCATTTTTATTGAAATTAATAATAAATTTTCCTACATTAAGAAAATTTCATTATTAAATTCGCCTAAAATTATACTCATAATTAGAAAATTTATAAATATCTAGAAATATTCTTAAATATGTACATATATTTATTAACTATATTAAACTATAATAAATTTAAAAATTAAATTCTTTTAATTTCTAAATGCAATTCCTTAAGATAATATGAAATATAATTAAGTAAATAAAATTATAAAATTAAGTAAATGTACATTCATAAATATTTAGAAATCTATTTAAATACATACATATACTTATGCACCATATTAATAATACAAAATTAAAATACTAATTTTTAAATTTCTAAATATAATTATCTTAATTATAATGACAATATAAATTATAATTAAGAAAATTATACTATAATTTTTTTAAATACATATTAATACTCCCTCCGTCCCATTTTACCTGTCCTATTTACTATTCATTGGTCAAACCAACTCTTTCTTCATTGCTTATTTTCTTTAATAATTTTTAATTATTTTTAAATTTGATTTTTTGTGTTTAATAGTACTTTTAATGTAATTTCTAAATATATAAATTTTATATACTAATACTAAACTTAATATTATGAAAAATTGAATTAAAAATAACTTCAGTCAAGCCTCGTTATCCGAATCAGACAAACAAAATGGGACGGAGGTAGTAAATATTATGTGTGCTCATACAAAGTATTATACAATCATAATAGGAAATACACTCAATTATGATCTAAATCTATTCATATAAGGCAAAAACTTGTGTGAGATCGTCTCACGAGTCTCAATCCGTGAGACGAGTTAGATCTTTGATTAATGAGGTCAAAGATCTAACACATTAATCAAAGATTTAACCCGTCTCACAAATTGAGACTCGTGAGACAGTCTCACACAAGTGTTATCCAAAATTTAAAATTTACCTCTTTTGATTGTTGAATATAATTCCCTTAATTATTATTCATTTTATTAGAATTATAATACATATAAAATACAATTAGGAACAATCAATTTAATTATGTAAATTCGTGTAAATTTCATTTAGTTGTATACAAAAAAAGTGTATCTAAATATATACATTATTAAACACTATATTAATCATACAAAATTTTAATTTTAATTTTAATTTTGTATGTCATGAATATACATACCCTACCAAATATATGAAGAATCTATGTATGTCATGAATATACATACCCTACCAAATATATGAAGAATCTAACTATATTATTATATTTTATATTTTAATATCTTTTTGTTTTTTAATTTTTTTTATTTAAATTCATGATAATATAATTTATTCCGTGCATCGCACCGGTTAAACACTAGTAGTTATAATTCTTAATGGCCAAAACAATAATTAGAATTCTTAATGGCTTGAAATGGTAATTACAATCCTTAAATCCTTAATGGCTCAAGACAATAATTATAGCACGTAATTGCTTAAATCAGGCCCATTAACTTTTAATGGCGCAAGTGAACTACAACGGCTATGTTTGGCAAACCTAGTTGAAAAAGTAGCTGAAAGCTGAAAAGCTATAAGCTCGAAGCTGAAATCTGAAAAGTTGTTAAATTAGCTGTTATGCTTAAAAGTGTTTGGTAAAATTAACTTTTTAATAGATGATAAATATAAAAATACTAAAAATGACATCTTCATAAAATTTAAATAGGTTTGTTTATATATTAAAATATAAAATAATGAAATCAATATATTTTAATAAAATATAAAATAAGAACATATATTTGAAAATAGAGTTAATTCCATCAATGGTCCTCCGACTATGTTGATTTTCCAAAATTAGTCCCCGACTTTTAATTTGGACAATTTAAGTCCCTTGACTTTCAAATTCTTTGCAATGTTGGTCCTTTAGTCAAATTTTGGTTAAGTTGAGGTCAAATGAAGGGGTAAAATTGTCCGTTCACCTGTATAGTTTATTATTACTCGTATTTCTCCTGTCTTATACGCTGTATATATGAATATAATCTCAGTCGAACTTCGACTGAGATTATATTCATATATACAGCGTATAAGACAGGAGAAATACGAGTAATAATAAACTATACAGGTGAACGGACAATTTTACCCCTTCATTTGACCTCAACTTAACCAAAATTTGACTAAAGGACCAACATTGCAAAGAATTTGAAAGTCAAGGGATCTAAATTGTCCAAATTAAAATTCGGGGACTAATTTTGAAAAATCAACATAGTCGGGAGACCATTGTTGGAATTATCTCTTTGAAAATATATAAAGTAAAATAAAATTTTTATAATTCATAAAATTAGTTCATACAAAAATTATTGTTCAAACACAAATGTCAAATTGAAATTACAACCAAACATATTGAAGAGAAAAGGCCTAAAGGATTTTAATTGGGAGGGGTAAAGGATGTCATTTATTTAAAATCTACACTTATAATAAGACCCCTAACTGAAACTAAAAAAATGTTGGTGTAATAGTCTGCTATAACATATTGTACTTTGTGTTCTTCTTATTGTGCAACCTCCAATTAAATTCCTAATATATCGTAATCCTTTATAATTTTACCAAATTCTTTCCGTTAAATATAACGGAAGTTTAACATTAAATTCTTTAGGCAGTTTGTTTCTTTATTGCAGTTTTCAAACAAATTGGCAATATTCTATAATACAATTCCGTATAGATTCCTAACTTAAAATTAGAATATTGAAGTTTTAATAGGATTCTATAATACAATTTTGTAGACATTCCTAACTAAATCATTATTCTACCCAAAACAACAATATATAAACATCTCCCCTTCTCACGGGTATTCACCCAAAACTAAACCTAACATATTTTGCAACACACCATCTACTTGACATTCTATAGGTATGATTGTCAAAATATTATCATGCTAATTCTATTATTTGTATTTGTACTCATAATGATTATAGTTAAAAAAAAATCAATGATGGTATACTCATTAATTAGTATAACTTCAATATCGTTATGTAAATATATCTATTGTATAATCTGTTCATTTATACTTGTATCCTTGTATGTAATGTTGTGGTTCTCATTATATTCCTCTATAATCTACACATTTTAGTTACTCCTAACTCCCTAATCTATGGTTTTTGAATTTATGTTGTGGTTCCCATTATATTATTTCATAACATCCTTTATGAACATATTTCCCATGGCACAAGGATATTAGTCATGACAAATGCAGTAAAGTTAACACACAAACTGTGGGCTGGAGTTGTACAGTTCATGTCATTAAGAAAACGAACCAAAACACGCTATTGAAACGCTTGAGAAAAAACATATGCTCATCGTACTTGAGGATGAAACAGTAAGTAAATAGTATAAAATTTCGCTCTTTATTATTATTATAATTATTATTTTATTTTATTTTATTTTATTTTTATCATTATTAGTATTATTATTATTATGAAGATGCTCCCATTCACCACAAACATCATTGTAAATGCTATATCTAAATGCAAAGAACTCGGGTTCAATCAATAGTGTTTGATAATGACATTGGAATGTATGATATCACTTTACAAACCAACAAATGGTACATCATCTCAAATGTCATTGTCAAACCTGTCCGGACGAACTATAAAGTACTTGATCACAAATACAATTACACATGGATTTTAAATGGTCGGACCGGTGTCCAAACAAGTGACAATGATGACACGTCATTTGCTCTCGTGTAAGTGGTTTATTTGTTTCTACTTACTTTAGTTGCAATTTAGCTATTTACAATTTCGTTATGTTTTATTCAAATATATAAGCATCGAGATTATTTCTTTGATTTTTATTAATTTAGCATTTTTTTCTCTCTCATTATTATATGACTACTTTAACCAATTAAGGAATACTAACTTAAAAATATGAATTGGGCATTGGTTTAATCGCGCAACGCGCCTGTGATAACTAGTAATAGGGATAAAGATGAAAAAAAAGTTAGGAAGCTACTAGCTTATTTTTGAAAAGCTACTAGGTAACTTTTCAAAAATAAGCTCTTATTTTAAGCTACTAGCTTTTTATTTTAAGAAAATTACCAAACAGAGCTTGTAGCTTATTAGTAGCTTAAAATAAGCTATAAGTTCCTAAATAAGCTCTGTCAAACAGAGCCAACATGGATGGAAAGCGGTCTAACACTAAAACAGACCTAAAATAAGCTCAAATAGCTTGTTCAATGGTAGTCAGCAATAATTAAAACTTAATGAACATGTTATATGTCATTCTCAAAATAGTGCTATAATTATCACAAAATATCAATCTAACACAATAATAGTGAGTCATATACCTTAATGACCTAAAATAGGCTCAAATAGCTTGTTCAAAATAGGTTTTAAAGCCCCAAGTGAAATATATGTCTAAACTATGTCCAAAAATGAATGGGAAACCAAACAAGTTGCGTACTTGCCTTAGTATGCCATAATGAATTCAATAAATTGAACGATATTTAATAATAAATTTATATACTATGAGTTAATAATATGCTAAATCCATTCTTAAGAAATATGCTTTCCTAAATGCATAATTATAGGGTTAAAATAATTATAAATATGCATAGTATGCTTGAATTTGCATATTAATATATTATCAACTCATATACTCTAAATAAATTGCAATACTTCAAGCAATTTGATATAACCTCAATATTAAATTAAAATTCAAACAACAAATTTAAAAACATAATATTTGCTATGATAATTTAATAATAAATTAATGCCAAAATTAAGAGGAAACTAAAGGGCATCAATATTCCAAAAGAAGTCATTATCATATATTTACCATTTGCCAAAAATAATACACAATATTAAATACAGTAATATTGATATGGAAAAATTTAAACCACATGATTACCATGTACCAAAATTTAATAAGTGATATTAAATAAGGCAAATAAATATATATCGTAAAATAATGATAATTGAATTTGCACTTTAATAGGAAATGTACCAGTACACCTCTGTCTTCTTCGTACGTCACTAGAAACCAGCGCAACTGCCGATGAAGAAACAAGGAAGAAGCAGCGACAATTCGCCGCCTGAAGGAGGAGAGGAAGGCAGCAGCAATGTCGCCAGAGTCGCTGCCTCACCTCATCGGAACGCCATTGCCATCGCTCACCGCTGTCTCTACTTGTCGCGACACCAGTATCGCTGCCGTCGTCTTGGACACCAAGTTGTTTCCAGAAAACCAGTATATCGATGGCCGTCGTCATCGTCCGTCGTCCTTTCGTCGCCGAACGGCGGCCGCCGGTAAGTCAACGAGGACCGAAATCCGGCGAACAGAAATTTGGTAATTCTCCGATTAAATCAATCAGTAGGCAATATTCCAGGCAATCACGACAGATAATTTCAGAATCCAAAAGAAATTAAAATCATTCTTATTAATGCCAAAAAAATAATTTTCAACAGTCCAAAATACATACACAAATATTGATGTATATGGAACAAATAAATGTTGATGATAAACTAAACAATCGACCAAGCAGAGATTGATAAAGGCTCTGATACCAAATGTTAGATATTATATTAACTAGAAAACATAAATAACGAGGAACCTGATCGTAATAGCGGAAGCTTTAGGATCATCTGAATATCCCGGCCATAGTTGTGGGAATTGTGGTGGTAGACCTACAGAATAATGTTAGTGTTTTGTCTACCACTTCTCTCCTGAATACTAGATGGTGTGTGTCTGATGAATACGAGAGCAGTGGGAGAACTCTTTTGCTTTAAAAGCTTACGTGTCATCAATATAGGCAGATATTCAGTTAGCTAAACAGAATATCCTAAGTTACCTAACTGACTAAATCACTAATTGACTTAATTAATCACCTATTTGCACCACAACCACTTAATAATACAATATATCATATCATATTATATATATATATGAGAAAATACTTACAATGCAGATATCGGAGATGGGATTTCAGGGTGTGTAAATGACGGTTCATTTAAGATCGATATTCCGACATAGTTTTAGTTGAAGTGCAGACCTGATCCCATAACAACTATAATGGAAAACACCTTCGCAAGCGTGAGATATGGCATGCTTGATGAGTCACACCTAGAAAGTCGAGTGATCCGCTCGCCGACTTTAGGTGTCGTTGATCAAATTAATTAGTACATGTGTGACATGAACATTGTAGAAGGTCGAACATATTTAAGTTTTGACTCTTTGTGTAAGGTAGAATCAGACGTTTAAAATCTTTCAGAAGTACACACTCATGAATTCTTAAATAGTTTGAGATTGTTTGGACTTCCTAATCATTCATTGACATTAAAGGTTGGTGCACCTGTTCTGTTATTACGGAACATAGACCACTCTCTTGGTCTTTGCAATGATTTGCGCATCATATATTATCACAAGATGACAAGATTGGTAGATTACATTGTCGAAGCAAGAATAGTTAATGGGATACATGTAGGAACCAAAATTCTTATTCCCCGAATTTCTCTCACTCCTTATGATACGAGATTGCCCTTCAAGTTCCAGCGCAAACAATTCCCATTGATGCTCGCATATGCCATGACTATCAACAAAAAACAGGGTCAAACGCTAACTTACGTTGAGTTATTGCTGAAAATATCGGTCTTTAACCACGGTCAATTATACATGACTTTTTTTTTGAGTCACCTATCCTAATGGCCTGAAGGTGTTAGCTCTAGACGGGGATGGGCAAGACTTTGTGCTACTATACGTCTATACCAATGTCGTTTACAATGAGGTTTTCAATAATGTGTAATTTCAACCGGTGATATTATGTTTTATTTTTATTTCGTAATATTATTGTTTAACTTTATAATCAATTCCTGAGTGATTGTCGAATTAATTACATTACAATTAGTTTGATTATTAGAAGACTATTTGTATTAGATTTGAATGGGTATATGTAATGTCCTTTAGACATTTGTATCTATTCAACTGTATGGTGTAAGATTTTCCCTAATAATATATATATTATATATTATATATTAGGGCCTTAATTAAGTGGTGCAAGTTGACTAGGCTTATTAAGTAGTTTGGTTGTATTAAATAACTAGCAGTAGTTATTCAACCAGACTCTGTGCCTATATAAACCTGTATTGATGGGATATAGGATAAGCATTGTATAGCACATACAGTTCCCGGTACTCGTATTGATGGGATACAGGATAAGCATTGTATAGCATATACAGTTCCCGGTACTCATACTGCCGGTACTCATACTGCTTAGTAGACACCAGTACACCATCTAGGGTAGCAGACACCAGTACACCATCTAGGGTTCTGAGTCAAATATGAGACAAATATGGCTGGCGGTCTACCGTTCAAGAGGCATTACATCAACTGTGGCTGGAGATCAACATTGATTCCGCTTCCGTTATTACGAGGTCAGGTTTCTCGTAAACTACTCTGTTTGGTTAGATTATTTATATCTAACAGTTGGTATTAGAGCCTTTATAATCTCTGCTCGGTTGATTGTTTTTTGCCTAAAACAATATTAAGTTTTATATACATGAAGTTTTGGTATATGCCTTGGTTTCAATTAATCCATTATAATATTTTGAAATATGCGTTTATCTATTTGGTTTTGGATATACTAATTTGTGTATGTTTCGAAAGGATTACTATTAGAATTGTCAAAAGAAATTTTTTGGCATTAAGGACAAATTTAATTCCTTTTGTTGGAATTATTTGTTGTGATTGAGCTGGAAATTAGCATTAAGAAACAAATAAAATAAATATTCTATTGTTTTTATTCCTCCTACTACGCTTTTTTCTCTTCACTTTTTCGCCGGATTTTGTTCACCGGCGGCTTGGCATTCTGATCGACTGGCGGCGTTGAGCGACGGAGGAAGACGATCGGAATAGAGGCTGTTTTTCCGGTTGCCATTACTTGGAGGCCATTATTCCCGGCGTTGCGCAGTGAGGAGACGCGACTGAGGCGAGGACTTGCGGTTTCTCCGGCGAAGCAACGGACACAGTTAACAGAAGGATCAGCAACGAAAGATGTTTATGTTTTTTTTTTCTCCTTCCCGGAGCTTTCCCCTCCGATTGCTGTCGAGCGTGCCGGTGCTTTGTTATTTTTCTGGTTCCCATGGTGACTCTGTTGAGCTGAATGTGGGTGTCGCGACCTGGTTTCCAAGAGGACGGCGTTGGCGAGGCTGGGTTTTCCGGCAACGTCCTGTTTCTTCTTCTTCTTCAGGCGACGCTGGCAACGGATTGCCGCTGCTCCTCAAACACCAGTCGACGACGAAAGGAATAAGGGGTTCTGTTGTGATGGACGGCGACGAGCGGGGAACTCCGGCAGCGTTGCTGCTTCCTTCTCTTCCTCCAGGCGGGGCCGGCTGCTGTTCTCTCCTCGCTGCTTCAGACGTATCTCAGGTAGGGATTCTGATTAATTAAATTGATGAGGATGATGGTGGATTAAATATTTGGGCCAGGTCAGGCCCATTTGGGCAGGCTTGGTCTAATAAAATCTTGGGCGTATTTGGTTTATTTTTGGCTTGTTTTAGTTGATCCATCATCATATTTAGACTCATTCTAATTTAATCTTTCAGTTTAATTCCTCCTTAATTCATTATTAAATTATCATTCAATTTGGGGCAAATATTAAGTCTTAATTTGCTATTTGAATTTTAATTTAATATTAACGTTTATATTAAATTGCCTAAAGTATTGCAATTTATTTAAGGATATATGGGTTAATAATACATTAATGTGTAAATTCAAGCATGCTATGTATATTTGTCAAATATTTTATTATTATTATTTCAATTATACATTTATTAAAGCATGCATTAAGGTTGAATTTAGCATATTATTAACTCATAGAATATATCATTCAATTTTGGATCCTTAGGCCAATTTAAGACTTTATAGCCTATTAAAGTAGCTTGTTTGGTTTCCCATTTAATTTTTGGCATATTTTAGTTCTATATTTGACTTGGGACTACAAAACCTATTTTTGAACAAGCTAATTTGGACCTATCTTGGGTCATTAAAGTATGGATCTTATCATTATTGATTGATATTTTAATAATAATTATAGCTCATTTTGGATTTATAACATGGCTATTCAGTTTTAATTATTACTAACTACCATATTTTGTTAATGGTATTTATCATTTGTAATAATATTCAGTTTGGCTCTATTTTAGTACTAGACAATTTTTCATCCATGTTATAGCTCACTTGGACCATTAAGATATATAGGTCTAATTTGAGCAATTAAGTGCTATAATTATTGTTTTGACATGTTTTTGGAGACATTAATGATTTAAGAATTTAATTGTTATTTTGGCCATTAAGAATTATAACTATTGTTTAAGCTAATTATGTTTTTTTTTAATTTATCAATAGTTTTCAGGGCCTTAATAATAATATTAATTCTTTAATTTTAAAGCAATATAGTTGGTATATTGTCTGTATAATGGTAATTTGGTTATTACCTTAAATTCAGTCTCCCTAAATATTATAATAGTCATGTTTAATTATTATGTGATATTGAGATTAGTTTTTTTGCATCCCTTAATTACAGTTTTGCCTATATTTTAGTTATTATTAATTGGCATTATTAGTTACTGTTATCAAGTTTAGGGACTAATCTCATTTATTACTTTTCATAATAATTATTGTTTCATGGTAATCTGCTATATTTGGTACATTGGTAAGATTACCCATGTCAATTCATTTTATTATATGACTATTAATGTTGGTAATTAAGTCCTATCAACAAATCTTTTACATACCATTGGACGCTGCATTGAGGTTACTGACACCAACAATGAAGATGGGGAGAATTATGAAGTTTTTTTTTTCTTCTCTTATGGACTGTCATTGTTGCTAGCGCAATGGTAATATGCGGTTTGCATCATTAAGGTATGTCATTAATTATCTTTTATTATTAATTGGTAATTAGTGCTACAGTTACAGTTAACCGCGGATTTGGACTAGTCACATATTCTATCTTTAGAAATATGAAAACATTAATTAAGAAGGTGTATTACCATAATTTGGTTGTTATTGTTAATTGTTAATGGTGATTATAATGTTGTCTACTACCATTCAATATTTTAATTAATGATACCAATAGTATTAATATGGTATTCAGTTATGACTCCTAAATTGTTTCCAATTAAGTTCATGTGACAATGTTCCAGTTAAGAAAATATTATGGATATTATCATTTTCTTGACATTGATCTTTTTTTAGGACTTCAAATTTTATCAGGTTTTCAAAATTATATCCGAAAATGTTTCTAAAGTTAGCGGTTATAACCATTGTTTTTCCTCATCTAGTCTCCGTTTAATAATATTATTATGGCTATTTTATTGCCTTTTGCATTATTTGCAATTTTGCCATTAATGATAATAATATTATTAATTGAGTTATGAAGAGTGATTTTGAATCAATTCAGTAATTTTGGAAAAACATATTTGCTAGGCAATTGACTATTGCCATTTATGCCATAATTCATTTAGTTTTTTGAATTATGATTTTAGTTCTTTTTGCCCATAATTTGTTAAGTATGAATAATGAATATTTAGTGTAAATTCATACTCTATAGTTGGTTCATATTTTTTAGATAGTTTTATGCATTCAATCACATTAAGTGCATAATATTAAGTTTGATTATGCAATTTGGGTTTGTGAGATTTTGTTTTGCAAATGACAATATATACTTTTTTTGGTTAAATATTGTTGAATTTGTAAATTCGGTATATTTCTCATAAATTAAGTGTGATGCATTAAGACATTTTGTCATGGGCTTAAAGTTTAAAAATTTCAAAGTATACATTCATTAATTTGGGTCCCTTTTGGATTGGACTCATTAGAGTTTGGATATTAAGTTTATACTTTGGAAGCTCATATTAAAATTGCCTTAAGTTACGCAATTTGTTTAGAATACATGAGGTTAATGCTTAATTTTATGCATATTAATTTGTCCCACTGCATAATATTCTGGTTTTAAATTATGTAATTTCATTATTATGCCTTCAGCAATGCATAAATTTATGTTGGAATTATATTAGTTCCTTATTAAGTTTGACTTATGCATAAACTTTAGTTACGATAGTGCCTGAATTTAAGCACATTTGGACCGTTAATTTAGTTCACCATTTTTAAAAAAAAGATTTATTCATATGTGAACTATTCAATTTTGGATTATACCCTACAGTTCTGGTTCCCATCATGATTTGGTATAATTTGTCAAAATTTATTTAAGTATTCCTTGCAATGTGATTTGATTTCGGTTCATTAAAGAATAGCCATATCATCTTTACTTTACTGAAGTCTCTTAAAGTTTCAATCTTGGTTAATTAAAGAATAGCCACGGCTTATTCAATTTCTAAAGATTATTAAGATATGATATTATAATTTTAATTTGGTTGAGGAGTAGCCACAGCATCTTTAATCAGATTAAATTATATATATCTTTATCTTGATCACATAAAGATTACGCAAGGGATTTATGTCTAGTGATCTTATAATTTCTAATTTGGTTGGGGAGTAGCCACATCATCCTTAATCAGTTAAAATTATATATTAAGCGGTTTATCTTGATCACATAAAGTTTTAGACATATAAGTTGTGATTAATTGTATCTAATATGATGGAATTTAGCCCACAGGCAATTTCGTTATATTTGTATAATTAATTAGGATGAAATACTGGACTACGATCATAATTTAGCCCACAGGCAATTATGCATTGGAATGTAGTTAGTAGTTTTATAAGTAATGATAGAAGTAAATCAATTTATTTACTTTATGGTTATTTGTAAATAATTTCCAATTCTAACATGAAGTTTAATTTTATGATGTAAACTTGGGATCTTATTTCTTGAATTGTCCACAAGGGTTAAGGAAAAGGAACTTGATTTCTTTTAAGTTATTTTTATCATAATGGTTGTAATGAATCTTATTGAATTAAAACTTTAGCCCACAGGCAAGTTTTATGTCACTTGATTCTTCAACTCATTTGATAAATTGTTTCATTATAAATAAAAATTTTCAGTTGGATCTAATTGAGTAAGACTTTAGCCCACAGGCAAGTTTTATGTCTCTAGATCCTTCTGGCTATTTGATAATTGAAATAAAATATTATCATAAAGGGTTTCTTAATTGGATTTAATAGAATTAAAACTTCAGCCCAAAGGCAAGTTTTATGTCATAAATCCTTCAACCATGAGATAATAATTTTTATCACAATTTCTTAGAATTTATAAATTTAGTTTAATTATAAATTCTATGTTTCATGGCTTGCATTGGCAAAACATGTATTCAGTTTCTTTCCAAAATTTAGCCACTTTTATTAATTATTCCACGAAAGCTTACTAAGTTCTTCGGACTAACTATAGTAAGTTACGTGATATGATATACTTATTTTGGATTCCAAGAATAAAATGTATCTTTTAAGCCAAATTCAAACTTGGTTTTGGAAGGTGTATTTTGTTTTTTTAGTATGTCCAACTATGGTGGGGAATTATATTTTCATTATTTATTTGGACTTCTATTGGAACCAAATATTGATTATTCAGTATGCCCAACTAATGGTGGGGAATTGTATCCTCATTTATTAGTTGGTCAAATAAATTATTAGTGTGTATATCATTAACTTTGCTAAAGAACAGTGAGAGTGATCATTTAGAAAAGATCATTAAGATGCTCCACCAAAGATTATGGATTTAATTATTGTCTTCATACATCCCAATGCAAATTGGATTGTATGTCAAACAATAAGTCCAAAAGATTCCACAAGTATTAATCTTGAATTTGTTCATATAAATTCATAAGTTCAAATTATTAGACATTTGGTTGTGCAACATATTTATGAAAATGTTGTAACAATATTAATGAATTTATTAGAACAAAATCATCTAATAGAGTCTTTAGTTTCTTCAAAATTGATCCTGGGCCATTTTGGTATTTAAGGCTCAAAAACAATTTTGTGAGACATAAAAGTAAGACTCATAAATGTTTAGTTAATTTTAAAGTGGATATTGTGATTATTTGGGAAGTTATGGTGTATGTTAAGATTCCAAATTTATGGACTTAGAGGTTTTTGTTTGTTCTCTAAGTTATTGGAATAATTTTGTGACTTAATTATCTTTTGGCTATTTGACAGGATGTTGTATCGCGGTGAGGGTGAATGTGAAGGTGGAGTGCTATATGGAGGGTGTTAAAACGAAGAGTCATAAACTCCCCGAGTGTCGTATCTCTCGCGGATGACAAATTGGAGAATATACGGCTTTGCTACCTCGGTTTGTTTGAATAACGTTAAGATTGAGCATATGGATATTGGTAAAAGGAAGTGTTAAGAGGGCAAGGGTGGCTAAAATAAAGAAGTAAACAAAGGGGAATAAAGGCGGATGGGGCTAAGATATCATGGAGATTGGTTAAAGGTGCAAGGTAGAGTGTTGATTTCTTTTGAGTTATGGTTGAAGGAGCTTGGAACATTGTCCTGAGTGGCGTCACACTCAAGCTCCCAATCCTCAGTCGGTTGGGGAATTTCATCAAACACTTTGTCTACAAATCCCCTCCGGATCTCATCTTCTCAGATTGAGAGCAGGAGATGTGGGTAGTGGGCTACCTCTCTTTGCGATATCTCGTCAAAGAGATGATCCTATACTCTTGGAAAGATCGGGGCCCTCGATCTAACAAGATCATACAAAACATACACACAATTTCAACATTCCCCAAAGAAATCAAACTCATTCATCAAATTAGATCATGAACACCAATCATCCATTCAATCTAGCCCCTATCTTAGGGATTAGCCTCTCATAGGCTTTAACAACATCAAAGCATCAAAATAGAAAAGCATATCTACAAGATCAAGATAAAAAGCAAACAACTTTAAGGAAAAGGAAAAGGCAAGAGAAATCCAAAGAGAAAACAAGTCTTTTAATGAAAGAAGTTACCCAAAAGATCTCCAAGGTGTGAAGATCCAAGTTCTACCCTCTAAGGAGCTTCTCTTCCTCCTCCAAGTCCTATCTAAACCTAATCTAAAATGTAGAATGAAAAACGTGACAAAATACTCTCTAAACCTAGCTGAAATGTCCCTTAAATACTAAAACATCGCGCAGATTTCTGGTGTCGCCCCACGTCTACCACACGCGTGTGGACTGGCGTGGACAGTTATTGGAATATTTCCACGCCAGCTCACACGCGTGGTGAGGCTCGTGGGCGTGGTTCTTCGTTTTCGTTTCCTTTTGTTGTTTCCGGTTTGGTCTTCGTGTGTTCCCATGTGGATTAATTCTTCTTTTCAATGGTTTATGCTCTCTTATGGTTGATTTCAGCCTTCATTCCTAAGGAAATTCTTCAAAACATTCCACACAGAACTCATTTGCAATTTGTTAGTAAAATAGCATATAAACACATAATTGCACTCTCTAAGACTTGTTTTTAGCAAGAAATCAACATAATAAGTTATAGATAAATAGGTACTTTTGGCGTCTATCAAAGTTTCCACACTTTAGATTGCTCGTCCACGAGCAAATTATACATTCAAAACCTTCTCATTTAGATGCCAAAAGTATTAAGCCAAATATATGCTCAATGATAAACATTCATTCAAAACACAATCTACCAGGAGATGTGAAATCCTTCACAATATCTTCAAGGAATGATAAAAATGTGCCATACACTACTATGAATATTCAAACAAAGCGAAACCCCTGTCGGTCACAAGTTGGACGGTTAATTAGTTTTCACAATACCAAGCATGCAGTCCAAAATTTCATTCACCTCTCATTGTGCAAAGGCCTTAAGCTGATCCCCCTAGTGGGAACGATGTACAAAACCTAATCAATCGGCCTCCCTTATCGCCAAAGCCCAACGTAAAAGTAAGTGAAAATAAATCCATGGGCCTCTCTCCGCTAGTGGCTTGGGCGGTTACTCATTTTTCTCACTTCCTAGGGTAACGTCGTCAAGTAACTCGACTTCACATGGAGCTCCATGCTTTTTCGAAGGCAGTGCAATGGGTGCTTGAACCCTTAGCGAAGCGGCTTCCCTCATCTCAATTTTCTCATCTCCTAGGGCCATTTTATTGTGAGCAACCGACTCCAGATATAACATTTGTGTATTTAGGAGACTATGGTTGTTCACCACCTAGCGAGATGGCTTTCCTCGTATCTTATCTCGGGGATTGGCCTTTTTGCCTTTTCTACTCACTTCTCCGAACAACAACCCCTCATGCCTTTTACTTTGGGAAACAGGGATATTTCACTCAATGCTCACAGAAAGCTCTCCTTTTGCCCCATGTTCTATTTTATGATTATTCAATTCCGGGCTTCGCTTAACTTATCTTTATGAAATTAGGGGTTGTACACTCCCACTTCGAGAGATCCTTAACTAAGGTCTTTACAAAATATGAGGTGAATACCACATAAGCATATAATTTTTCAAAATTTTTAAAGGTCAAGGTAGGGGTACTTCCAAGGTTATTCAAAGAGTAAACTTTTTGGCACAGATTTAGCATTCTCCAAAGATAGAATGAATAACAACAAATACTTGTGGCTTGATTATCTTTCAAACAAATGAGATAGAGCTTTTAATTAAGATTTTCATTTCAAGCACAGCTCTTTCCACACTTTAGACCAAACATCGTCCTCGATGTTGACTTAGAATGTAATAAAATAGAGAAACAACAAAACATGCATTTTTCCACACTTTAAAATGAAAACATGAGGTTCACATAATAGATAAACAAGGGATAAGAGGTAGATGACCTAGTAAGCATCCCATATCATGTTGCTCATAATGCTTGGATGGATGATTCTCATGTTCTTGCAACGAGATATGCATGAAAATATGGAATCTACAAAAATAGGGAATTTCAACTCGGATGTTATTTGACAGAATAAAGTAAAGATAGTAATAAAGCACGGTAAATAACGGGTTGCCAAAGTAAAGATAGTAATAAAGCACGGTAAATAACGGGTTGCCTCCCTAAAGATAGTAATAAAGCACGGTAAATAACGGGTTGCCTCCCGGTCAGCGCTACGTTTAACGTCTTTAGCCCGGGTTGCCTCCCGGTCAGCGCTACGTTTAACGTCTTTAGCCCGACGAAAATGTCAGGAAGATTGTGCTACTCATCCTCCCAGGGTACTAGCCTGCAACACTGGACTATCCCCTGCGTATTTTCCGTTCCATAGTATTTCTTGACTTGGTGGCCGTTTACTTTAAAAGATCCTTTTTCACAATATAAGGCCCCGTCCATCTTGATTTAAGTTTCCCAGGAAACAGTCGCAGTCTGGAATTGAATAACAACACTTTATCTCCTTCAATGAATTCTTTGTTTTTCCTGATATGCATGTCGTGGTAAAACTTGGATCGCTCCTTGTAAGATCTGGATGTCTCATAGGCCAGCAAACGCCATTCTTGCAATTCATTCAGTTGAAACATTCGCTCTTGTCCTGCTATGAATAGATCTTCATTTAGTTTTTTTAATGGCCCAATATGCCTTATGCTCGATTTCAACTGGAAGGTAACATGCTTTGCCATATACCAATCTGTATGGAGTAGTTCCTATCAGCGTCTTATAAGCAGTCCGAAAGGCCCATAATGCATCGTTAAGCTTGTCAACCCAATCCTTTCTATGCCGAGCCACTGTCTTTTCCAATATGGCCTTGATATCTCTATTTGCATTCTCAACTTGCCCGGTAGTCTGAGGATGATACGGGACTCCTCCCCGATGTTGTATACCTTGCTTTTGAAGTAATCTCCACATGGGTACATTCCGGAAGTGTGTCCCCCTATCGCTAATCATAATCCGTGGTACTCCAAATCTTGTGAACAATCTCTTTAGAAATCTTGTTACACTTCTTGCATCATTGTTCCGAAGTGCTTCTGCTTCAACCCATTTGGAGACATAGTCCACTACGATAAGGATATATTTGAAACCTTTGGAATTGATAAGCACCAAGAATAACACTTATAAGGGGTCTTTATTAGATTAAAAGCGCATCGTTTTAACATCCGATTACAACAATTGCATGCATTTTAGCTCAAATGCGATTAAAATCTTCTAACAACATTCCTAGAAAGAGTTTTGAGGTATTTCACAGGTTGGAGAGGGATTTGAGGCTAAAATAGAGCAGAAGACAAACAAGCCGCAATGTAGTAGCGTCCCACGCAGCCTCACACGCGTGTGGCTGGGCGTGGAATAATTCCATTGAGCTCCCATGCCCGCCACCACGCGTGGAAGCAAGCGTGGTCGGGCCCAGGGCCATTTTGGGAAATTTGTTCCCCTTTGTCACCTATATAATCCATTTTGCCCTAAACCTAAAAAAGGAGGAGAATAGATCAGAAAATTCATAGAATAGGGTAGAATAGATCTAGAGGGTTTTCTCCCCTCTTGGGGGAAAATTCCTTTCTTTCATAGTTTAGGATAGATCAAGGGCAAGAATGAAGATTGAGATTTCAAGATCAAGGTTGTAAAATTCCTCTTTCTAAGGGTGGTAACCATTCTCTTCCATTTCTAATTCAATACTTGTATCTTTGAATTTTCCTTTTTTGTTCTTGTTTCTTAGTATGCTAGAGTAGATTAGATAGGGGATTGGTGGCCCCATGGTAGATCTATGTGAATGTTTAATATTATTGCTTTGATTTGTGAATTGCTTGTTTGTTGGATGTTGAACTTGTGTGGATGATGATCTTCAAGCTTTGTGCCTTTTGTGGCCACATTAGGTAGCAAACCCAAAGGAAGTGAGTGTGTGCGCGACAGCGGCCACTCACGAGTCTAGTTCACCCACATCTCCGCTCTTAGTCCGAAAGGACGAGATCCGAGAGGAGTGGTAGACAAAGTGTTCGATGAAATGCCCCAACCGAATGAGGATGTGGGAGTCTAAAGTGTGACGCCACTTGGTGATGTGCCACGAACTCCCTAGCCTATTCCACAACTTGCACTCGCAAAACCATCCAAAGATAGACCACATGGAAAAGCCTAAAGCCCCAATCTCCACTTTACTTTTCTTTACTTTGCACAACCACTATTAACCTTCCCCTTCTTACAAATGAATCCAATCTTTCGCATTCCCGTAACTCTTTCTCTTCAACCTCTTAGATGCCAACACACTAATTCGATTCCCATTCGTCATCCTTGAGAGACACGACACTCGGGGAGTCTTGACTCTTCGTTTTACCACCTCCCACCTTCACATTCACTCACCCCATACGTACAATCCTGTCAAAATGGCGCCGTTGCCGGGGATGGCAAACAGTTTCGAATAGTGTTGACATCTTAGAAGTAGAATTTTAAGAGTTCTTGAATTGCTTTCATTTTGTTTATTTTGTTTTCTTATTTTTGTTATTTGCTTGAAGAGGTGAGCTTACATTGTTTTGAACATCTTGTGCTCACTTGCAACTACTTTTAGTTGCAAAATTATTTGTTGTTGGCTAAGCTATTGTGCAGGAAATTCTCTTTAATCAAACCACTTGAAGCTTGCCAATAAGTGCTAAAATGAATCCCCATGATTACCCACACCATGCAGGACAATCCTATGCAAATCCTCAACCCCAACCATATCACTATTACCCCCATTCCACTTATACTTACCCTCCACCAACATACCACTACCCACATCCACACCATTACCAAATTCCACCAACATATCATTTACCACCTCCATATCACTATCCAATCCATACACCAAATCATCACCTACGACCTTATGAAACACCACCTCCACAATTCCAAGAAACTTACCCTCCACAATCACCAAATTCACAAGAAATTGACTCATTAAACTCCAAAGACATATCTCAAAATATAGAGAGTAAGCTTGTGCAAATGATGCAACAACTTGATCCAAGCTATACTTCAGAGTCAAATTCATTCCCTACTTTCCACCTAAACACCTACTACCCACCTCCATCACAAAACCACAAAGAAAACAATACAACCTATTTCTTTGAAACACCACCCTTTTGCCCATATAATACCCATATAAATCCTTGCGATTATATCCCACCGACCATCGATGAAATTGAAACTCTAAAGGCAAAAATTGACGAATTCACAAGGATGGCCAAGGAGAATACGGCTAAACTAAAAGCCGAAATTAAGAGTGAACTAAAGGATTATCTCGCTACCCTCCGGAAGGAAGGACTTCCACTAGAAGAAGTTGAAACGAAGATGTTGTCCATGATGGAAGAGCTCATGAAAATGAATGAATCCCGAGCTAACTCCACTATCATAGATAACATCTCCCCTTTGGAAGCCCATCCAAGGATTATACAAGAAGTCGAAAATGCGCAAAATGCTAGCAAAGAGTTGGATGTTGAAGAGAAAGTAGATTGTTACGCCCCGGTGCTTGAAGAAGTTCCAATTTTCGAATTGGAAAACCAAAAGGAGGTAGAGATAGAGAGTGAGGATGAGAACATCGAAGTAGTATGGGAAGATGAAGAGCCAAAATATGGTAAAATTCTTAATTCTTCTTGTATTAATATTCTTGAAAATCCTTGTGCTCTTTTTGAAAACACCCTTGTGGATGACTCCCTTCGCCTTAATACTTCCATCATATGTGATTATGACTGCTTTAAATTTCGGGAGGATGATTCCGTGGAAAATTTTAATGCATTGATTAATGCTTGTAAGGATTCTATCTTGTTTGCAAATGATTATGATTGCTTTAACTTTTCGGAAGATGAATCCTTTGTCTTGGGTGAGAATGAGTTGGTGAGTGAAGGGGATGACGCTTCATTCTATTCATGTGAGAGTGTGAGTGATTTCTCTAATCAAATAGAGGGGGGTGATAAAGAAAAGGAGTATGCAAAAGAGAGGGTAGGAAATAATAGGTCTTTCATGATCAATCTTATGGAAAAAGATGAGTGGAGAGAGTTGACCACACTCGAAATTGAGGAAGGGTGTGAGGAGATATGGTTTGAAAGAGATGAGAAAATCTTTAGGAGGGAAAGAGAGGAAAAAGAAAAGGAAGTAGACACCATCCTAGAAGAGTTAAGGAAGGTGTTTAATGCTAAAATTTTTCCAATCATGCTTGTTGTTATTCCTTTATCTTTGTGGGAATTCAAGGATGTTTCCCACTTTGGGACATTCCTTGAAGCTAAGGTTCACGGAACGCTTGGTCGGGTCCCAAAATCTGTGTGCTTTGAAGGATAGGCCACTTTACGTCCGGCCAGGAGACATAAAACCATGGCGCACTTGGGAGGCAATCCCAATGTTATCTTACTTTTCTTCAACGCTTTTTCTTATTTTCTATAGTATGTTTTTCTTAGCTTTATTTCAATAATGTTTCTACAACCTCGACTGAGCTAACAAGTACAGATTATACACTCGAGAGTTATAAGTTGCCCGCAATCAATTGACAAACATCATCGCTAGCAAAGGGAGGAAGGGAAACCAACTTTGCACAGCACGCTTTCCACGCCACCACCACGCGTGTGGCTAGGCGTGGAAAACTTCCAGAGAGTTGCCACGCCGCTCACACGCGTGTGAGAAGGCGTGGGAATAAACTAGAGAGCTCCCACGCCTACCACCACGCGTGGTAGCGTGCGTGGACGGGCACCAGATTTTTCGCGGATTTTCACGCGAAATGGTTTAAAACTCTTTCCTTGCTTCATTTCTTCCCCACCACGAGCTAGAACTCTCCCAAGCTGAAAATATACACTTTCTAAGCATTTCCTTCCAAGTCTCTCAACTTTTCTTAAGGATCTTAAGTCATTTCCAAGGTAAGAACATACTCTTCTTTGCTATTTACTTGTTTAATGAAGAACTTGTTCTATTTTGAAGAATATCTCCATGGGTTTTTCTTGTGTGACATTTTTCTTGAGATACATTGTTATGGGATGACTTGATAGACTTGTATTAAGCCTACATTGCTTCTATAAACTAGAAATTTCATGTTTTAACATCTCTTTGTGACTAGATCTTGAAATTGCTTGATTTGGGTATTCTTTTGTCATGATGAGATCCTTGTTGATATAGTGAGCATGGTGGGCAAAGTTTGCAACTTTCCTACTCTATAGGCACTACATTGCTATATTCTACTAGTTAGTTGGTCCAATTTTAACTTTCATGATGCTTCCATTTTTCAACCTTGAGCTAGTCTAGAGGAAGAAGATGAAGTTGACCATGTGTTGACCTTTTGACTATGAAATGAGTATGGAATAGATTGAGCTAGTTCTTGCATGTATAGGATAGAATTGTTGATGGATATCAAAATGATGGTTGCATGCAATGAATTCTTGTAATCTTTTCTTTAGATATGTGCAATATTGTTCATAATCAATGTTTAAATTGGCAAATGTTTTTCCTTGTGTTGCTTTGATTGCCCATGTTATAGGAAAGATGTCTTCGCCATATGATCTTGCACAACAAATTGCTCAAAGGCTCCAAAGAGGGAAAGCCCCGGCAAAGGAAAACAGTGCGAGGGACGCTAACACTCGCTATATTGAAGTACCCACCGGAACACAAATTTTACTGATGACAGCAACCATGCTAGGTCGGTACAGGCAGCTGTTGAATTTCCCTATTGTGCAATGGAGATATGTAGACTTGACAGTATTGGAGGATTATGAGTGCAAATATAGACTGAAGAGGTTGATTGCAGAGCCATATTGGAACAATTTGTTAAGCTGGAGACATGATACTTTTATCCCTCTAGTGCATGAATTTATTGCGAGCTTGAATGTTGACGGAGTGGCTGGAGATCTCTACAGCCCTACCATTAAGTTTAGACTGTTCAACCAGGACTATAACATATCGGTCAACCGTCTGGGTGTTCTCCTTGGATTTTACGATGAGGAAGACCAGTCGAAGCACTGGTACAGGAGATTAAGGCATGACTTTGGAGACAGGGACATTCCGAGAAAATATTGGTCGATGATCGCAAGACAAGGAGTCGAATGGGAAGGGTCAAGGGTAAGAGTCTCTCAGATTGTAAGAGAGGATTTAAAGGTTTTATGGAAGGTGATTGCTCATTCATGGGAAGGAAGGCCTGAGACATATGACCGAGTCTCAAAGGCGGAGCTGCTCATGCTATGGAGTATGGACACCGGGAACTCAGTGAATATGAGCTCGATTTGTAGGAACTTTCTTGTTGCGCAACAGCAAGAATCAGTCAGGGCAATCTTTATAGGCCCCTTGGTGACGAGGCTATGCGTCTCCTTAGGTCATCAAATGAAAATGCATTGGTTTGAACATCGGCTTCCAGGAGCGCACATAGTTCCTTTATCTCCCGAAGACGTCGCAAAACTTTACTTGAGACAACTAGCGCGAACGAGGGTAGATGAGGAGATGGCGGAAGATCATGCTAACACGCCCATGACATCCCCAGGATTCACACCTTCTCCGATGTCATTCAATTCCCCGTCTCTCCCTGAAATGTATTCACCTTTGGATTCTTCAATGTATTCTCCACCACTAAGAGAGTCTGGACCGTCTGTACCTCTACCACAACCTGAAGACCAAAACACCAACTCCTCTAGCTTCAACATTCCGAGCTGGTTCACCCCAGTCACAGATTGGAGATCTCTCCAAAATTTCCAATACCAATTGCACTTGGAGCAAACGCAGAAGCAGGACGAGATTTCAAGAGAGATCAAGGAAATCAAGAGAACATGAAGGAAGGAAGAAACTGAAGAAAGAAAAGAAAAGACAAATTTTGATGATGATGACTTGTGATCGGATAATTCTGAACAATTGATTGTGGACAATCTCTTTACTTTTGTTTATATTTCTAGCTATATTTCTGTTTATGTTTTATCTTGCACGTTTCGTCTAGCCAAAGACGTTAAACGTGGCGCTTATGGGAGGCAACCCACGAATAAGGAGAAGAAGGGACCACTCCACCAACAACTATGAAAGACCAATCTTAAAAAGGTATAACTTCAACTCCTAATTTATTTCCATACCTTTACTCTGACCGAGTTTTGAAGGGCGAACATAGATTGCAAAACTTTGATAAGGATACAAATTGTAAGTATTTCTTTTATCCTGATTCAATGCCCTGCTTTGGTTTGCTTTATTTTCTAGAATCGCAAATGAAGAGCTGCATAAAATTGTTGTGTCGGATGTAGTCTGTTTATTAGAACTGTTTTAGCCCAGTTCACACTTTTAAGTGTGGAAAAGTGGCGTGTGTAGAACCCTTAAACATATATCCTTTTTCCCCGTTCCTTATGGAAACATCGAGGACCATGTTTACTTTTAAGTGTGGAAAAAAGTGTATGCTTCTTGAAACAGTTAATTGATTAAGTGATAAGGTATAGGAACCTAGAGGGTGTGTTATTGCCAATACTATCTAGAAGGGCTCCTAACCTTGTGCCAAGGATTGAATGTCTTAAATATGCTTTGGAAGCTTTACTTTGCACCAATTTGCACATTCCGACCCAAATTGAAAAATTTTGATGAATGCTTGCATGCTTTCACCTTGTATTTTGTTTGGACCTCAGTCAAGGATCTCTCGAAGTGGGAGTGTGAATCCTTTGAGTTTTAGAAAGATAAGAATAGCGAAGCCTGGAAACTGAACTAATCTTAGCAGGACATGGGGCAAAAGGAGAGTCTAAGAGAGCTTTGAGTGAAAACAATCCCTAATCCCTAGAAAAAGGCATGAGGGGTTGATATGGTGAAACGTAAATAAAGGCTTAAGGCCATTCCTAGAGATAAAAGCGAGGCGAGCCATCTTGTCTGGATAAGGGGTAACCATTGCACTGTCTTCGAAAAAGCATGGAGATCTATGTGAAGTCGGTTACCCCGAAGAGATCTTGAAAGATAAGAAAATAGAGAGGAGGTGAGCCACTTCGCTAGGATTCAGGCACCCATTGCACTGACTTTCAAAAAAGCATGGATCTCCATGTGAAGTCGGGTAGCCTGATGACTTTATCCTTGGAAGTGAGAAAATAGAGTGATCGCCCAAGCCATGGCGATGAGCGGTCCATGTCCCTGCCCTCACTTATATAATGTAAAGAGGCTTTGGCGTTAGGTTGGAAGTTGGCTAAGGGGTGAGCATCGGTCCCATTAGTCGGATCGGCTGGAGGCCCCTAGAAAATACAAGGTGAAAACTCTTTTGTCACTTGCATGCTTAAAGGTGTGAATAAAAACTTCTTATATAATATCCATCGAGACCTTGACTTCCTTAGCATATTTCTTACATTTGGTTGGCATGAGTTTAGCAGTCTTGGTAGATAGTGTAGAGGATTTCACCAGCTCAACTCCGAACACCTACACATCACTTGAGCGGTTAACCGTGAAAGAAAGAACTATCCTTGGTGCTTACATGATTAGGGTTTAGAAAAGTATGCTTGCTTGAGGACAAGCAAGGTTTAAGTGTGGAAACTTTGATAAGCACCAAGAATAGCACTTATAAGGGGTCTTTATTAGATTAAAAGCGCATCGTTTTAACATCCGATTACAACAATTGCATGCATTTTAGCTCAAATGCGATTAAAATCTTCTAACAACATTCCTAGAAAGAGTTTTGAGGTATTTCACAGGTTGGAGAGGGATTTGAGGCTAAAATAGAGAAGAAGACAAACAAGCCGCAATGTAGTAGCGTCCCACGCAGCCTCACACGCGTGTGGCTGGGCGTGGAATAATTCCATTGAGCTCCCATGCCCGCCACCACGCGTGGAAGCAAGCGTGGTCGGGCCTAGGGCCATTTTGGGAAATTTGTTCCCCTTTGTCACCTATATAATCCATTTTGCCCTAAACCTAAAAAAGGAGGAGAATAGATCAGAAAATTCATAGAATAGGGTAGAATAGATCTAGAGGGTTTTCTCCCCTCTTGGGGGAAAATTCCTTTCTTTCATAGTTTAGGATAGATCAAGGGCAAGAATGAAGATTGAGATTTCAAGATCAAGGTTGTAAAATTCCTCTTTCTAAGGGTGGTAACCATTCTCTTCCATTTCTAATTCAATACTTGTATCTTTGAATTTTCCTTTTTTGTTCTTGTTTCTTAGTATGCTAGAGTAGATTAGATAGGGGATTGGTGGCCCCATGGTAGATCTATGTGAATGTTTAATATTATTGCTTTGATTTGTGAATTGCTTGTTTGTTGGATGTTGAACTTTTGTGGATGATGATCTTCAAGCTTTGTGCCTTTTGTGGCCACATTAGGTAGCAAACCCAAAGGAAGTGAGTGTGTGCGCGATAGCGGCCACTCACGAGTCTAGTTCACCCACATCTCCGCTCTTAGTCCGAAAGGACGAGATCCGAGAGGAGTGGTAGACAAAGTGTTCGATGAAATGCCCCAACCGAATGAGGATGTGGGAGTCCAAAGTGTGACACCACTTGGTGATGTGCCACGAACTCCCTAGTCTATTCCACAACTTGCAATCGCAAAACCATCCAAAGATAGACCACATGTAAAAGCCTAAAACCCCAATCTCCACTTTACTTCTCCTTACTTTGCACAACCACTATTAACCTTCCCCTTCTTACAAATGAATCCAATCCTTCGCATTCCCGTAACTCTTTCTCTTCAACCTCTTAGATGCCAACACACTAATTCGATTCCCATTCGATTCACATTCACTCACCCCATACGTACAATCCTGTCAGGAATCCGGAAATAGTCCTGCAAAGTCTAGTCCCCATATATCAAAAATTTCGCATGCCAGGATGTAGTTTTGCGGCATCTCGTCTTTTCCAGTGATGTTCCCAGTTCGTTGACATCTATCACAGTTTCTTATACAGATTTGAGCATCCCGAAATATTGAGGGCCAGTAGAATCCTGCTTCAAGTGCTCTTCTAGCAGTTCTGTTAGCTGAGTGATGACCCATTCGGTGGCATTCTCCCAAGATCTCATGTCCTTCAGCCTCTGTTACACAACGTCGAATTATTTGATCCGCGCAGACTTTAAAAAGGTATGGCTCGTCCCAGAAATAGAATCGAGATTCTGCTATTAGTTTTCTTTTGGCATGTGTATCCAAGAACTCTGGTAATTCCTTTCCGACAAGGTAGTTGGCTAGATCAGCGTACCAGGGCGTGAGATAGATGCCCATCAGCTTTTCCTCTGGGAAATACTCGTTCACACCTTCAATCGTATCTGGTCCACTATTATTCTCCAACCTTGACAAGTGATCTGCTGCACTATTTTCAACTCCCTTACGGTCAACTATAGTCACGTCGAACTCTTGTAATAGTAAGATCCATCTGATTAGTCTTGGTTTTGCTTCAGGTTTAGCCATGAGAAATTTTATAGCTGCGTGATCGGTGTGAATAACGACCTTTGACATTAAGAGATATGATCTAAACTTATCTAACGCAAACACGATTGCAAACAGTTCTTTCTCGGTCGTGGTGTAGGCTTGCTGCGGCTTAGTCAACATTCGACTAGCATAGGCTATAGGCTGAAATTTCTTATCATTTTTCTGCCCTAGCACGACTCCAACTGCAAAATTACTTGCATCACACATCAGCTCAAAAGGTTGGTCCCATTTTGGTCCTACAAGTATTGGAGTATGTACCATGGCATCCTTTAAATTCTGGAATGCTTTCATTGCGTCCTCATTTAATTCAAACACTGCGTCTTTTTCCAACAGTTTGGTCAACGGTCTTGCGATTTTCGAGAAGTCTTTAATAAATCTTCTATAAAATCCCACATGTCCCAAGAAACTTCTCAGGGATGTCACATTGTGCGATGGTGGTAAGGTTTCAATAATTGTTGTCTTAGCTCTGTCAACCTCAATTCCTTTTTTTGAAATTTTATGTCCAAGCACAATTCCTTCTGTGACCATGTAATAACTTTTTTCCCACGATAATGCCAAATTCATTTGCTGGCATCGTTCCAAAACCTTTTCTAAATTTCCAAGGCATTCTTCAAAAGTTTCCCCAAAAATTGTGAAATCGTCCATGAAAACTTCCATGAAATCACCAATGAAATCTTCGAAAATAGCCAACATGCAACGCATAAAGGTGGCAGGGGCGTTACAGAAACCAAATGACATTCTCCTGTAAGCAAGTGTACCAAACGGACAAGTGAATGTTGTTTTCTCTTGATCCTCCAAGGCTACTGGAATTTGAAAGTATCCGCTCATTCCATCCAAGAAACAGTAGTAACCATACCCGCTTACTCTTTCAATCATTTGATCTATAAAGGGCAATGGGAAGTGGTATTTACGAGTGGCTTCGTTGAGCTTTCTATAGTCGATACAGACTCTCCATCCAATTATCTTTCTCGTAGGAATCAGTTCCTTGTTATCATTTTCAGTGACTATGATTCCTCCTTTCTTTGGTACTACGTGAGTTGGACTGACCCATGTGCTGTCCGAAATAGGGTAGATCATTCCGACATCCATAAGTTTGATCACCTCGTTTTTCACGACTTCAAATGTGTTCGGGTTAAGTCGACGCTGCGGTTGTGCCACAGGTTTGGATCCTTCTTCCAATAGAATTTTATGTGTGCAAATGGCCGGATTAATCCCTTTCAAGTCAGTCATCTTCCAACCTATAGCTTCTTTGTTTCTTTTCAGCACTGTTATCAGTTGTTCTTTTTGTCTTTCTGAAAGATCTGTCGCGATAACAACTGGTAAGTCTTTCCCCGTTCCTAAATAAGCATACTTAAGATGAGCAGGTAGAGGTTTTAATTCTCCTTCATGCATTATCTCATCGTCTTCTTTCCTTTTCTCATTTCCATCATCATATTCCTCCTTCAATTCATCAAATTCATCCCCGTCATTTCCAACCATTTCCTCCGAGACTTCACCAACAAAGTTTATATTCTCAACAAATTCAGAAACACAATTATTATCAAGCAAATTAAAACGATCGACCTCTCGGTGTAAAGCGATATGTAAAGAGTTAAGTTCATGCTCAAAAGTATTTTCATTATAACTCTTAGCACCTATGGGACATTCCCAATTAAAATCATGCCTCTTAGCTTTGGGTACTTCACACAGATAATCAATTTCATCATGCACATAATCAACGAAAAAGCATTCATCACCATCTAGAGGGTATTTCATAATTTTGGTCACGTGAAGCTGGCAGACTCGTCTCCTACACGGATGACGAGTTTGCCTTCCCCCACATCTATTAAAGCTCTAGCAGTCGCCAAGAAAGGTCTGCGCAAGATGAGAGGAATCTCCACATCTGGGTCCATATCTAAAATCACAAAGTCCACTGGAAAAATAAATTTATCAACTCGGACCAAGACATCTTCCACTATACCCCTAGGGTACTTAGTGGATCGATCAGCTAATTGAATGCACATACGTTTGGGCTTAAGAGTTCATAGATTCAATTGTCGATATAATGCGAAGGGCATT
The DNA here is from genome assembly GCF_003576645.1 of Ipomoea triloba. NCBI lineage: Eukaryota > Viridiplantae > Streptophyta > Magnoliopsida > Solanales > Convolvulaceae > Ipomoea > Ipomoea triloba. The sequence continues at coordinate 16,372,380 of NC_044917.1, forward strand.
AGATTAATGCTAGCACCTAGGTCTGCCAAGGCTCTATTAAAAGTCGTTCCTCCTTGATAAGACTCCGAGATACCCTTATTTCAGGCATATTTTAGGGTGTTTTATCGCGTCTATAGCATCCTTACTTAGTAAATTATGTGCGTAAATGCTTGAAAATCACTAACTGATGCGCAGAAGCTACTTTTAGCTTAAAAGAAGTAAAACAGGAGCCCCGGGAGCAAATAGGACCAAAAGTTGAGCTTAAAGAGCAAACCAGGCAAGAGCGGAGCCCGGAGGACCAAACTGGAAGGCGACACGCGTGTGAGCAGGCGTGAAAACTTTCAGAAGCTTCCCACGCACGCTCACACGCGTGTGAGAGGCGTGGAAACGGTGATGCGCGAATTTCAGCTAGGTTTTCATTTCGGAGACTATTTAAACCCCTTTGATGAATTTTCAGAAGAAGGTTCCCATAAATTTAGTTTTCCTTTTCTTAGTTTTTCCTTTGGAGAACTTTCTCCATTTTTTCTTAGCTTTCTAGATTAGATCAATCTCCATTGTAGCAAGACAACAAGCTTGGATTGAAGATCTTCTTCTCTCTAGGTGATCTCTATTTCATTTCTATAATTTTAGCTATCTTGTTCTTGGATTAAATTAGCTTTTGCTTGCATTTCATACTATGAGTAGCTAGTTTAGTCTAGGGATTTGGATTGTGTGATTGAATGTTGCTTGTGTGATGATCTTATCTCTATCTTGGATCTATGAGTTTGTGTTGATGGATTATCTATTCTCGTCTATTGATTGTTGTTTTGATGAGATCTTGTTTGGATTTGGCTAATCTAGATGAGAGATTGAGCTCTTGACTCTTTCATGTCTTTGATTAGAGTTAGGATTTGAAGCTTGACACAATCATAGTTCCTATGGACTTCTTAAGAATAGTAGGATAGTGTGTAGCTTAAGTGTTTGATAAAATTCCTCTTAGAACTTTGGATGCTTGAAGGCATTCCTAAGTCAAAGAAGCCTTAGTACACAAAGGTGGAAAAGGACTAAGACAACACACTCTTGAATAGACAATATCCTAGCAATCCTAATCCTTGACCTTAGACACTTCACTATGCAATATTCATGAACACTATCCAATCCCTACCCCTTTTACATATTCCCAAAATCACTTTTACTTTACTACTCTCTTACACTCAAACCAACCAAATGAACTACTCTCACTCACAAATCCACCCTTCACCACACTCAAATCATATGCATGACCCAATCAAGTAAACTCCCGAACGCTTGACACACCTCTACGTCCCTCCTTCGAGACCGACACTCGGTGAGTCATAGACTTTCCGTTTTAACATAAATATCTTTTGACGAATCACCCCACACAATACTGCATATTCCCTTTCAAAATGGCACCGTTGTTGGGGAGGGCAATAGGTTGTCATATGTTTTTGTTTACTTTGATTGCATGAATGCTAGATTTGAGTAATGTTAATCCATTCCACTTAATTTTGTTTTGTTTTTACTTGTTTTTGCTACTAACCCAATTGACTACTTCTAGGTTGAATGCACACGCGAGCAAAATGAAATCAAGGTTTACTACCCTACATTCCTAAAATTAATAGAGCAACTAGAAGGAAAAATACCCAAGGATCACTAATGGCTTCATCAAGCGCAACAAGAAATCCACAAGGAAGAGGCACAACTGTACCAAATCCACCCCCAGTTCCAATTAATCCACAAGTATCGATTAACCATGAAGAACCAATTATTGAAGAACCACAAGCTAACAGAGCAAACAATCAAGAGAACATTCGTGAAGAAGAATATTAATGGAAATCCTCAAGAACCACAAAGATCAATTGCAGATTACATGACTCCGGATTTTAACATGCACAACTCTATCTATGTACCCCCAATGGAGAACGTCAACTTTCACGTGCATCCAACTATTCTCACACTAGTTCAGAACAATCAATATTCGGGATTACCATCTGAAGATCCCAACGCACACATCACAAGGTTTATACGAGCATGTGGGATATACAGACAAGAAGGCGTTAGCGAGGAAAGAGTTCGACTAAAATTATTCCCATTTTCAGTTATAGGAGAGGCAGCACGATGATTGGAAAACCAAGACGACAATCATTTCAGAATGTGGCAGCAGTTGCATCGTGAATTCATGAACGAGTTCTTTCCCATTACAAAAACCATGAGGATTAGACGATTGATACAAGAATTCAAACAAGGAAGACTTGAAAGTTTGGGAGAGGCTTGGCGAAGATTTAAAGTTCTTAAAAGGCAATGCCCACAAGATCTGATGCACCCATGGGACATGATTAGCTCATTCTATGGAGGGTTGATAGATGAAGGAAAGATGTTGCTTGACTCATCCTCTAGCGGTGCCTTTGTCTCCCTATCTTTGCAAGAAGCTGAAGAATTAATCGAGAGAATATCTAAGAACACATCCTGTTGGTATGACCGAAGAGGAGATCATGGAGGAATTTATGAAGTTGATAATCGAGTGGCGAGTGAGGCCAAAATAGAAGCAATGAATCACGAAATCAAAAAGCTACAGGCTATGGTAGAAAAAATGGAAGGAAAGCCCAAGCCTTGCATGGCATTGGCACTTTATTGTAATATCTGTGGAGGACCTAATGACACCAATATTTGCACTTCTCCGTCTGCATCTGAACAAGTTGAGGCGGTAGATTACCAAAGGAACTCCAACTTTAATGCTTATTAACAAAACCAAAGATCAAACAACAATTGGAAACAGGGAGAGGGTATGGAACAATAGCAACAATGATGGATACCAAGCGCAAAGACAATACAACTATGGAAACAAGCCTGCATATGAACAGAATGACAAGAACAGACTGATGTACAATCAAAACCAAGGAAATGGAAATCAAATGACCCAGTTCATACCACAATACAACTCTCAACTTGATTTTACGCAACAAAGGAGGGATGACATCCGTGAATTAGATGAAAGACTCACAAGGACGATCATGGAACTAAAAAATGATTGGGCAAATCTAAAACAAGAGATTACTCAAGAGATTAGACAAGAAATTTCTAGTCTTTGACAAGAGTCTAAAGCCACACTTAAGACAATTGAGAATCAAATTTCTCAAATGTTTAAGATGATGTCAGACCGACACTACGGACAACTCCCGAGTAACACTGAAAACAATCCGAAAGAGAGAGTCACCGCCATTGATGCAAAGGAAGAAACACATGTGAAATGTGATCCAATGGATGCTATCTGTGGAAAATGTCAATGTAAGGTAGATGACCAAAGAAACAAGACTACCTCTTGTAGTCCCAATCTCGAATTGAAGAACGCGAGCGGTTCATGCACCATATCAATGAAGGAACACAAGGAGAAAACCACTTCGGAAGAATGCCCAAAAGAAAAGGAGTTACCATGAGACAACACCAAAATTGCAAAAGATAAGGAAACGGCTCGAGAAGGTACAATTAACGCTTTTATCCGCAAATTTTTCAATAACAAAGAATGCCGTGAGTTGTTTGAGAATGACAATTGTGATAATTTTACATGTTTAAGCCAATAATCTTCGACTTGTTTGACTGAGGGATACCCTAGAAAGAAGGGTGACCCTGGAGCTTTATTGATTCCTTGTTCTATACAGAACATGGAACCCAGAAACGCTCTTGTTGATCTTGGTGCTTCTATTAATGTCATGTCTTCAAATCTTTTTGAAAAATTGAACTTACCACTTTTGAAACCGACGAGGCTGACTCTACGTTTAGCTGACGGAACCACACGGTATCCTGAAGGCTTAGCGGAAGATGTTTTAGTAAGAATAGGAAAATTTCTTGTGCCTGTCGATTTTATTGTTTGTAAGATTGGTGATGATGATCCCCATGAATCCTTAATTCTTGGAAGACCATTTCTGGCTACTTGTCGTGCACGAATAGATGTTAGTACAGGTTAAATTACCCTGAGATTCGAGGGACAAGCCACAAATGATGAAAAGGAGAAAGCAAAAGAAAGAATTGATGACGATGAAAGGGCAGAGATCGAACCAAAGATGAAACCAAAACCGAAGTGGAGGAATGATAAGCTTACATGGAAGAACACGTGGGTACCAAAATGCTTCTTACCCACTACCAAGGAATATGGTTGAATTTTAACCAAGGTATGATGCGTCTAGCCAATGACGTAAACCGTGGCGCTTCTTGGGAGGCAACCCAAGGTTTTAATAATATGTTTTTACATCATTTTTATGCTTTCGTTTTTAATGTTTTTGTTCTAATAAATTGCTACAATCAAATGGAACCATGTTTTGAGGACTAACTTGTAGGAATCGGGACTAAAAATTGCTTTGGAAAGGCTTAAATTGGACATAGGTATGAAGGGAAATACCAAAACCGGAAGAAAACAATGCAGAGGACTGCCACGTGAGCTCACACGTGTGTAGCCGTGCGTGGGAACGAAGCAGTAGCTTCCCACGCACGCTCACACGCGTGTAGCCGTGCGTGGGAGCAAGGCAGTAAGCTCCCACGCACGGTCACACGAGTGTGACCGGCGTGAAAGCTCCATTACGGAATAAAAACCCTTGTTCGGCCATTCCACACCATTTTGCTCCCAAAACCTATTTTTCTCTTCTCTTCTCCACGCAAGGAAGAACCAAACTCAAGGTTTGAACATATCTCTTACTTTTTACCTTCAAAGAAGACCAAAAACATCAACATCAAGGTAATTTCTCATCTTTTTAACTCTTTATCCTTGAATATTCATGAGTTTGGAAGAGCTTGAATGTGAACTTTATTCTACATTCCCTTGCATGATTTTGAATGTTTTTAATGTTTAAATTGGTTTATAATGCTTCATAGAACTATCCTTTGATGTTTTCTTTCATTATTGATGGTTATATTGATGGATTGTTATATTTTTTTTGAGCTTCAAGTGTGAACACCATTGATGAACAAATGGGTTTGTTAAATTTCTTGTTTAAATCATGAAATTGATGCTTGAATTGGTGAATAAACTTGTTGTAGAACTATTATATGCCATCAATTTGACTTTTCACATGCTACATTGCCCAAATTGAATTTTCAATTTCAAACCCTAATTTTGAATTTGGGGAAGAAGATGAAGTTGACTTTTTTGAAATTCTTGAATTTTGTAGTTGACTTCTTATTTGACTATCAAATTGATATATCTTATGATGATTTTATGCATGTGTGTGATAATGGAATGATATTGTTACTATTCTTATGCTAGAATTGTCCAAAATATAGGGGAAACTATGGCAAAATTTTCAAAAATCCTTAGCCCTATATGTTGTAATCCTTTATCTTGACAAGAAATTTTACACAATGATAATGGTGACTTATTCAAAACCAATTACCATGAATGTTAATTTCTACAATTTGTAGGATGGGACGCTCGAAGGAAATTGCGAAGAAATCAAAACATGATCAGGGAGAATCGAGTCGATCGAGGACACGGCAGCAAGCTACAGCTCAACAGGCTACGCAGGAGCCAGGATCAAGGTCGTTGCGACACTTGACACCCATTCAACTCGCAACAGTGGATAACTATAAAGGGAAGCAGCTTTCTGTTGGCCGTCACTTCGACGATAACGTTTTAAGAGAATTTGGTTGTTTGAACGAAGTAAATAGGCTTCTTAGGCATCCACAGCTCCGCTATCTGTTTGAGTGGAGAGGACCCACCTACGCGCCTGTCACTTATGAATTTTTGGCGACCTTGGAAATTAGAAGGGAAGTCAACAATGCAAGAGAGTCTATTTCATTCACTCTTTTCGGCAACCACTACTGCATGTCTGTTAACACTTTGGGTGTTACACTCGGTTTCTATGATCCAGTAAGCGTGTCCATGCCATATTTCAGAGATTTCAAGGAGGATTTTGATTCAGACGCAATTGCTAGACAATACTGGAGAAGCATCACGAACAATGCCCCATACAACTCATCGAACTTGAAGGCAAAACTCATCACCCGCAATGCTCTGAAGGCTATCAGATTAGCCTTTGCTATAAATCTCTCAGGCAGAACCACAAATCGCAACAAGGTATACAAGTAGGATCTATTCTACATGTGGTGCATGGAGAATGATGTTGGCATCAACATGGGCGTTCAAGCTAGAAAGTGGCTCCAGACCCCGCAAAAGCCTAAGGTTCAGACTGTGTTTATTGGACCTTTTGTTACTAAGCTGTGCATCGGGTTGGGCCTATTGGACCGGTTGATGGGTGAGAGATCTGACGGTTGCACAATGTCTTTCTCCGTGGGTGAGTTCTTTGCCGCAGAATTAAAGCTTGGAGGTGATGATGCACCTGATCTAGAGGCTTCTGATGATGATGATGATGATGAGGACGAGGAAGAGAATGAGGAGGAGGATGCTGCACAGGAGCAAGGCCCTACTCCCATGGATTGGGCCACGACGCAGAATTTTCATAGACAGATCCATGAGGAACAAATGAATTACTGGCGTGAGCAGCATACATGGCAAGAAGGCCACTTCACATCCATCTCCGCGAGACAGGATGTCCACACCGAGGACCTCAACCGCATGAGACAGGCGGTGGAGGATAATGATAGGAGAATTGCCGCTCTTGAAGCTAGATTTGACAGGCAATTCCATTCCTTTGGTGATGACTGATGCTTTCCTTCGATTTTTCTCGATCCTGACCTATTGACATTTGATACTGAGTTCCTTGACAGTGGTTACTATGGTTGCTAGACCCATCTGAATAGGATCCCTATGCGCGGGGTTCCAACTTTTATTTCCTTTATTTCTTTATTATGCTTTACTTATCTTTATTGCTTTATGTTATTTAATTTCCAACTGCTTTACTTTTCTGCATTTCTATTCAAATAATTATACTTATTTATATGCTTTATTATCTAAGTTTTTGTTACTTTTATTGCTTTTATATTTCTGTCAGTTATAATAATTGAATAGTACTCCGAAAACCCTTTTTGTATGTTATGTCTCCATTTCTTATAGAGCATCTATAACGGGAGCAGGCCTATGCTGGAAGCTAAAGTGTGGAAAGAGGGATGCATACTTGGTTTATCCTCTTATCCCTTTTCTAATTTTAAGCCCCGTTTTGATCTTTAAAGTGTGGAAATATTTTCTTTATAGTTTTGTGTATGAGTATATTAGAGCTTACCATGATTAATAGGATCATTTGATGCATACCCTATATCCCAGAGCAATTTCCAAAGTGTGGAAAGAGATTTTTTATTTATCTATCCTTAGTATCCCTATTTCGTTCCTTTATCCTGTGCGTATGGAAACATCGAGGACGATGTTTGCTTTAAAGTGTGGAAAGGACGCATTCCGTGCTTTACATGTTTACATGCTTAGTATTAGAAGTTGAAGCTCTTGGACTGATAAGCGGGTGCATTTGCAGTTTTGAAAAGAGAGTTATTATTTGTGTTATCTAGATAGAATTTTGACTAGATGCCCAAAAATTTTTACTCTCGAAATATCTTTGAGGAAGTTACTTTTCGCACCCATGAGAGTGCTTAGAGCCAAATAAGTTTATATTCTTGCCTGCTTGCATGATGTTCACCTCTTATTTACGTAGGACCTTAGTCAAGGATTTCTCGAAGTGGGAGTATGTACTTTTTAATTTAAGAAAGATAAAACTAGCGAGGCCCGGAATTGAACTAACCTTGGTAGGGCATGGGGCATAAGGTGAGCCTAATGGTAAGCTTAATGAGAAAACAAAAGCCTTGAACATTAAATAGAAAAAGGCATGAGGGGTTGACATGAGGAGAAGTCGAAAAGGCAAAAGGCCAATCACCAAGAGTTTAAAATTGAGGGAAGCCAATTCGTTGGGTTGTGTCCAAACCATAGTCTTCGGTAAGCAAAAAGCTTTATCTTGAGTCGGTTGTTCACATAAAAATATCCCAACAATTGAGAAAATAGAGTTGAGGTGAGCCGCTTTGCTAGGATTCGAGTACCCATTGCACTGACCTTCGAAAAAGCATGGATCTCCATGTGAAGTCGGGTGGCTCGATGACGTTATCCTAGAAAGTGAGAAGAAAGAGGAACCGCGCTAAGCCAAAAAGCGGTGAGAGGTCCATGCCCCTACCCTCATTTACATTTACGTTGGGCTTTGGCGTATAAGGATGGAAAGTTGATTAGCTAGTGCACATCGTTCCCATTAGTGGAATCGGCTAGAGGCCCTATTTAAATAAAAGGTGAACCAAAACTTTGGAAATGCATGCTTGCGTATGGTGCGAGGAGTGTAATCCCTTGTTTTTAATTGTTTATCTACGAAAGGTTTTTATTTCCCGAAAATATTTCTTGAGTTGCTGACATCTGACCAAAATCCTTTGTAGATAACACAAATGATTTCCCCCGTTTCAACAGTCTTAGACACCCATCATTTTGACTTGCCAAAAGCTTTGTTTTGCATGAGAGAGTATCTCGGAAACTTATATGCTTAGAGAGTAAAATGCCTTGCTTGAGGAGAAGCAAGAAACAAAGTGTGGAAAATTTGATAAGACTCCGAGATACCCTTATTTCAGGCATATTTTAGGGTTTTTTATCGCGTCTATAGCATCCTTGCTTGAAAATCACTAACTGATGCGTAGAAGCTACTTTTAGCTTAAAAGAAGTAAAACAGGAGCCCCGGGAGCAAATAGGACCAAAAGTTGAGCTTAAAGAGCAAACCAGGCAAGAGCGGAGCCCCGGAGGACCAAACTGGAAGGCCACACGCGTGTGAGCATGCGTGAAAACTTTCAGAAGCTTCCCACGCAAGCTCACATGCGTGTGAGAGGCGTGGAGACGGTGATGCGCGAATTTCAGCTAGGTTGTCATTTCGGAGACTATTTCAACCCCTTTGATGAATTTTCAGAAGAAGGTTCCCAGAAATTTAGTTTTCCTTTTCTTAGTTTTTCCTTTGGAGAACTTTCTCCATTTTTTCTTAGCTTTCTAGATTAGATCAATCTCCATTGTAGCAAGACAACAAGCTTGGATTGAAGATCTTCTTCTCTCTAGGTGATCTCTATTTCATTTCTATGATTTTAGCTATCTTGTTCTTGGATTAAATTAGCTTTTGCTTGCATTTCATACTATGAGTAGCTAGTTTAGTCTAGGGATTTGGATTGTGTGATAGAATGTTGCTTGTATGATGATCTTATCTCTATCTTGGATCTATGAGTTTGTGTTGATGGATTATCTATTCTTGTCTATTGATTGTTGTTTTGATGAGATCTTGTTTGGATTTGGCTAATCTAGATGAGAGATTGAGCTCTTGACTCTTTCATGTCTTTGATTAGAGTTAGGATTTGAAGCTTGACACAATCATAGTTCCTATGGACTTCTTAAGAATAGTAGGATAGTGTGTAGCTTAAGTGTTTGATAAAATTCCTCTTAGAACTTTTGATGCTTGAAGGCATTCCTAAGTCAAAGAAGCCTTAGTACACAAAGGTGGAAAAGGACTAAGACAACACACTCTTGAATAGACAATATCCTAGCAATCCTAATCCTTGACCTTAGACACTTCACTATGCAATATTCATGAACACTATCCAATCCCTACCCCTTTTACATATTCCCAAAATCACTTTTACTTTACTACTCTCTTGCACTCAAACCAACCAAATGAACTACTCTCACTCACAAATCCACCCTTCACCACACTCAAATCCTATGCATGACCCAATCAAGTAAACTCCCGAACGCTTGACACACCTCTACGTCCCTCCTTCGAGACCGACACTCGGGGAGTCACAGACTTTCCGTTTTAACATAAATATCTTTTGACGAATCACCCCACACAATACTGCATATCTCCTTTCACTCCTATATTACAAGGTATAGTAAAGCTTCCAGGATCTTTTAATTTTCTTGGCACATTCTTATGTAATATAGCAGAACATTCTTCTCCTAACACAACAGTAGCAGTTTCAGCTAATCTCTTTTTGTTAGATAAAAGATCTTTAAGGAATTTGGCGTACCTCGGCATTTCTCCTAGTGCATCGATGAATGGCATATCAACGTGTAATTGGCGTAGCATTTGTAGGAACTTATCGTACTTGGCATTGTCGATATCGGTGCGGAATCTCTGAAGGAACGGAAGTTTTGCTTTCGGTACAGGTGGTGGTTCTTGCATGATTTCTTTTCCTTTTCGAGAGGGTTGTGGTTGTATTTCTTCCCTTCTGAGTTCTTCTTCAGGTGCTCGTTCGGCTTGCGTTGAATTGATGGTCTCTTCATTGTCCATTCTTGGTTCTTTTGTCGGAATGGATTGTGGCGGAGGTGGAACAACGTCTGGAAGTGCTCTTCCGCTTCTCAGTGTTACGGCATTCACATCTTTTTCTCCCTGGGATTGGATCATTTCCATAATTTTTGCGAGTGTGCTTTCAACCGTTTGAAGTGGTGAAAGTGTCTCGTGGCGTAGTTCTTGAATTTCTCCCAGCATCTCTTTAGTAATGGTTTCTTTAAGTCTGGCATTCTCCTCCCTCGTTTCTTGGATGAAATCATTTAAACGTTGCTCGAGGGTGGTTTGGTTGTTTTCAGGCGAAAGAGGCTGTTCTGGGGAAGTAGAAGAATAGGCATATGCATCGGCTCTGTCCACGTCCTCACCACGCGTGTGACTCGGCGTGGAATTGTTCCAGTGAGCTCCCACGCCGGCACACACGCGTGTGGATCTCGTGGTCGGGTCACAGCTCGCAAAAATTTCAGAATTTTGATGGTTTGGTTCGTCGAAGTGCGTTGGAAGGTAATAAGGAGGTATCTCGTGGGTAGGGTATCTTGAGGGTTGAAAGTGCTGAGTTACGTAAGCTTGTTCATGATAATAATTTGATGGTGGAGGTATTGAGTATGGAAAAGACGGTGGGTAAGGAAAATGGTAGTTATGATAGTATTGAGGCGGTGGGTATGGAGGTTGGGGTTGTGAAGGATAGTAGGGATTTCTTCCGTATGGTATGTAGCTATGGTAAGCTCGATCATTAGGTGGCGGTGGATCCATGATTATATCAAAGAATTCCTGCAATCAAATTTTCACGCAAAGAATCGGAGCACAAGAGGTAGCTCCTTTTACAGATTAGCTCAAGTAATGTGTGGTCGGGTGCGGAAGTGTAGATGGCAATATAAATCAAGACAAAAGAGAATGAAGTAAACAAGTTATCCAAACGATTCAAGATAGTAAAACTTTAAATTCACCGTTTGCCATCCCCGGCAACGGCGCCATTTTGACAGGATGTTGTATCGCGGTGAGGGTGAATGTGAAGGTGGAGTGCTATATGGAGGGTGTTAAAACGAAGAGTCATAAACTCCCCGAGTGTCGTATCTCTCGCGGATGGCAAATTGGAGAATATACGGCTTTGCTACCTCGGTTTGTTTGAATAACGTTAAGATTGAGCATATGGATATTGGTAAAAGGAAGTGTTAAGAGGGCAAGGGTGGCTAAAATAAAGAAGTAAACAAAGGGGAATAAAGGCAGATGGGGCTAAGATATCATGGAGATTGGTTAAAGGCGCAAGGTAGAGTGTTGATTTCTTTTGAGTTATGGTTGAAGGAGCTTGGAACATTGTCCTGAGTGGCGTCACACTCAAGCTCCCAATCCTAAGTCGGTTGGTGAATTTCATCAAACACTTTGTCTACAAGTCCCCTCCGGATCTCATCTTCTCAGATTGAGAGCAGGAGATGTGGGTAGTGGGCTACCTCTCTTTGCGATATCTCGTCAAAGAGATGATCCTATACTCTTGGAAAGATCGGGGCCCTTGATAAGTGCCAAAAGTAGCCATATTTTAGGGGTCATTTAGGTGTAAAATATGTTTTAATAGATGTCCATTAGGCCTAGAAACATGCTAAGATAGGGTAATTTCATTGCATATAGGTCTAGGGACTAATCTTGTGTGTTTTTATATAATTTGCACAATTCTTGCACTTCGCAGGGCATTCCGGCGACACTTCAGTAAAACGGACGTAACCGAAGCTAGGAATGTCCAAATGAGGCGAGACAGGTGGCTATGGAACCGTATCGACGAGAGCTACAGCATAGAAGAAGACAGAAGAAGCAAACTTCACCACGCACGCTCACACGCGTGTGAGCGGCGTGGTTGCTTACTGGTTCGCTCCCACGCACGCTCACACGCGTGTGAGCCGCGTGGACGCGACACAGCGCGGAAATTATTAGGGCGAGATTTTGGGGGCTATATATATGCCCTTTATAGGTCTTTTAGATAAGTTCCCCACAGCCCCAATAAACTTTAGATCTGGTTTTCATCTCCAATTTCTTCCCCTTTGGGGAGGAAGGAAAACACTCCTTAGAATAGATTTAGCTTAGGATTTGAAGATGAAGATTATGTAGATTCAAGCTTCATTAGGTATAATTTCTCTTCCTTTAGTATAAAGTTTGAATCTTTACTTTATTGCTTTGTTTTCCTTGTTTCTATTTATGTTTATTATGTTAGAGTAGAGTAGTTTGGGTGTGTGTGCCCTTGTTGATCTATGGATTGATGCTTATAATTTGATATTATGATCTTGGTATTGTGGGAGTATGATTGATGAATGTATGGATGATGTTGTTCAATCTTTGCTTCTATTTCCGGCCGGGGTAGTTAGTGAACCGAGTAGAAGTGAGAGTGTGCGCGATAACGGCCTCTCATGAGCCCAACTCATCTATATCTCCGCTCTTAATCCGAAAGGATGAGATCCGAGAGGAGTGGTAGGCAAGGTGTTCGATAAAATGCCTCAACCGAATGAGGATTGAGAGTTTGAGTGTGACGCCACTCAATACAAAGACCGTGACTCCCTAGATCAATCCCGAAACCCAATTCCAAGCTACCTACGATAATCAATCCTTTGGCTTAACTTTGGCATGCACCCCTTTCTTTTACCTTTTGCATTTTCCATCTTATTTTACCTTTAAAACCTTTACCCAACCAACCATGAACCAACCTTCTCGCTATGATTCTTGTAACTCTTACCTTTCAACCTCATAAATTTGGTTCCCATTCGCCATCCTTGAGAGACACGACACTCGGGGAGTCTTGACTCTTCGTTTTACCACTTCACCTTCACTCCCACTATACATACAACATCAAAATGGCGCCATTCCCGGGGATGGCAAATGGTCCTTGAGTTTTGTTGACATCTTTGAAGTAGATTTGTTAGAGTTCTTGAATTTTTTTCTTTTTGTTTATATTATTTTCTTATTTTTGTTACTTGTTTGAGAAGTGAGCTTAAATTGCCTTGTATATCTTGTGCTCACTTGCAACTATTTTTAGTTGCAAATATTTGTTGTTGGCTAAGCTTTGTGCAGGAAATTTTTATTGAAAATCATTTGAAAGTTTGCCAATGTGTGCTTATATGCATCCCCATGGCTACCCACACCATGGAGGACAATCTTATAGAAATCCTCAACCCCAACCATATCCCTATTACCCCCATTCCACCTATACTTACCCTCCACCAACATACCACTATCCACCTTCATATCCTTACCCATTTCCACACCACCACTTACCACCTCCATATCATTATCCATTTCATATACCCAATCATCACCCATATCCATATGAAACACCACCTCCACCTTTCCAAGAAAATTACTCTTCACAATCACCCAATTTTCAAGAAATTGACTCATTAAGCTCCAAAGAAATATCCCAAAGCATAGAGAATAAGCTTGCACAAATGATGAGAACAATCGACCCAAGCTATACTCCCGAGTCAAATTCATTCCCTACTTCCCACCTAAACACCCACTACCCACCTCCATCACAAACTCACCAAGAAAACAATACTACCCATTTCTTTGAAACATCATCTTCTTTCCCATATAATACCCACACAAATCCTTGTGATTATATCCCACCGGCCACGGACGAAATTGAAATCCTAAAAGCGAAAATTGAAGAATTCACGAGGATGGCCAAGGAGGATACGGCTAAACTAAAAGCCGAGATCAAGAGCGAATTGAAAGACTATCTCGTTACCCTCCGGGAGGAAGGACTTCCACTAGAAGAGGTTGAAACGAAGATGCTATCCATGATGGAGGAACTCATGAAGATGAATGAGTCCCGAGCTAACTCCACCATCATAGATGGCATCCCCACTTTGGAAGCCCATCCAAGGATTGTACAAGAAGTCGAAAACGCGCAAAATGCTAAGGAAGAGGAGAGTTTTGAAGAAGTGGAGGATTGTTATGCCCCGGTGCTTGAAGAAGTTCCAATTTTCGAATTGGAAAATCAAAAGGAGGTAGAGATGGAGAGTGAGGATGATGACATTGAGACGGTGTGGGAAGATGAAGAGCCAACATGTGGTAAAATTCCTAATCCTTCTTGCATTAATCTTCTTGAAAATCCTTGTGCTCTTTTTGAAAACACCCTTGACACTTGTGTAGATGACTCCCTTTGCATTAATATTTCCATTACATGTGATTATGATTGCTTTAAATTTCGGGAGGATGATTCCATGAAAAATTTTGATATATTGACTAATGCTTGTAAGGATTCTATCTTGTTTGCTAATGATTATGATTGCTTTAACTTTTTAGAAGATGAATCCTTTGTCTTGGGTGAAAGAGAGTTGATGAGTGAGGGGGATGATGCTTCGTTTTACTCATGTGAGAGTGAGAGTAATTTTTGGGAAGATGAGAGAAAGGAGTGTGAGGAAGGGATGATAGAAAATGATGAGATTTTCTCGTTTGATCTTATGGAAAAAGTTGAGTGGAGAGACTTGACTACATTTGAAAATGAGGAAGGGAGTGAGGAGATATGGTTTGAAACAAATGAGAAGATCTTTAGGGGGGGGAGATAAGGAAGGAGAGGAAATGAACACCATCCTAGAAGAGTTAAGGAGGGTGTTTGAGGTTAAAATTCTTCCATCCATGCATTTTGTTCTTCCTTTGCTTATGTGGGTATTCAAGGATGTTACCCATCTTGGGGTATTCCTTGAAGCTAAGGTTCACGGGACGCTTGGTAAGGTCCCAAAATCTGTGTGCTTTGAAGGATAGAGCACACAACGTCTGGCCAGGAGACGTTAAATCATGGCGCACATGGGAGGCAATCCCAATCCTTAGATTAGAACTTTATTTCTTGTTTACTTTTCTTTTTTCTTCTTTATTAGCAATATTTCTTTTTAGAATAGCCTTGCTTGAGCTAACATTGCAGGTGATTTTGGTGCTAAGCCATGACAAATGAGCTAAACCGGATCAAACATGGAAGGCAAAAGCCGGGAGACGAAGAAGGTGATCAGCATTGCTGACCACGCCTGCTCACACGCGTGGTGACAGGCGTGGAATCTTTCCAAAGCCGCTCCATGAGGACCACCACGCGTGTGAGTCGCGTGGACAGGTCCTGGACAGATTTTCGTGCATTATTTTCTTTTCATCCAATTTTTATGAGTCTCCAAGGTCTGGCCGTGCCAAAAATCATCTCCTATCTTGATTTACATATCTTTCTTATTGCTTTTGTTTTAGTTACTTACCTTGTTTTAGGATTTATACTTTCATTATGAATAAAAGAACTTCCACCAGGCCATTGCACGTCAATTGGTTGTCTTCTTGTGCTAACATTGTTTCATGTAGCTTGGAGAACGAAGGCAAAAGAGATGTTAGAAGCTTAAAGTGTGGAAATGAAGGGATACTTACTTGGTTGTAAACCTCTTATCCCTTTTACCTTTTCATGCCTCGTTTTTCAATTGTAAAGTGTGGAAATTGAATTGTTATACGTGTTCCTTGCATACTTGATAAACACATGCTATTTTGCACACACATAATGCTATATTGTTGACACCCCCACACCCCCGGAAACACTTCTAAAGTGTGGAAAGGGTTTGATTGATTTTGAATGGTCGTGCTCCTTTGTTCCACTTGATCTTCATGACAACATCGAGGACGATGTTTGTTTTAAAGTGTGGAAAGGATGCACTTTGTGCTTATATTGTTTGTTGCTTGATTGATATATTGGTCTTGTCTTATGGGTGTGTTTTATCTTTGGAGAGTGTGTCATTGTTCACATTATCTAGGGAGAATGTTAATCATATGCCAAAAATAAAATTTTTTCTCTTTGAATATCCATGGGAAGTACCCCTTCTTTGACCAAATGAGCTTTAAATTCTTGAATGCTTGCATGATATTCACCTCTTATTTTCCTTAGACCTTAGTCAATGATCTCTCGAAGTGGGAGTGCGCACCCCTTAATTTTAGAAAGATAAAGTGAAAGCGAAGCCCGGAATTGAACTAATCTTGGTAGGGCATGGGGCAAAAGGTGAGCCTAATAGTGAGCTTAGAGTGAAAAATCCCTTAATCCCAAGAAAAAGGCATGAGGGGTTATATGGAGAAACAGTAGAAAAGGCAAAAGGCCAATCCTAGAGATAAAAATTGAGGAAAGCCATCTCGCTAGGTTGTGTTCAACCATAGTCTTCATAAAAAGCAAAAGCTATACCTGGAATCGGTTGTCTACATAAAATGCTCCTAGGAGATGAGAAAATAGAGTGGAGGTGAGCCGCTTCGCTAGGATTCGGGCACCCATTGCACTGTCTTCGAAAAAGCATGGAGCTCCATGTGAAGTCGGGTCGCCTGATGACGTTATCCTAGGAAGTGAGAAAATAGAGTGATCGCCCAAGCCATGGCGATGAGCGTCCATGTCCCTACCCTCACTTATTTTACGCGTTGGGCTTTGGCGTTTAGTTGAAAAGTATTGGTTGAGGTGTGCACATCGTTCCCACTAGGGGGCTCGGCTTGAAGGCCTTTGTAAAATTTGAGGTGAATCTAATTTGGATTGCATGCTTGGTTGAATGAAGGGTGTGTGCGTTGCATTTTCCAAATGAGGCCATAGGGGTTTTGCTTCGTTTGTATATTCTTAGAGTGTATGGCATGTGGTTACCATTCTGTGTAGATAATGTGCGGAATTTCACCCACTCCGTTGTTACACCCTAGAGTTGATAGACCGATTAATTGATTGAGTAACATAGCTACCTTTGGCACTTAAATGATTAGCGTTTAATTGTGAATTGCTTGAGGACAAGCAAAGTTAAAGTGTGGAAAATTTGTTAAGTGCCAAAAGTAGCCATATTTTAGGGGTCATTTTGATGTAAAATATGCTTTAATAGATGTCCATTAGGCCTAGAAACATGCTAAGATAGGGTAATTTCATTGCATATAGGTCTAGGGACTAATCTTGTGTGTTTTTATATAATTTGCACAATTCTTGCACTTCGTAGGGCATTCCGGCGACACTTCAGTAAAACGGACGTAACCGGAGCTAGGAATGTCCAAATGAGGCGAGACAGGTGGCTATGGAACCGTATCGACGAGAGCTACAGCATAGAAGAAGACAGAAGAAGCAAACTTCACCACGCACGCTCACACGCGTGTGAGCGGCGTGGTTGCTTACTGGTTCGCTCCCACGCACGCTCACACGCGTGTGAGCCGCGTGGACGCGACACAGCGCGGAAATTATTAGGGCGAGATTTTGGGGGCTATATATATTCCCTTTATAGGTCTTTTAGATAAGTTTCCCACAGCCCCAATAAACTTTAGATCTGGTTTTCTTCTCCAATTTCTTCCCCTTTGGGGAGGAAGGAAAACACTCCTTAGAATAGATTTAGCTTAGGATTTGAAGATGAAGATTATGTAGATTCAAGCTTCATTAGGTATAATTTCTCTTCCTTTAATATAAAGTTTGAATCTTTACTTTATTACTTTGTTTTCCTTGTTTCTATTTATGTTTATTATGTTAGAGTAGAGTAGTTTGGGTGTGTGCGCCCTTGTTGATCTATGGATTGATGCTTATAATTTGATATTATGATCTTGGTATTGTGGGAGTATGATTGATGAATGTATGGATGATGTTGTTCAATCTTTGCTTCTATTTCCGGTCGGGGTAGTTAGTGAACCACGTGGAAGTGAGAGTGTGCGCGATAGCGGCTTCTCACGAGCCCAACTCATCTATATCTCCGCTCTTAATCCGAAAGGATGAGATCCGAGAGGAGTGGTAGGCAAGGTGTTCGATAAAATGCCTCAACCGAATGAGGATTGAGAGTTTGAGTGTGACGCCACTCAATACAAAGACCGTGACTCCCTAGATCAATCCCGAAACCCAATTCCAAGCTACCTACGATAATCAATCCTTTGGCTTAACTTTGGCATGCACCCCTTTCTTTTACCTTTTGCATTTTCCATCTTATTTTACCTTTAAAACCTTTACCCAACCAACCATGAACCAACCTTCTCGCTATGATTCTTGTAACTCTTACCTTTCAACCTCATAAATTCGGTTCCCATTCGCCATCCTTGAGAGACACGACACTCGGGGAGTCTTGACTCTTCGTTTTACCACTTCACCTTCACTCCCACTATACACACAACATCAGCCCTCGATCTAACAAGATCATACAAAACATACACACAATTTCAACATTCCCCAAAGAAATCAAACTCATTCATCAAATTAGATCATGAACACCAATCATCCATTCAATCTAGCCCCTATCCTAGGGATTAGCCTCTCATAGGCTTTAACAACATCAAAGCATCAAAATAGAAAAGCATATCTACAAGATCAAGATAAAAAGCAAACAACTTTAAGGAAAAGGAAAGGCAAGAGAAATCCAAAGAGAAAACAAGTCTTTTAATGAAAGAAGTTACCCAAAAGATCTCCAAGGTGTGAAGATCCAAGTTCTACCCGCTAAGGAGCTTCTCTTCCTCCTCCAAGTCCTATCTAAACCTAATCTAAAATGTAGAATGAAAAATGTGACAAAAGACTCTCTAAACCTAGCTGAAATGTCCCTTAAATACTAAAACATCGCGCAGATTTCTGGTGCCGCCCCACGTCTACCACACGCGTGTGGACTGGTGTGGACAGTTACTTGAATATTTCCACGCCAGCTTACACGCATGGTGAGGCTCGTGGGCGTGGTTCTTCGTTTTCGTTTCCTTTTGTTGTTTCCGGTTTGGTCTTCGTGTGTTCCCATGTGGATTGATTCTTCTTTTCAATTATTTATGCTCTCTTTTGGTTGATTTCAGCCTTCATTCCTAAGGAAATTCTTCAAAACATTCCACACAGAACTCATTTGCAATTTGTTAGTAAAATAGCATATAAACACGTAATTGCACTCTCTAAGACTTGTTTTTAGCAAGAAATCAACTTAATAAGTTATAGATAAATAGGTACTTTTGGCGTCTATCACTATTTTAATGAGTGGGAGTGGCAGACGTGTCAACTCTGAGCTCTTAGCTATTAGAGGTAGTGTTCAAGTTCAGTTATAAAGAAGTCACGGAATACAGTTAGCATTATGCTAACATTAAGAGATCTCTACTTAAGGCATGCTTTTAAAGATTTTAGAGATCATACAGTGTACTCTTTTGTACAAATATTTTGGATGGTTTCTCTCTCCAGTTGTGTACATAATATATTTTGAGAAACATCCCTTAAGTTAAAGTAATAACCAATCTAGTCCTAGTGCACAACCCAATAGAGTGATCTATATTTCGCAATAGCATCACTGGAGAACTAACTTTAAGAGCAAGTGAATGGTTAGGAATACCTTAGCATCGCAATCCATTTCGGAATTCCGGGGTGTGCAACTCAGCAAATGAATCTATAGATGTATCAGAGTGACAAACAGTGTCACAACTAAAATATGTTCTACCATCCATCGGATTCAAATTACTCATATACTGATTGATTTCATTCACTACATCTAGAGTTTGGGCTAATATAGCTCGACCATTCAAGTATTGTATATCACAATAATCTGTTAAAAAAAAAAGGGAAATGTGTTATTAACTATTGCTTCAATTGGGTTACATTGGCTTTGTAACAAATTGCCTTTTGGAATATCTATGTTTGAATGGTCAACATTTTCCATACCAAATTCACCATTGATCACCTATAGCAGCTATCCAATTTGCAAAATCTCAATTCGTGCACGACAATCAATATCTCCTATTGCCTGTAATCTTAAGTTCTTAATTAGTCTTAGAACCTTACAACTATTCACAAATAAGAAGAGTTAATGTTTGTCCAAACAATATATTCCCTTGTCCGCTTTGGAATCGTTGGTAAAATTTGTTGGAAATCACCACCGAGAACTACTATCTTACCCTCAAATGTCAAATTGAACTTAAGACATTTTCAAACCTCATCAAATATCTCATTGTTCGATCCAATGCTTCAAAGCAGTGCTTATGCAGCATAGGTGCCTTAATCCTCATCCAAAATAATTAGCTTGCACTTGATAATTAACTCAGCAAAATCACTACCTTGCGTTATATTACATGTTGAATCATCGTTAATCTAAATAGGTATGACAAATCGAGAATGTGCAGTTCTACCACTAGACATAAGAAGATAAGCAATACAACTCGAAACAACATTTAAGACAATATCACCTTGTGAACATATAGCAACGAATAATGTTTTTCTAACAAAAGTTTTCCTTGTACCCCCATAACCATACATAAAATATAATCCACCATTATGAGACTCAACATCACCAAGTATAATATCATACACATATTTATGTTCTATAGTTAATTGACTAACCAAGGAATCATGTTCCCTTATAAGCTCGTCATGATCATATGATAATTCCTCATACAAAAAACGATTTCCAAACAGAAATTGAAAAGTTGAGTCAGGAATAGGCATGGAGGGGTAATTTTCCACACTTTTGTTCTACAGTTTGAGCAATTTTTCCAACTCAATTAAGGCATAATTTTTCTTCTCATCATCCGTTAGAACCAAACCTAGAAAAATTAATGGCTATTAATAATTACTTAGAAACAATAAATTCAGTTAATAAATTATTATTTATCAATTTTAAATGAAAAAAAAAGGGGAAAAAATACCTGAATCAAATAGTAATGTTCGTTGATTATATTGCGCATCTTCAGCGAAATGATGTCATACAACATTCCATACATTCTCTGGTTAACTAAGAGCATTTGATGTAAGCATCATTACAAATAACCTCCGCATTGACGATGCTAATGACCATTCACTTGCTTCATTTATTGCATCAATATATTCTCTATCATCTGCTAACAATCCACGTGTATAACATGCATCTCTATAAGACAAATATTGAACACCATCAACAACCTTGATATCTTGAAAACATGTAGGACCACATACCGAATTCAGCACACACCTCATAAAATAAATTTCACCACTCACAGGTGAAACATAAAACATACGTTGCTGATGACCATTCACTTGCTTCATTTATTGCATCAATATATTCTTTATCATCTGCTAACCATCCACGTGCATAAAATGCATCTCAATAAGACAAATATTAAACACCATCAGGAACCTTGATATCTTGAAAGCATGTAGGACCACATAACAAATTCAACAGACACCTCATATAATAAATTCCACCACTCCCAGGTGGAACATAAAACATATGGCCTATGGCAAATCCCCTTTTCCTAGGATGTCATTGGCGAATATTTTTTTCCACACAAACTTATTTGGCATTTCAGAATAAGTTAATCCCTATACTTCTAAGTATTGCTTATTAGCTTCAAACCATCCGAGGAACATACTTTCCCCTATTGTATGTCGGCTAAAAACAACATCAACAAAATCATCATCATTAAAATACACAGGTTATTGCTCAGGCAAATGAAAACTAATTCTTTCAACTAAAGGGGTCCTAAAGATTTGAAATATTATAATTATGTTATGTTATTAAAAACTATAAATGCTATTAAATTTTATATATATAAAAAAAGAAATATGAGGATCATTCATTTATAAGATTTTGTTATTTAATAAATATATGTTTATGTGTTATCATAAAATTATGAATATACATATTTGCAATTAAATTAAGAATTGATATTTACGGGGTGTTTGGTTGGAGGGAATTACAATTCCATTCCCACTTAATTCACATCTAATTCCAAAGGCAACCAAATTCCTCTATTTGGTTGGAGGGAACTACAATTTCACGTAATTGTAATTCCCTCATTTTCATGGAATTAGAATCACTTCCCCCCACCCCCCCCCCC
>NC_044917.1:16394501-16419834 GCF_003576645.1 Ipomoea triloba
CCCCCCCCCCCCCCCCCCTCCCTCATTCTCATGTGTAGTTGCCACATTGCATAGAGTAGACTACTACACTGCTTCCTGTAACTCTTTTGTTCGACCATTGTCAAGTACATGAGAGTCTATTATGATCATTGTGGACCAAGGGACATGGTTAACCTATAATTCAGTTCTTCAATATCATATGATTGTGTCTTTATTGTAAATCAATACATAACCTTAAAAGTATAATTTATTATCCTATTTGTGTAGACTAACAGTTCTTCATGTCAAAGTGTTAGGTGAATGATGAAACTAATTTTTGATGGCAATTAAAAAATTGAATTCCTTTCAAAAAATTCATATAAATTGCTAATTGTGCAATTAGAATTACATGCTTTTACTAATGAAATTAAAACAATTACAATAAATGATGCTACTAAAACCTTTTGTGCCTAAATAATCAAAATGTGGTCAAACTGATATTATTACATATCCATTATAAACTAATGAGTATTTTCATGCAATATTTCTAAATCTTATTTCATATCTGAAAGTATTGTATATGTGATAACTCTATATTCAAACATAGATTTTTGTTATATATGCCATGTTAATATATATATATATATATATATATATATATATATATATATATAGTTTGGTGGGAATGTAAATAATGACTGATAGTTATAGTGTAATCAAAATTTAAATTCCTTTAAGTGTTAAAGAGATAATTTATAACATACATTACAACTATGTTTATTAATTATTATAAATATGTTCTAATTTCTAAGTTGTCAATATCTTTTAAAAGTGCACTTTCTAATTTACTTGAGATTGAATTTTATTGCTATTAAGATCATACTCTGCTCTGATGATTTCAGGTGTCAATGGCAATGCTCTTGGTATGTTGTTGGAAGCCTTAAAAAGGGTTACAAAGGAATTGATTCAAGTCTTCATAAAATATAGCTTTAAAGTGATATACAAAGGTAAGTAATGACTAATTAGTAATCACCTCTTGTTTCTTGATTTTTTCCTTTTGCTTCAATGATCTTGTTTCTTGATTTTTCCCTTTTGCTTCAATGATCATACACTGCTCTTGTGATTTCAGGTGTGCATTAAGAACCCTTGATTATGCAGAGTCACAGGTTGCTTGGTATGCTGTTGAAACCGAATTCTAACAATTTTTCTGTACATGATTATACTTCGCCTCTCCCAGTCTTAACCACCATTCCGTATAATACATATAAGCACACTAATGTACAATGCTATAGATAATTATATAAATTGATGTAATGTACAATAGAAATTTACATTTATAGTTAATAATTAATTTTTTTAATCTACACGGAGTATAATACATATTGTTTTTATATTTTATATTTTTTATTTTTTGTCTAAGTTTCAACACTCAACAGTGCAGCACCCACTTTTAAATTAAATACAAATTATCTTCAACAACAAAAAAAAAAATTTCCAGCCCCCTGTCGCAATTTGTCTCTCACTGTCACCGCGCACCGCAGTAGGCCATCGTGGACCAGCCTCCAGGGATCGAGGCCGCCCCTCTGTCTCTCGCAATCTCATTCAGTCTCTCATTCTCCATCTTCTGATTCTTCTCCAAACACTCACACCCCATTCTCCTTGCCACCACCGTCCATCTTTTCCGTCGTCTGATCCCGGCAACCGTCCACGTGGACTGCTCCAGGGATACAGTTTCCAGATCCACGTCTTGGCGCCGTCTCCATCGCTTCCACGCTCCAGATCTGGTATTTCTGCTCCACTGCTTTTTGGAGGAAGGACAAAATATTTTTTTTTTAATGTTCTGAAATTTCTTTTGTTTGGTTTTTGAAATTTTGATTTTATTCTTGCATCAAATTTTCTTATATTGTCAAACATGAATAAAAAATTATTTTCAAGCATGTTTTACAGAATTCTAATTATTAATATTATTTTATTTTTTTGGAATGTCATCTTATTATATTTTTAGATAAGAATTAAAATATGAATTGTTATTTGTTAGTTACAAAATAATAAGAACATATTAAGCAAAATTTTAAAGCAATTTCGTTAAATTTATTTATACCCTCATGAAGAGTAAATTTTGTATGCTAATTTATAAAACCTGATTTTATAAAGTAATCAATTAACTGAAAAACATCCAGAATATATATAACAAAATGAGTTACAACATAGATACATATGGTATGCAACTATGCAAGTATTTATTACTCCGTAGTATTTTAAATCAAAAGTAATAGGCATATAATGATTTGAATAGCTTGTGAATGTGTAGGAATCTGTCTTCATTAATGCTGCAACCCAATATAAGGTGTGAACAAAATTCTTATCTACTTAGAAATTTTCATTCTGGGAACTGTTTGCTCTCTTCATTCTGGGAATTTTTTTAACAAATCAGTTTGGTCATTGGTTTATGTATTCTTAAGGTAGCCAAAAAAGTTCCCAGTACCTTTATTTGCATCTATTTCTTCTTCGTTTTGCAGCCTATGGTAACATTGTTTGTACTGCTTTATCAATTTTTGACTTGATTGCTTGGAACTGAACCTCTTCTACTGCAGTATGTTTTAATGCTGTGAATACATTCCTGGTAATATGTACCATAGATGACCTGCTTAACTGTGAAAATATTTACTCCATGTTGTCATGTTTTTTCTTCTATTTTGGAAAAGATATGTACTGCCTACATTTATTATAAATGTTACAACAGAACTGACAATATCCAAGGGACAAATGGAATACTACACTTTATATGACCACATTATCATTTAGAATGTAAGAATAGGCACAAACATACTTAAGTTTTATATGCTCATGATGATTTCAGGTGTGAATGCCAGGAGTATTGCTTGGCATTCTGTTGAAATCCTAAAAAGGGATTCTATAATACATTCTGAGCATGTGTGTCCATTCTATTGCTTGCCCCATTCACTCTTCACTGACAAATGTAAAAAAAAAAAAAATGGAGGAATTGCATATTGCAAAAGGTTATAGCTTTAGTATGAGTTATTACCTCTTGTTTCATGATGTTTTTCTCTCCTTCCGCTTCAATTGATGTTTTTCTCTCCTTCCGCCTCAATGTAAAAGTGAGGATTACACCGCAGGATATTTAATATTTATAGGATATATTCATGAATTTGAAATTCGAAATGACATTTATTGGTAATCTGGGCGGGAATTGGTAACATGCTTTTCTTGGAAATTGCAATGCACATGGCTCAAGGTGTCAATATACACCATTTCCCCCTTTTTCAGATTTGTCTTCTCAATAAAATATTTTATGTCCTTTTTTTGAATAAAAAATAAACCTGTCATCATCATCATAATTTTACTACGTAGTATATACAAATGCAAGACACAATAATACGTAAGCAATATTTGTAGACAATAAAACGGCACCGTTTTTTCTTAGGCGGGAGTTTTCGCTCCATCACGTTTTCCTAGGCTTTTGGCTATTTCATATAGTAAGATTGTTTACAAATTACATGAACATTTAGTTTACTACATGTGGATATAATAATGATGCATGTGGACATTTTATTATTTCTATAAGAACATTCTTGCATATTATGTGAATTTTATGTCAAGAAAACAATGATGCCTTACTCTTGCTTGTTAGCTCCACACATTTTGAGTGCATGAAATATTAACTCCACATTGGTTATGATATATGCTACAACATGCACCATCACGCAGAATAGAGGATGTGACGTTACAAGAAAAAGGAAACGGGAAAGCAGATTCACAAACCATAGGATCTAGTCAAATTTAGCATCTTCAACTATAAATACAGGGATAATTGCATTACTTTCTCGTTTTCTTTTTTCCATTTTCTTAAACAGGGGCTTTCTCCAATATATTTTTCCACAAAATAAACAGGTAAAAGATGACCTTTTAATTTATTCATATTTTTCACATTTTTTTTTATTTCCATAATTCTATTCAATTGATCTTGCTTTCTCTAGATTTCTAAAGTTGAATTGTACAATTTGCTGATTTGTCAGATGTATTTTATATGCAAATGAATGGAATATATATCTGCATGTTATTGGGTTTTAGGCCGTTTGATCTATGTTTTGTGCCTGAGATTGTGTTTTTCTGGGAATTGATGTTCTATTAAATTGATAATTTAATTTAATATGTTTTGTTTAATTATTATTGGATTGGCATCTTTAAATGGTGTTTCTTGATTTGTTTAATGTTTGTTGTTTTGATTTCTGAATTTAATAATTTTGGCTTTGCTTTCTTTCAGACTTTTGGTTGCATTGTCCAGAGATGTTAGAGCAGTTATTTATTTTCACTAGAGGGGGGTTGATCCTCTGGACCTGCAAAGAGCTTGGAAATGCTCTTAAAGGTTCTCCAATTGACATCTTGATTCGGTATTGTCTCTTGGAAGAACGATCAGGTTCTACATCCTATAATTATGATGTGCCAGGAGCTGCTTATACTCTTAAGTGGACATTTCACAATGAACTTGGACTTGTATTTGTTGCTGTTTATCAGAGGATTCTCCATCTTTTGTATGTTGATGATCTACTAATGATGGTTAAGAAAGAGTTCTCAAAGATATATGATCCCAAAAGGACCTTGTACAATGACTTCGATGATATTTTTCAACAGCTTAAGAAGGAGGCAGAGGCACGTGTTGAGGAAATGAAGAAATCAAAGCAGGCGGGAAAGCCTATGAAGAATACTCTTGCTAAGAAGCAAGGACAAGTTCAGAGGGGCATGTTCGATGGAGGTAATAAAAAAAGTGAATCAGGAGATGACGGTGGAGAGGACAAGGTTAAAAACCGCTCACTAGAAAATGGCGATTCTAATTGTAGATTTGGGAATGAGAGTTTGCCCGCAGAGGGGGCTGATAAGGGTAAAGAGAATGTTAACTCTAAAACTGGGGCATTCGATGTAAATAAGTTACAGAAACTTAGGTCTAAAGCTGGAAAGAAAACTGATACTGTTGTTAAAAAAGGTTCTAAGGCAGAGCCAAAGAAAATAATGAAAAAGAATAGAGTCTGGGATGATTCACCTGCAAAGGCAAAGTTAGATTTTACTGACCATGTGACTGAGGATGAGGTGCAGAATGTAGCAGCTGTGGCAGTGGATCAAGGTGAGAGTATGATGGACAAAGAGGAAATTATCAATGATAGTGAAAGTGAGGAGGATGATGAGGAACCAGAGAATGACAACAAGGTTGATACAAAGAAAAAATGGTGGTTCTCATCTATGTTCCAGAGGTAATTCCCCTACCCCTTCTCTATGAAGAAGGGGGATTTCTCCTCCCACCTAATTTTATTTGTTTTTTCCATTCTCTTCTCATCGACCACACATTCTTCTTCCTGTTATTTGGTATTTATATTGGCGTCATTCTAGTTAATGATTTTCTTGTCTTCCCCCTTGAGAAAACTCTCTAATGATTGGCTTTTTCATTTGAGAAAAAAAGATTATTATTCATGCTTCTCTGGCAACCTTTTTGTAGTTCTATTGATATTCTGTTGTATGGCAACCACAAAAATATTTTAGTAATAGACTAAGAGAATTGATGAATGATAATGTAGAGTAAGGTGAACTCAAAACCAATATTTGTGAGACCATAGTTTGGAACTTTGGATGCAGCCCTTGTCCTCTTTCTTGCACATGCTTAGTGGGTCATTATTGTGATTATGTTGTTTGATTTTAGGTGTTACTGACTATAAAGCTGCCCTTGTTTAGTTGTTTTTGAGCACATAGATGCATTCCTGTTACTGTTTTGGGTTGCATCCATTTTGAAACTGTTTTGACATTGATATTATTTTTCACTTGCCCTTCCCTTTTTCCAGTATTGCAGGTAAGGCAAATTTAGAGAAGGCGGACCTGGAACTACCCTTAAAATCTCTTAAGGACATGCTTATGACCAAGAATGTGGTATGCTATTTCTATTTCATATAATGCTCTACCCACTAAACAAAAACAGAAAATGAAACCGAAATAGGTGTAAAGAGGGAAAATTAAGGATAGAACAAGAAAGGGGAATGATTTCATTGATCAATGACCAAGCTTTTCGTTTGACAATCTTTTGAAGTTTTGATGTTTTCGTTAAAGTTTTAATGATATTCTTTTTAGGCTGAGGAAATTGCTGAAAAGCTTTGTGAGTCAGTTGCAGCCAGCCTTGAGGGTAAAAAGCAAGCCTCCTTTACGAGAATTTCTTCAATAGTAAAGGTAATATGACCATTAACATAAAAACAGGCTCCAAAAGGGAGCCTAAGGAATTAAGTAACATATATGTTATCTTAATTGCAAACATCTTTTTAATCCCTTTGTTTACTTCCTTTTTGTAAAATTCTAATATGAAAGGCTGTGTTCATCAAACCAGGCTGCAATGGAGGAGGCTCTTGTCCGCATATTGACTCCTAAACGCTCCATTGACATTTTGAGGGATGTTCACGCAGCAAAGGAACAAGGGAAACCATATGTCGTGGTTTTTGTAGGGGTTAATGGAGTTGGGAAATCAACCAATCTTGCAAAGGTTAATTGATGTTTGATGCTTTATGGTATTTATCATGGAGCTGCTACTCATGTATTTGACAAGCTTGTTTTGTCTGCTGTGTACAGGTTGCTTATTGGCTTCAACAGCATAAGATCAATGTAATGATGGCTGCTTGTGACACATTCCGATCAGGAGCTGTGGAGCAACTACGAACTCATGCCCGTAGGCTTCAGGTATGTTATGACATGTCTGTTCTTAGGGCTTTATTGTTCTGCTAGAATCACTTAAAATATGTGGAAATGATTGTGATGCCTGAACTTTGGCATTTATAGATCCCAATATTTGAGAAGGGCTATGAGAAAGACCCTGCAATTGTTGCAAAGGAAGCAATCCAAGAGGCCTCTCGCAATGGCTCTGATGTTGTCCTTGTCGATACAGCTGGTCGAATGCAGGTATTTGGATTTAATTAGAATCTTTGTTCCACAACAGAATTCCATTACGCGTGTGTGCGTATTCAGCATGCATATAGACATATACATACTCACTTTGGACTTCAGATGCATGATTGGATGCATTATATCTAGTGTATGGGTTATGTTCATAGTCACTGGTACATATCTTGTTTTGCTTCCCGCAGGATAATGAACCATTGATGAGAGCACTATCAAAGCTTATTTATGTCAACAGTCCGGATTTAGTCCTGTTTGTTGGTGAGGCACTTGTGGGCAATGATGCTGTTGACCAATTATCAAAATTCAATCAGGTTTGTAGTTCATCCTGTGTGTGTGTGTATATATATATCTTACTCTGTAATAGTTGTCTTACACATTGTGATTGCTTCTTGTTGTAGAAATTGGGCGATTTATCACCCTCTCCAAATCCAAGATTAATCGATGGAATTCTCCTTACAAAGTTTGACACCATTGATGACAAGGTAAAATATGATCCTATTATTTCCCTTTTCGATGGAATAGGTGTACACTGGTCATTTTAAATGTGATATGCGTTGATGGTTGCAGGTGGGAGCGGCATTATCCATGGTTTACATATCTGGAGCACCAGTCATGTTTGTGGGATGTGGGCAGTCGTATACAGACTTGAAGAAGCTCAATGTCAAGTCCATTGTCAAGACCCTGCTCAAGTAGTTGTGACTTTGTGTCGTTGTATCTTGCTTGCTTTCCATTGCGCAAACTTTAACGATCAAATCCTTGCTGCAGTTCTGTTTGTTGTGTCTGTTATGTGATATTAAGACTCCGAATGCTGTTGCACTAAGTGTGATTGAAGTGATCCATTGCACTTGGTCTTTCATTTCTAGATATTGGGTTTTTGTGATTTTACTTCCGATACCAATTTTGCAGCATTGGAGAAGCTACTGAAAGTTATGCTGGAAAGTATGCCACTGGTGATGAAATTTATCTGGTTTTAGAAATCCCAGATTTACCATTGGGAGATTTCGATCTCAATTTAGATATAATGCATATCAGATTTACCATTTTATAGAATATGCCCAACAATTCCCCCTCCCAGCTCGAACCCATGACCTAAGCTCAGATACCACTTGTTAGGATCAATCGCTTACCACTACGCCAAAAGCTATAGTTTATAGTGAAGGCGTAATTTTATTTCCTTATATATACCGCTACCACATTTTCGAGAGGCAGGATGTTGGACTTGGTCTTTCACCTGTCTCCGCCCAACAATCTCCTGCCACCAATTGCTTGACTTGGCCCATCACCGGCCTCCGCCCAACACTTATTAATTGATGTTTAACATGTCGGCTGCAATTTGCAGGCTGATCTATTTCTAGTGCCCCAAATCCATGCAGCAATCAACAGATTCAATGTGGATATGGTAATTCCTTATCCTAATTGTTATTTACTCTTGGTTTTCTCTTTATGTCACTTGGCTTCTCCTTACCGCTTCCATCTTTTAGTATAGTCTGTCCGGCTCTTACTCTTTGCCTGTTAACTACTTGCGTTTTCTTGTAACAGACAGTACTTTGAATGACAGTAATTCCCTATGTATATTTAAGTATTTCTTCTTACTAAATATGTTATGTACTGAGAATGTTGAGTTTAATGCTATATGCAGAATGAATATCCCATTCTATCTCGTATATACACGAGGCGTACAAAGAGGTACCTGCTATTCAAAATGCTATGCCGGAGAAACAGCCCGATACACCCACCAGCTGAGGCAAGAGCTTGAGGTGATTTATCAATACAAACAAAACTTCTCTCTAATGTTGTAATGGTTTATGATTTTGATGGAAAGTGGTATCCTGGATTATCTCAAATTGATACTAAATAATCCTCAATAATGATGGATTACTCTTGTTTTTGAATTTTGTTTACTGTATTCTGATATCATGTATACAAGTAATACAATGTTACCTTGTGAACAAGTGATATCACCAGCCGTGCCTTTCTTTAAAGCTTCACCTCAAAATAAGTTATAGCAAATTGAAGTGAGGATCCATGAAATACAAGGCATTCACGAATAGCTTAAGAAATCATTGCATTCCATGTAACAGAGTTCTTGTATGAACCCAACTCATAAAAATTCTTTCTATGCATTTTAAGGTTGTTCGTACCCAAAGTCAAGGATTAAACACTTGTCCTTTGGTTAAGGATGAATGACTCGTTCCACCCAATCACACCTCTAGGTTGCAATAACCAATGTTGTTTCATCAAGATGGAATAATTCCAACACTCACCATTTCAGTGAACAACCGTATTGCCTCCTAATTATACCCATACCGTTTTGGAATGATAGCAGTAGGCAAACTAATCAACTGTTGAAGCATTCACGGCAAAAAGCAAGAAGAAGAAGAATTGCAGGCGTAGGTAACGCTATATATAGCCAAATAGAGCTCATTTTATCTCAAGTCTCAACTCTTAGCTAGTCTCTCTTGAGTCTTGAGAGTTATACTATTATCTTCTGATTCTTCTCATAATCTCGACCCTTCACCCAACTACCCAATCTAGATTTGTACGGAGTAGTATGTATCTCACAAATCCAGACGTACGACATACGGTGGAAGGTTGGAAGTCCTTAGCCGCGATACAGTACTTTAGTTCACTTGACTTGCTCTTTGTGAATTTGTGGTTGCCGGTGGAAGCCCAAAACTCCTGTGAGACTTATTTCTATAGAGATATTGATTAGACTCATTAGAGACTTTGAGTCTTTGAGGTATGTCGTAACCATAGTTAAGTCATATTATACTTTTACATTTTATTGAGATATTGTTAATAATATGTGATTGCTGATTTTATTCTGTAGTTATGTTATAGTATTATTGTGGTTTTTCTGTGAATATGTGATTGGGGTTATTATGTGAATATGTGATTGTGATTTATTTTGTATTTCTATTATGATATTAGGGTTTTCTATACTTAGGGTTTTCCTGATTAGGTTTGCCCTAATTCAATAAAAGTGTGGAAGTCCTTATGGTGTGTTTGGAAAACAGGAAAATGACTTCTGGAAAATGTGTCATTTTTTAGAAAACATTTTCTTTTCTAGTGTTTGGTTACATTCTGGAAAACTGTCTTGATGTGTTTGATTCATTTTCTGGAAAATGTGTAAAATTGTATAATTTTATATTTTAATAATTTTATTTGGAAAAATTGTAATTTATGCCCCTCCATAATATGTCAATTATTAATGTCACCCTTGAATTATTGTGGTGTAAATATAGCCCCTTAATTTTTAAAAACGGTACACATATTGCCCTTCCCGTGGTGTAAATATTGCCCCTCCTTCGTTACGAGAGGGGCAATATATGTACCGCTTTTGAAAATTGAGGGGCAACATTTACACCACTAATAATTCAGGGGTGACATTGATAATTGGCATATTATGGAGGGGCAAAAATTACAATTTTCCCATTTTATTTAAAAAACAAAAAAAATTATAATAATATTATTTATTAAAAAAGTTATATAAAAAAAAACATGATTTCCGACGGAAACCAGAGCAGATCTGCTCTGGTTTCCTGATTTCCGCGGAGACTAGTACATACTAGTCTCCACTGGAAACGAGAGTAGTTCTGACCGACTGATTTCTAGAGCTTTTTGGTGAGGCGAGAGTCGAAGCAGATGAGAGAAGGAAAACCGTGAGGAAGAGTGGAAGACTCCTGAAAATGACTTCTCCAATAAAAAAAGGGAAAATCATTTTCCAGAAAAATACCTTCTTTTCCTTTGACAAACACCTTAATTTCCATTTACCACATTTTCTCCCCTCTTACCAAACACTAAAATCCCGAAAAATGATTTTGAAAGACAACCTTAGTTTTGTATACTTTCTCCAAGCCTCGTTGGACTAGTACTAGAATGTGGTTAGTGATAATTCCTTTTGTTTATAATGTTTGATAATTGTAGTGTTTGTTGTGTTCATTTTGTAGATTTTTTTATTTTGTATTAGTTATATTATAAACACTTGTCCGCACTTTCTTTTGTGTAATTAGTTAATAGTTAATCAAATTCACTGCATATTATAATTTAGATATTTTATATTCTTAAATGAAAGTATCGAGAATATATATTGGCAGATGATTAGTAAAGAGCTTACATACGATCTTATATTTGTTTTATTTGTGAATTAAAAACCTTCCTAATCTAGTGTATATGGTTTATACTAGAAGTATAATGATTTGAACCACTAAATCCTTTTTTGATTAATCAATGTTCTGATGCCTAATACTCACTATTCGACGGATATCACTCTGACGGTAATTATGTTACCAATGTATATCTATGTATTGATTACTAGAATAGTTCGGTATAGTGAGTTCAGTACAATAGTGTTTGTGTGTAATAGAATGTCCCCCTCCTCTATGATAGGGTTCTTCTTATACTTGTAGTACAACGGCTCTTCTGTACTTGTAACGGTTGCTTAATATCCACACTAAGTGTGGGTAATGACTCCAAGGAGCCGTTGGAGTAACTCCTCTTCAATGTGTCCTTCTTGTATAATGGGTGTTAGTTTGACTTCCCACGCCTTGTGGTTCCGGGTCGGGTGCTGACCCAATTACCTTGTCACCAGCCCCCCACTCCTTAGCTAGCGGGAGTAACTGAGGAAGCTTGGGAGTAATAACCTGTATAACTTTAAGCATAATAACTTGTATAAAGTTTTTAGGCAGGATCTTATAAGGAAATCCCCTGGATTTTGAAAATATTTCCTAACCTCCATCATAATTCTTATAATTTCCTTTCCTTTTATAAGCCTTTGTTTTTAGTATAAAAACTCTTCCCCCTCCTTCTTTTGTTTTTTTTTTATCGTCCAATCAATTCTGTCTCACTACACCTCCTGGTACGTTTTCTTCTCCTAATTATAATTTTTTTTCAAACCCTAGCAACAGGGGAGGCCGAGGTGGGGCACCTCGGCCCCTAACGATGTGCCTCGGTTTTGTGCTGAGGCGGGGGCGTTTTTGTCCTCGGCATAGGGCCGAGGCGGTGCTCCTGATGTTTTTCTTTTTTTTTTTTTACGAAAGTTTTTTTTGGTGTTTTGATCAGTACCTTGGCTCTGAGTCGAGGCGGAAGCATTTTCGCCTCGGCACAGGGCCGAGGCACACGACATGCCTCGGCTCTAAGCCGAGGCGATGTACCTGTTTTTTTATCAGTGTTTCTTTGGTTGCTGGCAGGTTGGTTTCCCGTGCTCACTGACTAGGTTAGTTTTTAAATTTCTCAATGGATGTGCAAAATGCAATTGATGTTGATGAATTCTCTTCTGATGATGATGAGGAGGAATATTCACCTCATGAGGATGATGATGAGCCTTCTTCCCCTATTTGGAATTCCCCCCCATCTTCCATATGACCTTGACCCTTCGTCGCCTGACCCAACAACTCGTCCAATGAGAAAGAGGCGCAAGGGCTCGTATTTCCCCCTCGATAACTCCCTTATAGATCTTATACGACCTCAATTAGATCCTCAAGAGTTGGAGGATGCCCGGGGTCTTGTGTGTCATAACATTGGCCTTTTTGCACCTGAGCCTAATGCTACTTGATAAGACTCCGAGATACCCTTATTTCAGGCACATTTTAGGGTGTTTTATCACGTCTATAGCATCCTTACTTGGTAAATTATGTGCGTAAATGCTTGAAAATCACTAACTGATGCACAAAAGCTACTTTTAGCTTAAAAGAAGTAAAACAGGAGCCCCGGGAGCAAATAGGACCAAAAGTTGAGCTTAAAGAGCAAACTAGGCAAGAGCGGAGCCCCGGAGGACCAAACTAGAAGGCCACACGCGTGTGAGCAGGCGTGAAAACTTTCCAGAAGCTTCCCATGCACGCTCACACGCGTGTGAGAGGCGTGGAGACAGTGATGCGCGAATTTCAGCTAGGGTTGTCATTTCGGAGACTATTTAAACCCTTTTGATGAATTTTCAGAGGAGGATTCCAGAAATTTAGTTTTCCTTTTCTTAGTTTTTCCTTTGGAGAACTTTCTCCATTTTTCTTAGGTTTTTAGATTAGATCAATCTCCATTGTAGAAGACAACAAGCTTGGATTGAAGGTCTTCTTCTCTCTAGGTGATCTCTATTTCATTTCTATAATTTTAGCTATCTTGTTCTTGGATTAAATTAGCTTTTGCTTGCATTTCATATTATGAGTAGCTAATTTAGTCTAGGGATTCGGATTGTGTGATCGAAAATTGCTTTTGTGATGATCTTATTTCTATATTTTGGATCTATGAGTTTGTGTTGATGGATTATCTATTCTTGTATTTTGATTGTTGTTTTGATGAGATCTTGTTTGGATTTGGCAAATCTAGATGAGAGATTGAGCTCTTGACTCTTTCATGTCTTTGATTAGAGTTAGGATTTGAAGCTTGACACAATCAAAGTTCCTATGGACTTCTTAAGAATAGTAGGATAGTGTGTAGCTTAAGTGTTTGATAAAATTCCTCTTAGAACTTTGGATGCTTGAAGGCACTCCTAAGTCAAAGAAGCCTTAGTACACAAAGGTGGAAAATGACTAAGACAACACACTCTTGAATAGACAATATCCTAGCAATCCTAATCCATGACCTTAGACACTCCACTATGCAATATTCATGAACAATATCCAATCCCTACCCCTTTTACATATTCACAAAATCACTTTTACTTTACTACTCTCTTGCACTCAAACCAACCAATGAACTACTCTCACTCACAAATCACCCTTCACCACACTCGAATCCTATGCATGATCCAATCAAGTAAACTCCCGAACGTTTGACACACCTCCACGTCCCTCCTTCGAGACCGACACTCGGGGAGTCACAGACTTTCCGTTTTATCATACAAATATCTTTCGACACTCCAACCCTACGCAAAACCGCAATGTCACTACTATTATGAATCCCCCTAACACATTCTTCGGAGTTCACCTTCTATCCATGCAATTGGGCTTAGGCTTCCTTTTCACCGCTTCCTTATAGAATTCTTAAACTACTATGAGATAGCCCCAGACCAACTTGCTCCAAACGGCTACCAGGCAATCACTGGTTTTCTTTCCTTGTGTTGAGAGAGGGGGGGTGAAACCCACCTTGAGCTTTTTCCAAGCGTTGTTTAGAGTTGGTAGGTCATCCGGAGAGGGTAAAGGTTTTGTTGTTATTTCCTCTAGACCTCGTCTCAAACTTTTTGATGATCACTCTACTTTTAATAAAGTCTGGAAATCAAAATTTGTCTTTGTCTCCCTAGATCGCCCACCCCCTTTTGCTGTCAGGTGGGGATCACGAGTTAGATGGCACCCACCTTTAGATAAAAGTCTCCACGTGCGTAGGGGGTAGTTGAGCTCATAAAAAATGGTCCCCTAAAGGTTGCAACATATAACACTAAGTGGGAGTTTGCAAAGTTGGGTTTTTCGAGGACTCGACCAGCTGCCCTTGATTCACCTGGTATCGCTCTATTGTTTGTGATACTTGACTGTTTCTCTTAATTGTTTACTCCAACTTTGTTTCTTCGCAGGTGCTATGTCTTCGAGAGTTGACCGGTACTTGTCGCGGTCTGGGCAAAATCCGCCATCCAAGAAGAGCAAGATGGATAAGAGAGGAAAGAAGACCGTCGAGGAGGCGACTCCCGGCCTGAATTCTAGGCTGTCGAGGTCGTCCGGTCCTTCCACCCAGCCCTCCAAGCATGAGGAAACTTCTCCAGTCCAGAACTCACGTGCTCGGACTAACCTGATTTGGTTACGCGTGGACGTGCCTCCCAGCGCTTCAATACTAAATGGGAGCATTAATGCCACCGGGTTCGCTTCGCACCTTACCCCTCCCGCCGATTTGCAATTCCTAAGTACCCAGGATGTGACCGTGCTACAGGAGCAATATCTCAAACACATGCTAGAGGTTGGATGTTTACTTTGAAAATTTACTTATTTATATGCAGACGCTGCTTACTTTATTCTTATGCTACAGGCTATGCTGGAAGGACATGCCTTTCATACTCAGTGCGAAATAATTTGCACCAAGGCCCTCGCAGAAAAGAGAAACCTTCAAGAGCTGTTAGCTGTAAGCAAAGATGAGTTGGGGAGACTGAAGGCAGAGCAGGTAGCATTGGAAGCTGAGCTGAAGTAGGAGCAAGAGGATCATGAGAAGACTCATGCTACTATTGTAGCACTGAGGGAGTCCCATGTTATAGCCCTTAATGTTGCGGATGAGACCTACAAGCGATCTTCCAAGTTTAAGGATGATGCGAAAGATTATATTTGCACGATTGAGGGAACTAAGGAGTTTTTGAAAACCAAGGTGGGCCAAGAAGCAATTGAGGCAGAATCTCAGGTCGCATTTGACCTTGGAATGTACACCATGCAACAATAGATTTATCCGGTGCTTTGCGAGAAAGATCCCAACTTCGATCCATTGGCTATGGGCTTGCCAATGATGGATGAGAACCCCGACCCCGACGCCAAGGGTAAAAAAACTGCTACTGGTGATGTTGCTGCTAGTGACAGAGATTCGGTTGATGGAGATGCTGCTGCTGATTGCGAGATGTCTTAATTATAACTTTATTGAAAATAATCTGGGCGGAACATGATTAATGTTACATTGAATCATCTTATTGATAGTATTTTGTTAAGTGCTCTGAGTTCCATATCCCATCGATCAATCTACCTCCTACGGTCATCAATTTATAAGTTCCTGGGCGAATAACCTCTTCTACTTCTATGTCGTAAGGTCCCTCTCATTTTTTCGCGAACTTGCCCCCTTCTAAGTTCTGGTTGGCTTCTCTCCTTCGCAACACGTAGTCACCTACTTGGATGTATCAGGGTCAGACCTTTGCGTCGTGAAAAGATTTTAACTGTCGACTGTAGTTCTCCATCCTGCAGAATGCAACTTCCCTTTTTTTTCATCTATGAAGTTGAGATCCACCCCTTGCTGGAATTCATTTCGGCTTGACTCATATTTCTCTACTCTCCTACTTGATACCACCACTTCTATTGGAGCTCTAGCTTCGAATCTATAAGTGAGGGCAAACTGCGTTTCCGGAGTGGCCCTCCTTGGCGTTGTGTGATAAGTCTAAAGAATATTGTCAAGCTCTTCAACCCACGCTCCGCCAACTACCTCCAACTTTCTTTTTAAACATCAAGGATAGTTCTATTCGCATTCTCCACCTGACCATTGGCTTGAGGATATGAGACCACTACCCGACTATGCTTAATGCCCCATTCTGACAAGAACTCTGAGAATTCTCTTACTTCAAATTGGCATCCATTGTCGGTGATTACTTGAAGGGGAACGCCAAAGCGGCACAATATACTTTTTTCCACAAATTTTTTGCACCTTGCTTCCGTGATGCTGGCAAGAGGTTCGGCTTCCACCCACTTAGTGAAATAGTCAACAACCACAATGATGTACTTCCGGCTTCCAGAGCCCGTAGGAAGGGCCCCCACCAAATCTATTCCCCATCTTGATAAGGGAATTGTTGTACTCACAAGAGTATAATTAGTTGCGGGCTGTCCTGGTAGCGTTTGAAACTCTTGACACTTAGGGTATCGCCCGGCGTATTCCGCGCAATCCTTCAACATATTTTGCCAGAAGAAGCCCATCAACATGATGCGATGAGCTATAGTGTACGCTCCCTGGTGCACGGAGCACACCTTTTCATGGACTTCCCTCATCATCAATTCTGCTTTGTTGGGGGTACACACACTTTAGGAGTGTGCCGTTATAAGACCGCTTATATAATATGTCATCTAGAATGATGTAGCTAGGTGCCCGTAACTTTTCCAACTTAGCATCTTGCTCGTCCATTGGTAGAGTGTCATCCTTCTTATATTTTTTAATGTGGCCAATCCAGCATGGTTTTGTAGTTTTCACGGGGCAAACCCACGAGACATCAATGCTTGAAGTCTCCAAATCTTCCAATCGAGCGATCTTGTGGATGTGGTTGGGGATTCTAGTGCTCAGCTTGGAGAGCATGTCAGCGTCAGCATTTTGTTTGCAGGGTACTTGGTGAATTTCATACCCCTCAAATTCGCGCAGGGTTTTCAACATTGCATCCTTGTATCTTTGCATACTACCTTTGTTGGCCTCATACTCCCCCTTGACATGACTGATTACCAGCTTAGAGTCACACTGAATACAAATTTTCTTTGGTCGTAGCCCTGTTGCTAACCGTAGCCCATTTAGGATGGCCTCATATTCTACCTCGTTATTGGATAGCTTGATGTAGAATCTTATGGCATAGTAGGCGCGGAACCCCTCTGGAGTGATGAGCACCACCCCCCACCGCAACCTTTCCTATTGGAAGAACCATCCATAGACAAGGTCCACCATCATCTATCCTCATTTTCGACCTGCTCCATCACCTCGTGAGCCGTGCACTCCACTATAAAATCTGCAAGAGTTTGACCTTTGATGGCTGACCTCGGCCTAAATTCAATATCAAATTAGTTGAGGTGCATGGCCCATTTTGCCATCCTAGCGGA
The DNA here is from genome assembly GCF_003576645.1 of Ipomoea triloba. Taxonomy (NCBI): domain Eukaryota; kingdom Viridiplantae; phylum Streptophyta; class Magnoliopsida; order Solanales; family Convolvulaceae; genus Ipomoea; species Ipomoea triloba. The sequence continues at coordinate 16,411,865 of NC_044917.1, forward strand.
GTTGGCATTTCATAAGAAACTTCCCAACGGTTGATGCGAGAGTACATTGATGGGATGAGCTTAGAAATAGTGGGCCAACCTTTTTGAAGAGGTGCCGCAGCAAACCCCTTGCTCTTCTTCAGTATCTGGAAGAAGGGAAGGGACCGCTCGACCAATCTAGACAAAAACCGACCTATGGCCGCAAGGCGGCCATTGAGCCTCTAGACCTCTTTTATGGACCGCAGGGGTTCCATGTCAAGATAGGTCTTCACCTTTTCTGGGTTTGGTTCTATTCCATTTCTGGTAACCATAAAACCCAAGAACTTGCCCCCATAAACTGTAAAGCTGCATTTCTTTGGGTTCAAGCGCAAATTAAAGTCTTTTATAATGGAAAATACCTCATTAAGGTCTTCGACACTAGAGGCGGCTCTGCGGCTTTTGACGATCATGTCGTCCACATATGCCTCCATTTTTTGCCCCAACACTTTTCTAAATAATTTGGCCACCGTTCGAGTATAAGTGGCGCCTGCATTTTTTAGGCCAAACGACATAACCAAGTAGCAGAATATGCCTTCTGGAGTGGTGAATGTAGTCTTCTCGACATCTTCATCATGCATGGATATCTGATGGTACCCTCAGAACGCATCCATGAAACTCATCAATTCGCAACACGATGTCTCGTCCACCAGCTGATCTATGTTTGGCAGTGGAAATCGGTCCATGGGGTAGGCTTTATTGAGGTCTGTATAATCTACACACATTCTCCAGGTGGATCCCTTTGGGGGCTAAGACTACGTTGCTCAACCATTGGGGGTAATAGATTTCTTTAACATGCCCAGCCTGCGACAACACGGTTACCTCCTTTTTCACGAATTCCCTTCGTTCTTTTGACATGTATCTCTTTCTCTGTTGTACCAGTTTCTTGGTGGGATCCACAGCTAAATTATGGGTTATGATGCTTCTATCAATACCTGACATGTCCTCTGGCGCCCATGCGAACACTTCTTTAAATCGTTGGATGACCTCCATTATCTAGGCTTTTAACTTTGGAGCTAAACTGGTGTCAATTTTTACGACTCTATCCGATCGAGCGGGAACAATCACTACGTCTTCCGTCTCAAATGTAGGCTCGGCGCGGGGCCTTGCCTCCTCCTCCTTCAACACTCTTTTTGCAATCGTGTCGACCTGCAAATCTTTATGACTAATTCTCTTACAAGCTTTGATGTAACAACTGCGAGTAGAGCTGTCAAAATAGGTTGGGCCCGTTTACCCGTGTTTTTAGATGGGTTGGGTCGGAGAAACCCCAACCCGTCCCGTATTCAATCTTGCCCGTTTAACCTGCATTTTTACGGGTTAAATAGGTTGAACCCGTATAACCCACAGGTTGGCCCGTATTTAATTATTATTAAAAAAAAACATAGGCAAACAGTAAAGCCGTAAGGCACTAACTCCACTAAGGCATCCCTTATTAATAATATATTATATTATTGATTTATTTATTACTTTATACCTAAAAATCTAAAATCCCTAATTTTTTTTTGAAAACAATCTAAAATCCCTAATTAGATTTGATTATTCCACTTTGTCTCCTACACTACTTTGCTGCTACTTCACCTCCTCCCTCCTCAAGGACCTCAACCAGCAATCTGTTGGTGGTGCTACAAGAGCAAGACGAGGAAGACGCCGGCGGCGCTACTCTTGTCTCGACTGCGTCACTGCTTTGTTGACGGGAGACACCGTGACGGCGATGACGACGAGCCCTGTTCCTCAACCGCGAGTCCAAGACCAGCTTTGCTCTGCCACCGCGACCAGCCCTGCTCCACTAGTCAGCCACCGCGAGTCCGCGACCTGCCCTGCTTCGCCACCGCGACTGTCGGCTACGGTATTGCTCCAGTTGCCTGTTCCACTGTGTTATGGACTTGTAGTAATTTATATATATATTTTTATTTTTATGATTATTGTTAATGAATAAGATGAGGTTGTGAATTTTATTGTGATTTACTGAACAAGTAAATATGATTTGGTGGTTGTGAGCGTTGTGATTTGGTGGTTGACTTGTTGTTGGGTGTTTCACACTGTTTTTTTTTTTTTTTTTGGTGTGAGAAAACTGTTGTGATTAACTGTGAATTGTAAATTGTGATTAACAATGAAATAAACCATTCCAAAACATATTTTTTAGTTTAAAAAAATACGGGCTAACGGGCTGGCCCGTTAGCCCGTAAACCACGGGTTGGGTTGGGATTTTCCCAACCCGTATGAAAAACGGGCCGGCCCATTTTTCCCCAACCCGTGACGGGCCAACCCGTATGGGCCGGGTTGGCCCGTATTGACAGCTCTAACTGCGAGCTGCTCTTTGATCCCCCTCTCACCATCCTTATTCCATTCGGAGTGGGAAACTTCATACATAAGTGCTCCATGGATATTATCGAATTGAGGTCCTCCAAAGCCAGCCTCCCTAGTATGATGTTATGTGCACATGTGAGTCTTACCAGGATGAACTCCATGTCCAGCTTGCAGACACTGTGACTCGTGCTTATCTCTACTAGCAAGATCACGGATCCCTCCGTCTCTATTGAGTTCCCTGTAAATTTAGAAAGTCGGGTTCGTATCTCTTTGAGCTGGCTCCTAGGTAGCCCCAATTTGGTGAAGGCATCGTAGTACATCACGTTGACTAAGGTCCCAGTGTCTACTAGTATGCGATGTACTATGGTGTCGTTGATATCCATCTTGATCACCAACGCGTCTCGATGAGGTAATGGACCCTCCGGGAGGTCATCATCAGAGAAATGATGGCCTCCCGCTTATGTTTTTTTCCTCTTGGAAGGCTTACCACCTCCCATATGTATAACTAGCGACTCCATTTCTTTCTCTCGGTCGGCGTGTCTCTTCTCGCGGGCCCCCCCATAAATGAAGTGTATGGTTTGCTTCTTGTCTTGCCTGGGATCCACCGATTCTTTTTCCACTTCATCTCACTCTATTATCTAGTCATGCTCCCTCTTTCTAGTATTCGAGATAGATGGTTCAGAGCCATTATCCTTCCACCAAAACATTTTTTGGTGGGTTGTGAGGCTGCTACTGACCAGATCACTTCACAAATTGTTTGAAATAGCCCTTCTGGATAAGCTCTTGGATTTTTCGCTTTAACACATTGCACTCATCTGTGTCGTGGTCGACCTGCCTATGGAATCTACAGTACTTGGTCTGGTCTACGTTTAGAGAGACTTTCATGCATTATGGTGGAAATTGCATGATTCATATTTCCTCCGCTTGACTTAGAATCACGCTAACCGGATGAGTGAGCGGCGTCAAGTATCGCAGTGGGATGAGACGATGCTACGCATCCCTTCCCTTCTTTGTAGATGACTGGTTTGGGCATGGTGCCTGGTTGGTCGAACAAACTTTATCAGGTCGCCCACCCTCCTGCCTTCCTCCTCATCTTTCTTCTTTCTATCAGGCTCCTCTACCTCAGCATATCGGTTGGTTGTCCTCATTAGCTCCTTATAGGAGCGTGGATTGTGGGCGTTCAACTGCCTTTGAAAATCTTCTGACCTCAATGCTTGGATGAATATGAGGATTGCCGCCTTCGAGTCAAAATCGTACACATTGTTGACCTATTTTTTCTAATTTGCTCAAGATTTCCCCTCTATCTTGCTTTACTCCACAGAGATGTAAGAATGGTTTTTTATGTTGTATATTTCCAGAGAAATAATTCAGGAAATTCTTGGACAGCTCAACAAAGTAATGTCTCCGTGCAATGTAGACAAGAACGCTTTGCACGCGGTGGCGTCGCTTGTCCCGATCATCACAAGCGCGACCTCCGCCACGATTGTTGTTTAGTTGGCTACGAAGATCACCCTCGCAGCGATCTCCCACACGGTTGCTGTTGAGCTGCTCCCGAAGATCACCCGAAGCGTGGCCATTGTTCAATTGACGGAAACCATGAGAGCTGCTAGATCCTGATCGTGCCATCGTTAGTGATAAGCTAGGTGGTTGTAATTTGTGAAGCCTACCTCAGCTCCCAACAAGAACACCAATGACGATAATTATGTTACCAATGTATATTTATGTATTGATCAGTACAATAGTTCGGTATAGTGAGTTCAGTACAATAGTGTTTGTGTGTAATAGAATGTCCCCCTCCTCTATGATAGGGTTCTTCTTAGCCTATAATGGGTAGAAAAATGACGGTCAAATTATTAAATCAAATGGATGGTTCAGATTGTTTAGATTTATATTTTCCTTGAGATTTCCTAATTCATACTTAATTGTATGATTATCCCCTTAAATTTTTCGTTAAATATTCTCTTCTCCGTTAAGATTCCGTTTAACTTTTAACTTACTCATTAATTTTTATAAGAAAGGTCTTAGGTTCGAATCTCATACCAATCAAAATTGGCATAATTGTTGCAAATATACTACGAATATATTAGAGTATACTAGTATTTTCTCTTGTGCGTTGCACGAAAAAAGATTTTCTATAATATGTTAAGAATATTTAGATCGATATACAATTATGTAAATTATAACATCGAATATTAAATAGTGCAATTGAATAATTGAGTTTGATCGATTATGTTTTCTAATGTTATCATTGGTTGAATTTCAGAAAATAATTGTTCAATTAATAGCCAATAACGTGCATATATATATATATATATATATATATATATATATATGCACCTGGTAATGTTTATGATTTGTATTAATTGGGCTAATTATCTCGGTGTCTAGCAACTCAGTTATAGAAATTATTTGTACGAATGATATATTTTCTATGTAGAAGATATATAGCAATTTTTTCATCTTTGTATAAAAAGAAAACATAATATAACTGTTTGGAATTACACATTATTGAAAACCTTTTTCTAGACGATATTGGTAGTATATTAAATATTGTTATTGTAAATTTTTATACTTATTTTACATCACTAATGAAGTAAATTATCCATAATTATAGTTTTTTAGTGTTCTATTTTAGAATTACTGGAGTAAATTATCCAGGACCTTAGTACTTCATTGATTATAAGATATTTCTAAAGCAGGTATGTATAGATTAACTCTTCTTTCTTTTAAGTGATAAAAAAATTTCTTCAAAATTGATTTTCATTCCTTATTCTATTTTATTTATTGATATTTTTAATAGACACTGTTGGGCGTCGGCCAGGTTGGCCGAGTTTAGCCCCTGCTCGATTCGAGACGTGGTGATGTGGCTTATCATGGAGGGATGTGGTTAAATGGTTAATGTCCACCTACCTATCACCAATTGGTTTTAAGTAGAATATGACAACCAGATAGCTAAAAAACTCTGTAGTTAAGCGTGCTTAACTTCCGGCCATCACGAGATGGGTGCGTGCTTAACTTCCGGCCATCACGAGATGGGTGACCCCTTGGGAAGTCCATGATAGACAACATTAGCCTGCGGATTGAAACCGAGAGGTAAACGATAACAAGATAAAGCTGAATGCCCAAAGTTTCAACAAATCTGGCACTATATTTGTCCAGAACTCGCCTGACCGCAACCTCTGCCACCGCCCCACTGCTGTCGGCTAGAACCACCACGCCACGACCGGCCTCTGGCACTATATTTGTCCAGAACTCGCCCGACCGCAACCTCTGCCACCGCCCTGCTGCTGTCGGCTAGAACCACCACGCCACAACCGGCCTCCTCCTTCGCGACCGCGCTACTATTAACCAGAGCGGTGGTCAGAATCAGAACTACCACCACGTTGCTGGCCTCCCCACTGAACTGCAAATGCCGTCACCGGTGGAGCCGCCACAAAGTCATCGGCAGCTATGAACTCCTAGGACCCAAGGAGATCCGCGAGCTCCTGGAGTATGACAGGTCACCCACGAACCGCCAAGGAAGCTGTAATTCCCCGGAACTCAAGTCGGAGGCCCCGGAAGATATAGAGATTCATCTCCTCAAGCGAGACCTCCCGACCGGCGAGAGAGAGGTCCTCGACAATGAGCCGTGCGCGACTGAGATAATATGCAGTGGAAGAATCTCCCTGGCGAAGGCCGTGTAACTGACTAAGAAGGTGCAATTGCCAGGAGTGAGAAGCAAAAGCCAACGACTGCTCAACGGGATCCCAGACTAATCTTGGTGAACTTAGGTCGCATATGCTGGATTCGATAGTCGAGTCGCACCTTCGGACGCTTGTGGAAGCAACGCAGGCGGGGCAGGATTAGACCCATTAACAAAACTAAGCAAGTCGTGGCTGCGAAGAAACGGTATTACTTGCATACGCTAAAACAAAAAATTCCGGTGGGTAAGCTTAATACTGATGAAGTGATGCGCAGAGGAAAGCGAGGATACGACAGGCGAAACCGTAGACCCCGAAGCAACATCGGAAACGGTCCGTTCGGAAGAATTAATAGAGTTGTTATGATCAGCCATGGGATCATAAGGAAACCCTAGCAATGATACCTGATGAGAACAATTGTATAATATTCAGAGTTCTTAAACCTTAACTGTACAAACTACATAGGTATATATACTAAAGGAATCATAGATATACTGGGACAGAGACTTATACTATGACTCAACTATATAGTGTCCTAATAGTGTAGACTTATTGGAAACAATATTATCAATTAATATATATTATTTAATATCCATATAACATTTTTTACCAATTAAGCTTTATTAATTATTTTACCAATAAATTATGTAATTAATATTAACAAAAGTTTGAACAGGATAATTTGGGTGGAGGATTTTACTTTTATATATAGTATAGATTAATAATAAGAGAATAGAATTAATATGAATAGAATAGAATTAATAGAATATATAGATTAATTAATTTATTAGTGTATACTAAATTTATTGAATATTAAATATATTTCCTCAAAATTGATTTCATTCCTTATCCTATTTTATTTATTGATATTTTTAATAGACACTATTTAAGAATGAATATATTCTATATTTATTGTTCATATATCAATTTCTTGATCGCGATCCCCTAGCATATTCTTAAAATATTATAATTATTACACATAATAATTTATTGGAACTTGATATGCGTGTGTTAATAACGTATTATTGCTGTTCTTAAGGTGAATTTGCAAAGAATAATGTAAATGATTATTTCCTTATTAGTGTAGACTTATCGGAAATAATATATTACCAATTAATAGATATTATTTAATTTCCATATAACATTTTTTTTACCAATTAAGCTTTATTAATTATTTTACCAATAAATTATGTAATAATTAATATTAATAAAAGTTTGATCGGGAAAATTTGGGAGGATGATTTTACTTTTATATATAGTATAGATTATTCAAAAGTAAGTACCCTACTTTATTACTCTTATTAAATTAAATAAATTAATAGTTACAACAGCAAACAATAATACATATGCCTTTCTTTAATTTATAATTCGATGCCTACAATGCCTTTATCCAAAAAAATATTCATTATTAAAAAATTTTAAAATAGATATAATTTCATTAGTTATATTGTCTATATTTTCTACATGCAAAGATTACTTACCTTCAAATTTATTAATTAATTATATTCATTACATTGTTCATTGTTTTCTTTTTACACTATCTTGTAATTAAATATCAAAGTTATACTACAAAATAATGTTATATATTTATTTACCAAGTATTATGTTAATAACATGGAAGAAATAAAAAAAAAACAATTTGAAGTCAATCATATTAACTACTTAGGGAGAATTTGTTGACAAAGAAGACATTCAAATAACTCAATAAATTGATTTAAAACTCATTATTAAAAATGTCAATGTAGGGCAATAGAACATTGCGACACAATTAATGCATTGAAAAGATGTTGAAACTACAACATTGTTGGAATCAATCTTTCAAATTCAGAAAATGACGAAATTTCAAAAATAGTTACTGTTGCAGCATTCATTAATTTTGTATGTAAAATACTTATTGTACATTATTTAAATATATTATGTTGGTCCCGAGGAGATGGGGTATAAGTATAGAGGGGGGGGGGGGGGGGG
>NC_044917.1:16419847-16473006 GCF_003576645.1 Ipomoea triloba
GGGGGGGGGGGGGGGGGGGGGGGGGGGGGGGGGGGGGGGGGGGGGGGGGGGGGGGGGGGGGGGGGGGGGGGGGGGGGGGGGGGGGGGGGGGGGGGGGGGGGGGGGGGGGGGGGGGGGGGGGGGGGGGGGGGGGGTGAATAGACTTATATAAGATTTTTGCAAATCTTTTTCTACCTCTTGTGGGTAGTGTACTTAGGATGTTTAAGTTCCACTTCTCACAAGTTGAAAAAAGAGTTTTATGCGCAGCGGAAATGTTATCCCCTTTTTGTTAGCACGAGTTTTAGTTTGTTCGAAAGATAGATATGCGAATGCAGTGTAGTTCGACAAGTTAGAAGGATAAGCAAGAAAGTAAAGTAGTAAACTGCGAGAGAGATTTTTAAGTGGTTCGGCCAACCCTGCCTATGTCCACTCTTCTTCTAGAAACTCCCTAGAAGGATTGCACTAAAACTTCCCTTTTTAGTACAATGTACGAGCGCTTAAGCTTTGATCACCAAGCCCGCCTCAAGCCTCAGGTTTTTCGCCACGCTTCTTGTTACTCCACCTATCGAGCACTTGACCTTTGATCACCAAGCCCGCGTCAAGTCTCAGGATCTTCACAAGACAGTCTCCAGGTTACTCCGCCTCTTCTTGCCTTCTCCAAAGCAATGGTGTTGTTGTTTGCACAGTTTGTGTAACAAACTCCAATTTGATCAAGAACTTTCGTTGAATGTCTCCTTGTAGCTCAGCCGTTGATCACCTTCTAGATGTGTATGATGTTTAGTAGTATATCTCTCTCAAACACTAAGATGTGTTTTTCTCGCTGTTATGAATATCAAAGTGATATTCCAAAATAAGCACTAGCACTGTATCTCGTTCGTTTTAGCACAACTATTGTTCTCAACTCATTCACCCACTTTTTCTCTTAATTGTTGTTCAGTGCTTATATATGAGAGATTAGAATAATTCCGTTGGAGCGAGAATTATTCCGTTTGAAATCTGGATCCCATGCCGATTATGGGACTTCCAATTTCCAGCTTGTTTCATGGAGTGGTGGTCTTGTAACTTGTGTCATTTGTCTTGTAGTGAATATCCCATATTCCACTATCTCGAGTCCATGCTCCACTTTCTTCTTTTGGCTAAAAGTTACTCTTTTTATATTCCCACTAAACCTTGTTTTAGGGGATAAGACCATGCTAGGATTGGTGCACCTTTTTTACCGTTGTAGTGGGATGCTGATGTGTCATCCACTTTCTTCCATTCTGAGTGCCCATGCTCAGATTTATCCTTTTGCACCTCCTAATATTTTATCTCCATGATATTCTTTTTCTCCGAACATGGATTACTCCACCGAGTCTAAGTCTTAAACGTTTTCCATCTGTTGGAGAGATTCTGATCTTTCGAGACCAATATTGATGTCTCGAACAATTGATGTTTTGAACCCACGTCTCGAACTGGATCGATGTCTCGAGACTTAGTTGATGTCTCGCAGACCCTTATTCTTCCAGTGATGTCTCGTGCCATCTTCTGATCTATCAACGATAAAACTTACACACGAAACTGCTAAGATGTTCATCCAAGTTTACTTTGAGCTTAAATATTTTCCGAGTTGAGCTCTTTTACCCGGTTGTATTTACGCCCTTAGTTTACTTAGCGAACTTACATATTTTGCTTATGTTTCGAGACTTAGGGGTTTACAAAGTACATTTGGTATCATCAAAACCTTTACATGGATGTTCCTAACAATTTCCCCCTTTTTGATGATGCCAACACCTATACTTACTCTATGGCTGATTTAAACGATAATATACTTTGATTTTATTTTCAGCACATATTGTAAGTTTGACGAAAATTTTCTAGACCTGCTAAGATATAAAACTCACGCAACACCCCAGCAAAAGATATATATATTATTAAGCTCAAAGGAATGTTTACAAAGGAGTTTTAACTTAGCAGAAACATGAGAGGAAATAAGAGCAACATTAATAGACATATAAGAATGTATGATGATGAGGAGTGGTCCACGAGAGCTTACTTCTTGTCTGCTTCCCTCTTCTTGTTAATGGCCTCTCGTGTTTTGATGGGGTCTTTCTCATCAACCAGGCTTATATAGTCCTCCGTGACGTTTAGGTGCCTGTAGTTGACGTAAGCTTCACCCACATAATCTCCTCCAAGCACTCCATCTCTCCACCATTCGATACATTCTTGTGGAGTTAAGCCACTGTGAGAGGATAGGCTCATCTTGTTTAATAGGCTGATAATGATTGCCTTCAAGAGTTCAGTTGTGTCAGCCTTGATACCCAACCTGTAGTTGTTCATGTACCTATCGCTCTTCTTCTCTTGTTCAGTCTGTTGCTGTATTCTTTTCTTTATTCTCTCCTTATCTTCTTTTAATCTTCTCTCCCTCTCCAGGGTTTGCTGGATTCTGAGCTTTTCCGCCTCCTCAGCTTCTTGAATTTTCTTGCTTGTAGTTCTGGGAACTTTGGAAGGAGGTGGTCCGAGAGCTAAAGGGTCACTGGCCGCTCTCTTTCGTGTTGAGCTTGATCCTACAGCATTTTCCCCAGCCTTTTCCCCTTTTTCCCCCTTGTTGGCATCATCGCGACGGCCTAGGAGGATGCTCAGTCCATCGGGAAGAACTTGGAGCTGGGCAGGGACCACGTTCGATAGGTCATCGATATGGCTTTGCATTATTTCCTGCCTTAGCTCGGATATGGCCATAAAAGCTTGAAGCTCTCTTCTCAGCTCTGCTGTTTCATTTCTAGACTGCCTGGCAGCATCTTCAGCCTAGGCAACTTGCTCCATTACCTCCTCATGACTAGGTTGAGAGGAATCAGTATCATCAGTAGGGATTTGAGAAGCTCTTCCAACGATGGCCATGTGATGGAGTTGGGCTATCTTCCGAGTTTGATCAGCCATGAATTGGCGCACCTCGCCAATGAATGCATCATGTTCCTGCTGACCATCAGGAGAGTTAGGAGGAGATGGTAAGGGATCAGAGCTAATACCTCGAGAGGGTGTAGGTATGGGTGCATCCAAATTTCCACCCATGTCTAGAACATTCTGTGGATTCACCTCTCGAGCTGGGGACTGTTCTGCCCTTGGTGCCGGAGTCTCATCAGGGATACTAGGGTCATTACCTCTCGAACCTGTTACCTCAGAGACATCAGCTGGACGAAGGGGATCAACGAAGGGTGGTAGCTCCGCATTAGGTGCTTCCAGGTTTCCACTCTGACTTTAGATCACACCCTCTGTGTCACCTCTCAAACCAGCATCTAACACTGGATCATCTGCTGGTGGAATTTGATCTGTCGAGGAAGGTAGCTCCGCTACAGGTGCTTCCATATTTCCACTCTGATTTTGGATCACTTCCTGGTGACCATTCGAACCAGCAGGAACTCCATCATTCTGCTCAGTTTGCTTGATGTCTTGCTTAGCAGTCTGCTCAGAGGAATCTGAAATGGTAATGGGTTCAGGAGCTACTGCACTGGTGTTCATGGGATACTCGAGCAGTAGTATTACACCCTCTGGAACCATTTGGGCTTCATCATCGTCTGATGAGGGTGTTTCAACAGGAGGAAAAACAAGTACAACATCTGGTTGCTCTGAGGTCTCGAATTGATCTTTCGAAAATTCCTCCTGTGTCTGAGCAGCTGGGACTTGTGTTATTGGAACTGCTGCATATACGGCTTCATCTGTCCGGGGTTCAGCAGCAGCACCTAAGGTCTCTCCAGGACCTCTCATATCCATAACACGATGGCCCAAAGATAACTCATTAGCCAGCCTTATGTCCTCTCGAAACTTGGCTTCTTCTTCTGAGGTCATTTCTGGCTCTTCAACTAGCACATCAACAGCCTTCCGTTTGCCTTTATCTGTTCTGCCATTGTTTAACTTGGTCACGCGGACCTCGTGGGCAAGGTCATATAATTCTTGCATTGGGACTTCAGAAATCCCTGACCATTCGAATGCGAAGGCTTCTTCTTTTGCCATTTCTGCTGCCTGTGCTACCATTTGTGCAAAAGGGTTGGATCTCCAATTGATCCACCTTAGAACCCTGGACATTGCATCCAAGGATGTATTGGTTTCAGCGTATGTGTCCAGGTCTGTGTCCAATTGCCTGGCCAACTCTTCATCGACATCAACCTGCTCAGCAGATTGATTTCTTTCAATATGTGCATCCTGCACAGCAGCATCATTGATCTCTCGAACCTGTTCACAGAGATCATCACCCAGACCAACGCCTGCTAAAACTTGAGCAATCGAAGCATGAACTTGTGTAGTCTCAGCAGCGGTCAATTCCACATTTTGAATAGACTACACTGGGTCCTTGACCACAGTGCCCTGTTCTTCTTCAACTTCAACTGCAGCTTCAGTCTTAACTGGTCCTAGACCAGTGTCTATCTCTCGAACCACCTGTCGTGGCTCAGCAGCAGTTAATTCTTCTTCAAATTCAACTTGCACTGGATCACGGATCCCAGTGCCTTCAACCTGTCAAGGTTCATCAGCAACCTCCACTCTTACTTCTTCTTGCACTGGATCACTGATCCCAGTGCCTACAACCTCTCGATCCACCTCTCGAGAGTTAGCAACATTTCCAACACCATCACCAGCAACATCCACATTAATCTCATTCAAGTCTACAACTAATTCCCCAGAGATAGACTTGGTAGGGGGCACTCTCTCAACCTCAGTAGCTGATGTAGCTTGAGGTTCCCCCTGGGCCTGTGCCCTGCCTTCGAAAGGTAATGGGATGGTTGAAATCACAACAGATTTGGCCCTCTTGGCCTTGTCCTTGTCAATAGGACTAGCCTTCCTTTTGCCACCTATCTTTTTGATAACCATATTGAGAGGTGTGGTATCAGAATCATCATCAGCGTTTGGTGCCTTGCCCTTTCCCTTACCCTTAGGTTTGGGAGGTGGAGGGGCAGCTTTGGCACCTTTCGACTTAGGGGCTTAGGACCTCGTCCTACCCATATAGGTATTTCGATGGATCCCTTTCCCTTCCCTCAACTTTATACCTTTTAAGGATAAAAGGTGCTGAACAAGAAATCCAAAACCAACCTTTTTTTTTTATGGAGTTGGCCTTTACATCGATGGCACCATCGACTTGTGATCTCAAAAAAAGTTGAAGATGATGGTTGCCCAGTCTATTTGCACCTTCTTCCAGATTGCGTGCATCATCTTTAGCATCTCTGTGTGCACTTCATCTGTTCCAACAAATTTTCCCATCACAAATTTCATCAGTAACTCCAGGGCTAGGGCAAATTTTTTCTTCAAGTGGTATTTACGAAGGCTTGTGGTCGAACTGGTTGGGGCAGAGTCCAATCGCACCTTATCCCAGAAGGATTGCTTATCGAATTGATACTCCAAGAGGTCTGAGATGGCACCTTCGACTGCTGGAAAGTTGAATGCACTCTGAATATCCCCTATGATGATGGTCACCGGAGTCTGGTGAACAGTGCTTTTGATAGCGTTGCTCGTGGCCCTGGCATTTGCAAACCATTCAGTGAAATCAAGGGCGTGTACTTTCGTCTACTTCGGGTTCTCTGAATGGGCTATATACCCATCTTTGTCCAAAATGATTCCCGCCCTAACTTGAGGAATCATCTTTCGAATGTGAATAAAGGTCTGGTTGTAAGTTTCAGATATTTGGGATGAAGAGGATGATGATGATGAGGACGACATTTCTGAAAGCTTGAGGTTTTGAAGGGAATTTGAAAGTTTTGGTGTATTTGGGATTTTGGTTATCTGGTATTTGGGTTTAGCTTGTTTTCAGGTGAGGAAGAAGGATTGGGAGGGATTTAGGCTTTTATAGGTTATGTATTTGGGCTGGGTATATGGGTAGATTGTTTTTTGTTAGACCCGGGCATAATTAAAATAAGAAAATTACCATAGAGCCCTTGATAACGGTTTAAGGGTGGGGATAATATGGGTAAATTGGCTAACCGGTTGGGAACATAACAGGCGTGGTCTCAGGTTCCCATAACTGCACTTTATGAGCATGCACCCATTATCCCTGACAGTGCCACTAAAATAGGATACCACGTTCCCTTAGTGGTGAAACCACGTGGCAGGCATTAATTGCACTCCATAACCGTCCATCGATAACTGAAGGTTTTACCTTTCGAAGATAACATATGACTTTGAAGTATACTTTAAGTCATAATTTAAGGATCTTCCTCCTGAGTGATTGATCCCTAAATTTCATAAGTCTTCCCCCTGAGTTGTATATGCATTTCGAATTGTTGATACCCAGTTTTGCGACAGTCCTCAACGTAAACTTTTATCTCTCGAACTACCCTTCTTCGAGACATAACCATTAAAATGCATAAACTGTGTTTGATACCTTTCGAACTATCTTTCGAATATAAGATTGCGATTATGAACAAGATTTAGCTTATAGATTTCTAGAAAGATATCACTTAGAACATATCCATTAGTTCATTTAGTGACTTCCGGTTACATTACATAAGAATCTAAATACTTCTTAGTTCCTAGACAATTTTAGCAGCTTCCTCCGTATAAGGTTTGAATGGTATGCTGCTCACTTAGGAACTAATTACTAAAACATGAAGTAGCCATCTAAGGTCTATTTTTCGTTACAAAACTCGAGGTGGCTACCCTTCATGTTCTTTTCCACTGCCTAGGCTGCTGCCCTCACAAGCTCCCTTTTCCAGATTGTGCAGCCGTGGGAGTCCCACTTATTCGGGATCCTTCTCCTGATTCCAATATCCCATCTTCGAAAATCCCAACGCATTTGGCGACTCATTTGCCTTGAATAGGAATAGGATGCTTGCTTAAACTTTCAGGAGGTTTTGCGATCTTGCTTTGGTTTTCAAGAAGCTCCACAATCTTTTCATCCTTCAACAATTCTGGATAGTTTTCTCCTTGGAAATCCATGGACTTTACTGCTGACTTCTTTCCTCTATACCAAAATGGTATATCATCTTTCCTTTTCTTTTTCTCCATGTTCAACTTAATGGAGAGAAGTGATCCTATGCTGAGAAAGAAGCCCCCTTTCCAAAATGGTATACCACATTGAATGACCATTCAATGCATGCATAACTCCAAAATGCCATAAAGTTGATGTGACCACCCGTCACAAGCGAAACAGTTCATGGCACTAAAAGCTAGAGGATAAGCTTTGACTATTCAACCCATTTCTATCATTCCCAATTCTAACCTTAGTTGAGAAAACCTATTTTCACATAAGGCTTTGGTGAAGATATCTGCCAACTGATTTTCCGTTGCAACATATTCCAATATTATATCCTTTTTCTCAACATGGTCCCGGATGAAATGATACTTAATATCGATATGCTTGGTCCTAGAGTGTAACACCGGATTCTGAGTAATGGCAATAGCACTTGTATTGTCACACATAATCCTAAACTCCTTACACTCTACACCATAATCCACAACTGTTGTTTCATCCATAAAATCTGAGCACAACAACTTCCAACTGCTACATATTCTGCCTCCGTTGTGCTTGTAGCTATCGAATGTTGTTTCTTGCTAAACCATGAGACAAGTCTCCCTCCAAGAAACTGACATGTCCCAGATGTGCTCTTCCTATCAATCTTGCAACCGGCAAAGTCCGCATCTGAATATCCAGTAAGTTCAAAAGATCCACCTTACGAATACCAAAGTCCAACACTTTGCGTACCCTTGAGATATCTTAGGATCTTTTTAGATGCATTAAGATGACTTTCCTTTGGACTTGCCTGAAATCTAGCACATACACCTACTGCAAAGGATATATCTGGTCTACTTGCAGTTATGTAAAGAAGGGATCCGATAATACCTCGATATGTGGTTTGATCGACCTCTCGACCTTCACTATCAACATCGATACGGAGAGAGGTTCCCATTGGTACTTTGACTAATGATTTCCCTTCGATATTGTATTTCCTTAGCAGATCCTTGGTGTATTTCTCTTGGTTGATGAATATTCCTTCCTTAAGCTGTCGAACTTGTAGATCTAGGAAGTAATTGAGCTCACCCATCATGCTCATTTCGAACTTCCCTTTCATCAAACTAGAGAACTTCTTGCACAACTCTGGATTGGTGCTCCCAAAAATGATATCATCCACATAGATTTGCACAAATAAGATGTGATCCCCATCCTTAATTCTAAACAATGTTTTGTCCACTAGGCCTTTGGTGAACCCATATTGAAGTAGAAAAGAGGATAAGGTATCATACCAAGCTCTTGGGGCTTGCTTCAAGCGGTAGAGTGTCTTCTTTAACTTGTAAACTTTGTTAGCTCCCACGTCCATCATGAAACCCAGAGGTTGTTCAACGTACACCTCTTCTTCAAGAAGTCCGTTCAGGAAAGCGCTCTTGACATCCATTTGATACACTTTGAAATCCTTGAAGGCAGCATATGCGAGAAATATTCGAATGGCTTCGAGACGTGCCACTGGAGCGAAGGTTTCATCAAAATCTATACCTTCCTCTTGGCAGTATCCTTTAGCAACAAGTCTGGCCTTGTTCCTAACAATGATTCCATCCTCATTAATCTTGTTTCTGAAAACCCACTTTGTGCCAATCACGTTCTGATGATGAGGTCTCGAAACCAATTCCCATACGTCGTTCTTTTCGAACTGGTGTAGTTTCTCTTGCATGGCTTGCACCCAGTCTGGATCACTTAGAGCCTCATCAATCACCTTTGGCTCTATTTGGGATAGAAAGCAAGCTAGCATGCTTTCTCTATATGTTGATCTGGTCCGAACTTTGTCCAGTACATCTCCAATTACTTGGTCAGCGGGATGACCTTTCAGCCATCTTAAGTCAGGTAGAAGTTCCTCAGTTGACCTTTCGATTTCATGTTGAGGAGATGAGAGAGGTTCATCTATGATCTGGATCTGATCAACTATTTGAGGACGTTCCTTCTTTCCTTCTTCTTCATCGTCTGATTCTGAATGAAGCTCTGCGATGTCTTGAACTACTGTCTGTTTCACTTCGATATGTAAGTCTGATCTCTCTAACATTTCTGACTTACAATCTTCAATCTTCTCAACTTCATCCACTGGATTTGGTGGTTGATCTGCTGGTGCTCCATCATCAAATGTGACGTGTATGGATTCTTCAACCACCAACCTCCGCTTGTTGAAAACTCTAAAGGCCTTACTTGTCGATGAGTAACCCAGAAAAACTCCATCGTCTAACTTCTCATCAAACGCTCTTAAATGAGTCTTCTCGTTGTTGTGGACATAGCATTTGCATCCAAATGAGTGAAAATAACTCACATTTGGTTTCTTCCTGTTCCACAACTCATAAGGGGTCTTGCCTGTTCCTTTCACGATCAAGGACCGATTTTGGGTATAGCATGTTGTGTTGACTGCTTCTGCCCAAAACCCTTGAGGTAGGTTAGCTTGAGAAATCATGGTCCTTGCAGCTTCCTTGAGAGTTCTGTTTCTCCTTTCCGCAACTCCATTCTGTTGAGGTGTCCGAGCAGCTGACAATTGATGATGAATTCCGTTCTCAATGCAATAGCTCTCGATCACTTGATTCACGAACTCTCCTCCTTGATCTGACCGGATCTTAAGTATCGAGACATCCTTCTCCACTGAAACTTGCCTTAGAAGATTAGGTAAGGCAGCATTAGTCTCGCTCTTCTTGGTTAAGAACACGGTCCAGGTGAATCTTGTGTAGTCATCTACTACCACAAGAGTATACTTCCTTCCTCTCATGCTGGGTGGATCTACTTGGCCAAATAAGTCCATATGAAGGAGACTTAATGGTCTAGTAGATGACGTTTCGGCTTTGGTCTTGAAAGAGGCCAAATAAGTCCATATGAAGGAGACTTAATGGTCTAGTAGATGACGTTTCGGCTTTGGTCTTGAAAGAGGATTTCATCTGCTTGCAGCGTTGACATGCCTCATAGATTTTGTCCTTTCGAAACGTGACTCTGGGTAGTCCTTCCACTAGGTTTCTCTTAGTAAGCTTGTTGATAGTTTTGAAATTCAGGTGACTCAGCTTACTATGCCAATCCCAGCATAAGTGTTCCTTGCTTCTTGCTAGCATACATAGGGATGGTTTGGCAGAGTTCCAATCCACTATGTACATATTTCCTTTCCTTGCTGCTTCTAAGACGACTTCGAGAGATTTCTCTTGTATGATCCGGCACTTGCTTTTGGTGAAGACAACCTTATAGCCCTTGTCACAGAATTGGCTTGTGCTCAGGAGGTTGAACTTGAGCCCTTCATCATAGGATACCTCCTTGATCACCAATTCGTTCTTGTGAATCTCACCAACAGCCTTCGTGCGTCCTTTCTTCTCGTTGTCGCCAAAAGTTACCAAGGGACCTTCGATAGGTTGGATGTTCTCTAGCAGTGTTAGGTTTCCAGTCATATGTCTCGAACATCCACTGTCAATGAACTATACATCCCTGGTGTCCTGCATTAAAATCAAGCCAGTTTAGGTACCCAAATTTTGGATCCTGGAGGGTTAGTTAGTTTAGGCATCCATTTATACCTTGGACCCATCACTCCGGGCCTAGGTGCAATGTAACCATTTTACGTTTGATAATTATAAGGAATACTAGCAAAGGCTCTAGTCTTCTTAGGTGCATAGATCAATTTAGGGTGAGCCTTGATCTCTTGTTTACGCACCATGCCCTTCATGGCCTGTTTGGTCATATGATAACGTTGGAAGTGGGGTTTCTTCCAAGGTTTGTAACACATTGACCAATCCTCATCGGATGGGTAGTGTTTGCCTCCCCTCATCCGTGAGTTCCTAATACTATGGATATTAGACCCTCTATATTTGCCTTGAGCATTATATGGAGTGTAGCTCTTCTGGTACTTAGAATGGCTTTGCGAAAGGTGATTAGGTGACCTCTCGATATGTTTTACCCAGCCATTCGTTGTAGCTTTTCTATACTTTCCATTGCTGGCGTATAGAGACGGTTTATGAATAGATACTCTGGTCTTTTCAGGTGGTCCTTTATGACCCTTATTAGGTTTGGGTCGAGATCCTTCATTGTTTGAAGTTACCAAACCATTGGTCTGTTTATCTTTCGAGAGACAATCTTAACTGAACCCGAGACCGGTTCTGTCACTGGTAGGTCTATGATCACTCATCATTTTCTCCACTATTTTGGAGGAATTAGTGTATGATGCAATGACTTCTCTAAGCTTGTATTCTCTGGTCTCTCGAGCTTTGCACTATTCTTTAAGTTGGATTATTTCAGCTTCTAATCTGCTTACTTTGAGAGTTAGCTCTGAATTCTCTTTTGAGACATTCTTAAGCATGTCTCGTTCAGCGATTAGCTTGCTGTTTTCCTCCATCACTTTAGCATGAGTGCTATTAGCGATGCTGAGGTCCCTTTTGAGCATTTCCAAGGTCTCGAAGGGATCCTCATCGCTATCAAAAGAAGAATAACGAGAGGTAGAAGTAGAGCAGCGAGAGGTAGAAGCGGAAGTTACCTCATTGTCATGTGCCATTAGGCAAAGATCTTCCTCTTCCTCGGTGTATAAGTAGATGAGACCCCTCTCATCTTTTGAGTTGCTACTATCTCCACTTGAGCTAGACGTCTCGGAGTCTTCAGCTAACCTCTCGATCTCTTCTGCTACAAACGCCTTCCTGCGCGGGTGTCTTTGGTGTTCCTTTGAAACCACTCTTGGTTGGCTTCTCATTGGATTCCTCCGTCCTTCTGGAATCCTTGCCTTCCTGACCTTGGTGTTTGCTTATGGGAGGGTAAGGACACTCGGCCTTGAAATGTCCCAGTCTCCTACAATTGTAGCAGAGACCTTGGTTTTCCTCCTCAGTCCTTCTTGACGGATATCTTTCATTTTTCCTTCTTGAGGAGGAAGGTGAACTTGTGTTGCTCTCCGGATTTTTCTTCATGAATTTCCTGAATTTTCTCATAAAGAGAGCAAACTGTTCGTCAGACATAAGGTTTTTAGGGTTAGAGTCTGACCTTGAGGATGTGGATGGTTGATCGGCTACAAGAGCCATGTTTCGTCGCTCTATCATATCCTCATCTCTCGGGAACATTTCGAACTCGAAGGCCTTGAGATCCCGGAAGAGTTTGTCTGTTGTGGTTTCCTTCAGATCTCTATGATCTCTCATCGAGATCACCTTCACTTCCCACTCCTTGGTTAGGCCACGTAGCACCTTCAGGTTTAGCTCCTTCTGGGGATCTCCTTTTCAAGGTCACTAATCTCGGTTGTGAGCTTCATGAACCAAGATTCCATGTTGTCGATGCTCTCCCCTGGCCTCATCTTGAAGTCCTCGAACTTCTTCATGGCTACGGTGAGCTTGTTCTCCTTTTCCTGTTCGTCACCTTCACCAATTAACATCAAAGTATCACATACCTCTTTAGCTGTTTTGCATTTTCTGACTCTAGGGAAGATGGTCTCGTCTATAGCCCTGAAGAGAATATCCTTGGCAATGTTGTCAAGGTTGTTCATCTTCCTATCGTCACTGGTCCATTCTTCCTTAGGTTTGGGGATGTACTTTGGTGTGTCTTTGGTTTGCTTAGCAGCGGTATTGACCATTAGTAGGGCTCTCAAAGTGGGTCGAAGTCCGCGAGCTGGCCCGCACCTGCCCCACGGTGGGGCGGGTTAGGGCTCCAAAAAAGATGGCCCGCGAAGGAGCGGGCCTAATGGGCTTAGCCCGCTAAGGCCCGCGACCCGCACGGGCTAACCAGCGCGGATTGCGGGCCGACCCGCGACCCGCCAATTTTTTTTTTTTTTATAAATATATATTCATGTGTACACATGAATTTGTACACATGAATATATATTCATGTGTACAGTACGCGGTACACATGAATATATATTCATGTGTACAGTACGCGGTACACATGAATATATATTCATGTGTACTGTACGTGTACACATGAATATATATTCATGTGTACTGTACACACTATAATTTATAAAATAAAAAATAAAAAATAAAAAAAGAAAAACTAAGCCCGCGGGGCCCGCCAACCCGCGTGGGGCGGGCTAGGGTTGTATGACTCCTAGCCCGCGGGGCCTAACGGGCTAGGGTTGTATGACTCCTAGCCCGCGGGCCTAACGGGCCAGCCCGCAAAAGCCCGCAAAAAATTAGGCCCACGATGGGGCGGGCCTAATGGGGCAGGTCGGCCCGCTTTGACAGTACTAACCATTAGAATCTTGACCGGTCCTGTTGTTATGACATCGGTCATCTCATCGTGGAGGGCAGATAGGTACGCAAGCATGCGTGTTTTGCAGTCATCAAACCTGCTAAGATAAAAAAGGAGATGCCTAGACAACATGTTATCCATTTTAGAAATTATCTCGTGCTTGACAACGTTTTCAAGATTTTCAAAGAAAGATCTCCAGGCAATATAAACAAAGGTTTATATCGATCAAAGAACTTGCTCTGATACCAATTGTTAGTCCCGAGGGGATGGGGTATAAGTCTAGAGGGGGGGGGGTGAATAGACTTATATAAGATTTTTGCAAATCTTTTTCTACCTTTCGTGGGTAGTGTACTTAGGATGTTTAAGTTCCATTTCTCACAAGTTGAAGAAAGAGTTTTTTGCGCAGCGGAATGTTATCCCCATTTAGTTAGCAAGAGTTTTAGTTTATTCGAAAGATAGATATGTGAATGCAGTGCAGTTCGACATGTTAGAAGGATAAGCAAGAAAGTAAAGCAGTAAAGTAAAGTGCGAGAGAGATTTTTAAGTGGTTCGGCTAACCTGCCTACGTCCACTCTTCTTCTAGAAACTCCCTAGAAGGATTGCACTAAAACTCCCCTTTTTAGTACAATCACTACTACAAAAATGGTCTACTACGACGGTTATTTTTATACATACACGGCGGTTTTTGAAGCGCCGTGTAGGTGGCCGCCTTGGTAAATAATTACTTTCTACGGCGGTTTTAAAACCCGTCGTGTATGATGCCTATATACGGCGGTTAAAAAACCGCCGTATAATCATAAACATACACGCCGTATATAACAAATTAACGCATTATATATATAATTTATAAGGCGGTTCTGAATAATAACCGCCCTCTAAAGTGCACTTTATATGGCGGTTTCGAATAATAACCGTCGTCGTTAATAAATTTACACATTACATATATACTTTATAAGGTGGTTCTGAATAATAACCGCCGTCTACAATGTACTTTATAAGGCGGTTCCGAATAATAATCGTCGTATAAAATAAATACATATATACTTTATAAGGCGGCTTTGAATAATGACCGCCATCTATAATTTACTTTATAAGGCGGTTCCAAATAATAACCGTCGTATAAAACAAATTTACGCATTCCATATATATTTTATAAGGCGGTTTTGAATAATGACAGCCATCTAAAGTGTACTTTATACGGCGGTTTTGAGTAATAACCGCCGTCGTAAGTATTTATTAAAAATAAAAATATATGTATATACGACGGTTCCAAGATAGAACCGTCGTATATACATGTATATTTACTTTTTAAAAATACTTTATACGACGGTTCCACGAGCAAACCGTCGTATAAATGTATTTTTAAATTTTTATTTTTTATAATTTCACAATTTTTAAATCTACAATATAAAATACAATAATATGCTATATATTAAACTAGTAGTTGCACCCGTGCGATGCACGGACATTTAATATATGCTAAAGATTAAAAGTAGTTTAAAAAAAGAGTATAATAGTATAAATAATGAATGAAAAACGATTACAATTTCAATTGTATTAGAGATTATTGAAGACTTGTTTGTAAACGACATTTTTAGTTGTAATTAAAATGGTAAATTGTCCTCGTATATCAAAATTTGTAATCCCCTACGACTATTTACTGTTGAGACTGCTACAGACATTTGACCATGATTAAAGATCGGCTTTCTCAAAAGCCAACCCACATGTGAAAGTGTTTGTCTTTGACTTTTATGTATTGCCATGGCATATGATAACATCAACGAAAATTGTTTTCTTTAAAACTTGATAGGAAATTTTGAATCAGAAAGTGTTAACGACAATCAAGGAATTAAAAACATTGTTCCTGCATTGGTTCGACACATTATTTGAGCTTCGAAAACATGATCATCCAACCTTGTAAGATGATCAATATTTCTCAAAAGCATGACATGTGACCCAACTTTTATAGTCAAAGAATGATTCGGTACTCCAAAACAACGTAAAGAATTTAACAAACCTCCAGTTGCATCATATTTGCAAACTGAATAACATGTGAAATATGTCCTACCCTCTGCATTATTCTTATCATTCATATAATCGTTGATGCTATCTACAACATCCAAATATAGATAATAATAACTTGTGAATTTAAAAAAAAATAGAAAATTAGTAAATACAAACATTAAAATTGTTTTACACATTACTGAAAACTTCTTTGTATACGACATTTTTAGTCGTATTTACAATATTCTCCTTTTCGCTACAAATAAGAATTTTTAATCCTTGGGGATTACTAACTCTTGACAGTGCTACATACATTTGCCCATGATTAAAAACCGGTCTTTTCAAGAACAAACCAACGTTTGTTAGTGTTTGACCTTGGCTTTTATTAATTGTCATGGCATATGATAACATCAAAGGAAATTGCTTTCTTTGGAACTTAAATGGCAATCTTGGATCTGAAGGTGTTAACGACATTCTTGGTATTAAGACCTTTGTTCCAGCATGTGTTCCGCACAAAATTTTTGCTTCCAATACATGATCCGCCAACCTTGTAAGAATAAGCCTTGTACCATTGCAAAGTCCTAATGAGTGATCAATATTTCTCAAGAGCATAACTGGTGATCCCACTTTTAGAGCTAGTGCATGATTTGGGGCACTTGAACATCGCAAGCCATTCAAAAATTCCGGAGTGTGCAAATCGGACAACATATCTGCATTGGAATCAGACTTACATATAGAATCACAGCTCAAATATGTCCTACCTTCACCTCTATTTTGCTCATTCATATATTCATTGATTTGATCAACGACATCCAAAGTTGGAGCCAAAATAGCACTATTCTTGAGACAGGTAAGATCATGGTTGCCATTACGAAACCCAGGGAATGTTGTATCAACAATTGTACCAATAGGATCATCATTATGTTTTACTAAAAATTGATCCGGAATAGTAATGTCCCAATCACCTTCGCTTGAAATACCAATATCTCCATCCCCAATATTAGCAATCCACTTTGCAAATTCTTCAATCTCTTGTAGTTCAGTGTTTGATTGTAAGCCCCTAAGTCGTAGATTCTTGGTTAACCTAAAAACCTTACAGCTCCTCCAAAGATACGAAGAATTTATACTTGCCCCAACAATATCTTGTCTCATGCCCTTTGGTATTACAGGCAAAATTTGTCTAAAATCTCCACCAAAAACCACCATTTTACCTCCAAAGGTCATATCATAACTATTAGCATTTTTGAAACGCAACAAATCCCTCATTGTCCTATCAAGAGCTTCAAAGCAGAATTTATGCATCATTGGAGCTTCATCCCATATTATCAACTTAGTTTGCACAATCAACTCTGCCAAACTACTACCTTGGTTGATGTTGCAAGTTGAATCTTCGTTAATTGATATGGGTATGGAAAATCTTGAATGCGCAGTTCTTCCTCCTGGTAACAACAGAGATGCAATTCCACTTGACGCTACATTGAGCACAATATCACCATTTGACCTTAATGCAGAAGAAAGTGCTCTCCACAAAAACGTTTTACCTGTTCCACCATATCCATATACAAAAAATAAACCTCCAGCATTCTTCTGTACATCAGAAATTACCTCATCATAGATTAACCGCTGTTCTTCTGTTAGTTGACTAACTAAAACTTCATTTTCTTTCTTCAGAGCATCACGATCATATGATAATTCCTCCTGTACTAATCTGTTCGTTGTTAAACATATATTCTCAGGATCTGGATATGGCATTGATGGAAAATCTTTCAAATTTCTACCCATAGCGGTGAGCAGTTTCTCTATTTCTAAAAGTGCATAATTTTTTTTCTGTCTTTCATCCAAAATCAAATCTGTTTAGTAAAATAATTAGATGTATTAGTTACCTAATAGAAAAATAAAATTGTAAGTATGTGTTAAAAAACATTAAATAATGAAAACAATTAATACCTGAATTTAGGGATTGTTGTCGAATATTATATTGCGCATCATCAGACAGATGATTCCACACAACTTCACAAACAACTTCTGGTTTTGCCATTGAGTTAGACATCAACAAAGTCACAAATAGCTTTCTCAAATTACTACCGGTGGCCCATTGACTTGCTTCTTCAATTGCTTGAATGTATTCTTTGTCATCATCCACTAAGCCTCTAGCGTAGCAGGCATCTCTAAAGGATTGGTATTCTTTACCATCAACTGTTAGAATATCAGAATACGAAGTCGGGCCACAAACTTTATTTAGGAGACATCTTAAGTAAAAAACTTCCCCTGTGCCCGGTGGAACATAGAATACTCTACCAATTGCAAACCCTCTTTTCCTTGGTTGCCATTTTCTAATATCTTTCTTCCATACAAATTTAGTTGGCATCTCAGCATATGTCAAACTTCTAGCTTCCTCATAGGTTTTGTTAGCCTCAAACCATTCCAAGAACATGCTTTGTAACACTGTGGGCCTGTTCACTATATTGTCAACTGGATCATCATCTGAAAACACAATTGTTTGTTGATTTGGCAAGTGGAAACTTAATCTCTCTACAGAGGGTGTTCTCAACTGTATATCAAAACTAAACAAACGCCAAGCTGCTTCACATGGAGATATGTACCTACAGTCATAGTACATATTGATTTCATCAATGACTTTCGGACTATCTTGATCATTGTTGGTATTGTAAAATTCTGCTGTAACTCGATCATGGCCCTTATTAACGTATTTGAACAGGTACTTGATTGACCGTGATTGATTGCACCACTCCACATTAATATGGGCCCTATACTTTAACAACAACTGCTTATTGTGTGGTACTACAAACCTATTATCGAGAGAAATCCCGTTTTTAAACACTTCACGACCATTGTCCCGTCGTCTATAAATTGGATATCCATCCTCATCAAAACTTGAACAACTAACAAACTTTTTAGGAAAATGTTTAGTACATTTACCGTTAGCCATACAAGGAGAGGTCGTCCGGGCTTTACCGCAAGGACCATGCATCATGAATTCTTCAACTACATTGTAGTATTCCAAGTCAGTTTCTCTATCTGGTATCTCAGCTGAAATAATGTTGTCCAATCTCAAAACCCCATTATCGGCATTTACTTTCTCTTGAAACAGAAGAATATGAGCATGCGGTAGACCTCTTTTTTGAAACTCTATGGTATATATCACTGTAATATTTAAGAAAGGGAAATTTTTAAAAAACAAATTAGAATATGTTAGAAAATATTAAAACTAAATTTACATTCTCAATAAGGTTAAAGTAAAAAATTACCTCCAGACACGGATCCAAACAATTTGTTTTTGTGGCAATCAGCAATAAGAGCGTCCAATTTAATTTTAAAAAGTCTACAAATGATATCTGGACGATCTTCAGCCTTTAAACCACCATCTTTCAAAAATCGCTGCACCTCAGGCCATTTTGGGTTGCATGTGAATGTAATAAACAAATCTGGATATCCAATCCATCGACAAATAGCCATTGCATCTTGGTAGTTTTGAATCATATACCTAGCGCCACCAGTAAAGCTGGAAGGTAAAATAATTCGTCTTCCTTGGGTATTTGGGTCAACTTCTCCACGGGTCAAAGCATCTATGAGATAATTATATGTTTCACACCTTAAACTCTTTTGGTGGCTCCTAATGTAAATTAGTCTTGCTGATTCCACCATTGTGTAGCCATCCACAAGAAACTGTTGGAATAACCTCTTAGAATGCAACAAAGTTGAAACCTCAGTACTTCGTGAATGGATACGGTATGCCAAATATTCTCTTTGTCTAATCCGTTGCCGTCCACCATCAGTCTTCGTTTTATGATCCGAAAATGGGATGTCTTCCCTAAAACCGTCTTCCCCATAAGGAAACAATAGCGGATATTGTAGAGGCATGTACGCAAGATTTAGTTGACTTATTCTTTGTAATTGCCCAGTCCTTGTTTCAACCAAGATGTCACGCTCTCCAATACTGGTATCAAGATCCCCAACAATTAATGCAGCCACTTCTGAAACTTGAGGCAAGTTGTAAGTTCTTGCATCTTTAGCTCTCTTGCCAATCAATTTAATCTTGACTTCAGCACATGGGTTCTTTTGTAACTCAGACCTTGCCATACGAGACGATTGAACTAAAACATTATGTTGATCCAACTCTTTTTGAATATCTTTTACTATTTCCACATGAATATCATTTTCGTCAGCAGTCGGTCTATAATAATAGAAATAAGAAAGAAGTTAATATAAACAATATATATTCTTTACTTGTATAAAGAAATATAAAGAAATGCAATAAAGTAGATATAAATACCTGACAGATTTGAGACGGTTTGTAAGCTCATTATTGGTATCATATATGTATAATTGTGCAAAATGTGGTGATTTTCCTTCTACAGGCAGTAGACTACCCATGTAGTGAAAATTTTGTCCATTCATTCTGAAGATTGGTGGTCCACGACCTTTGTTCTTTGTCTTGTCGATTTTACCACCCATAGATGTGAAGCAAAACATATTGTTGTACGTCCTAATGTTTTGCAAGAATTGCTTTGTTTTCTCCCCTTGTCCAAAAAAACAATTCATATATACCTTTGGGTGGCAACTTTGATTTTGGCAAAGTAATCTTCCCACTATTGCAACACATGGAGTATTTAGGAATTCCTCTAGTGACAGTTTTGTTTAGTCTCTCTTCAAACCAAAACAATGCTCCACAATGTTGACATGAGTGGTCGGCATCTCCAAAATCAGAATATTGAACTACATAATGAACAAATAATTAGTACAGAATTGTACTTTTGTCATATTAAGAATGATATGAAACACTTACCAGAAATCAATTGTTCTTGTATAGCTATTGTCTTGTTTGTAGATTCTTCTTCAAAAGATGTAAGCAAATCTCTAGACATGGTATTACATTCTGTGACATTATTAACACGTCTTTTGCACCTTTTATTTTCATGTGTTTGCATGGGACCTGCCATTTTTATATTTTGGATACAAAAAAAAAAGTCAAACACCAAAAATTAATGTGTTGGTAAAATGTAATTGAATTGTAAAAAAAAAAAAAAAGAAATACAAAATTTACCAGTGGATAAATCCTTCAATGGTTGCCTGTTTTTTGTATGTTCCCTAACTATTGTGCCATCTACATTAGTGGAAACATAATGAAAAGTTGGTAAAAATAAATTGTCAATCTTAATAAGAAATTAGCATTTAATTAAATTTCCAACAATACAAAAAAAGAATGTACCGTTTAAAACACAGCTAGTATTGGTGTTTAAGCCATTGGATAACCCTCCTAATAAAAATTCGTTGGATTTCTTTGATGTAGTGATTTGTGTGTTGTTATACCTACTCATATGTATACTATAACCAGTTTGATGCACTGCAAAAAAAAAAAAAAAAAAAAAAAAACCAAAATTAGTCTAATAAACTAAACATTAATTTTAACAACTAAATGGATAGTAATTATTAATGAGATGTTACTATAACGAATTTGTATACTAAAAATTTGAAAATATGTGGTAATACAGTTTGATAGTTATATTTACCTTCAGTAAGTGCACTAATTGGTGTATTATTTGTAGAATAATTACCGACTCCATTGCTGTTTCTCAGGATAGCATTATTACCAATTGGTGAGATATCATTCCAAACATTTGATAAGAGGGTATTTTCATCATTTTCTGCAATTAACGAACAACATGAATATAAAACAATATTCTTTATTTAAAAAGAATGCACAATATTCTTTTTTTTTAAAGGAACAAAAATAAAATAATAACATTTTTATAAAAATAAAGGTATACGTAATAAATATAAACTATCATTTATATGATATATGTTAACATAATATGGAACACAACAAATTTGTAATTAGGAATTTATATTCAGATTAAAAGCAAGTATATGATATAACAACAAAAATAAAATATAAAAGATAATATGATGCAAATTCATCATATACCTATAACTAAATTCAGGCCCACATAAAAAATAATATAGTGCACAAATGTAGGCCCAAGATTACATACATTCAGCAGCCCATGACCCGACCCATCTTTGGCCATATGAAAGAAATCTCAGCCTCTTCTCCACCTAAATTGGTTGTTCTTCTACGCTGGTAACATTCAGCGACAACTACCGCTCGATCTGTCCTAGAGAATCCCTTCAATCCTACCCTCTGTTTTCAAATATGTAGTTATTCCTCTAAATCCACAGTCTTTGTCAACTCGATTTGCTTCTACTACTTCATAATTCATTCATAGATTAGTTCTAAAAGTTGTGGAAGTTTTTGACCTTCAATTTCGACTACGGTCTTACGATTTCGCCGATCTCATTTTTTGCACCGTAAACCTAGAGTGAAAGGTTCTTGAGACACGGATTATAGGTCATGTACGGAACTATTCAAGCAGCAACAGGCAAATACTGTATAGCTAAGTCTACTTCCCTAAACCCTAATTCTTATTAGTTCATTGTGTTTGAAATTGAAGATTTTGAAATTAGTTAATGTATTTGTTATTAGATTTCGAAATTAGTTACTATATTTGTTATTAGTAAATGTTTTCGCTACACATAAATACGTTTTTACTAATTTTTTATTTTTTAAAATTCAGGAGGAAAAAGCTGATATATAGATATGTAGACAGTATTGAAGAGACAATTGTAGCATAGATGAATCGTTGAGGAGATAACTTAAGGCAAAAAAACGGTAAGCTACAATTTCATAGGTAGAAATTTGTGAATGTTGTTTGTTTACCTTTGTTGTAGCTTATTTGCTTCCTCTTCCTCCCTATAATTGTAGAACCCAGAATTTTCTTCATAGCTTAGTTTTTGAGCACACATGAATGAAGTGAGTTGTGACTGTAGTGTAGTCAGAAATGAAATGAGTTAAAATCTGGATGTTTATATTACAGCAGCATTAATGATTGGGCTAATATAAGCATGAGTGTAATTATTACCAAGACTATTCAGTTTTTCATTGAAATGAACAATTACAACTACTCATGATGTTATGTAATAAACTTGTTCACTACTATTTTTTTTTTTACAGTTTATAGTAGTTTTACATGGATTTGAATCATTTTGTTTTCTATTATGTGAAAATCTGTGCAAATGATTAAAGGATAACCATGTGGCCTATGTTAATTTCATTGTGATTGGTATATTTTAAATTTTGAGTACCCTATACCTATTTTGAAATAAGGATGATGGTATCCTTTTTTCCATGTAAATGAGTAACCTGTTAGAGTAATTTAATTTTTTTACAGTGATAGATTTGGAGATGTATCATCTGTATGTCAGACATTTGCTGGTAGATTTTGGCAAATGATGAACTAAATTGTGATGCCCTAAATAATTCTTAGAAATTGATTTGTAATTTGTATTTTGTACAGTGTATTGCAACAACATTCATTTTGGACTGAATTATTTAAAAAAATTTTTTTTTTTTTGTGAAACTTAAAAATTGACAATTTGAAACAGGTTTAGAAGTTCTCTATTTCTGAAGTCTATTTATTTTGTAGTCTCTGTATGGCTAAATTAAATGGACTGGCTACAAACCTTGTTATTTCTAATTGTCAATGTTTGCATAAGATCAAGTGTTGATACTTTGTAACTTGGCACCTCCAACATAAGATCAAGTGTTGATACTTTGTAACTTGGCACCTCCAAAAGTTGATTTTTTTTTTTTACTTTGTAACTTGGCACCTCCAAAAGTTGATTTTTTTTTTTGTTATGTGATAGGTTGAAAGCTTATCTTGTAGATAATTGAATAACTTGTATAAAAAGGTTTTACAGATTTGTTTATACATTGTAAATAAAATAGCAATACTTAGGAACTACTGTTTCTAATCCCAATGTTGCTTGACAGCTGCCTTTGCTTGTACTCCTTAGTAGAATTTGGCTTACACTTCTCCTTGCATATANCTTGTATAAAAAGGTTTTACAGATTTGTTTATACATTGTAAATAAAATAGCAATACTTAGGAACTACTGTTTCTAATCCCAATGTTGCTTGACAGCTGCCTTTGCTTGTACTCCTTAGTAGAATTTGGCTTACACTTCTCCTTGCATATACAGTTGAATAAAAAAAAAGGCTTACACTTCTCCTTGCATATACAGTTGAATAAAAAAAAACATAGGAACTAATAATAGATACTTAAGTGAAAACAAAAGACCTAACTTGTCAGAGTTCAAAGTGTTGATACTTTGTAACTTGGCACCTCCAAAAGTTGATTTTTTTTTTTGAGATAGCTTGAAAGCTTATCTGATATGTTATATATGATTACTTTGAGGTGTGTTATTGCATAACTGTGATTAGGGAGTTAAAACTTGTAGATTATCATTGCAATATTTTTTTTTTACAAATTGTACAGAAATTGTATAAAAAGGTTTTACAAATTTGCTTATACATTCTAAATAAAATATCACTACTTAGGCACTACGTTGTTTTCCAAATGTTGCTTGTTAGCTGCCTTTGCTTGTACTCCTTAGTAGATGTAGGCTTACACTTCTCCCTGCATATAGAGTTTAATACAAAAAAAAAAAAAAAAAANAAAAAAAAAAAAAAAAAACACACACACATAGAAACTAAAAATAGATAATTAAGTGAAAAGAAAAGACTTAATTTAAAAAAGCAGTAACTTAGTGTTTCACCATTAAGATGGTTACAAAAAGGATAAACAAAAGCAGTAACTTAGTGTTTCACCATTAAGATGGTGACAAAAAGGATAAACCATAGTCAGAAAATTAAAATAAGTAGCACTGGCACTGACAATGTGCTATTCAATCACAAATTGTCCATAGGATGATTGGTTCAAAATAAGCTAGAACTTCTAGTCTTAAAAGGCAGATTACAACTTCTCCTGTTTGATGCTAGCCAACTTGGACTTTTTCAATTTGTTTGATGAAGAATACTGGTCCATTAGGCATCTCTTGACAGTATCACAGTTTTCAGACTCAGTAAAGTTGTTCTTCATCTGCCTTGCATTACCTGGACTATTGACCTCATCCTCCCTTGAAGCTTCCTGTGAATTAAACATAGATCAAGCAAAGAATAAGTAGCATTAAAATAAAAGGAAGGTAGTAACAGAAAAATAGAATAGTTGTCTTGCTACCAAATCTGATTCTTCATCATCCTCATCCTCTTCAATCATCATAGACATTAGGTCCTTTTCTGGCTGGTCATTAAAACTTGTACAATAGGTAGAAACTAATTCTTCATCCCTTAAAGACTCGCATAACATTGAAAGCTGAAGTTGGACCTCTGCGTTTTTCCATTTTCAGTGATATTTTGAAAATCATTTGCATGCCAATAAGTGACTCTATTTCAGGTGGAATGGCACTCTCCTAAAGAAAACATTACTTAGACTTAGTAACTTAGACATTAGGCTAGGAATACAATTTCAAAAGTAATGTACCTTCTGGAATTTTTCAAACAAAACAGCTGCTGGGATTCCCACTATTTCGGCAACTTCCCTATCCCATAAAACGAAGGGAGCATTTCCAGTCCTGTCAAGAACCCTGACTACTACCTTGTACCTCACTGTACCTTCTTGAAATTGGTTGTTACATTTAGAACAAATCAGCCAATTTTTTTCTTCTTTCAGTTTTTTGTTACATCGTGGAGACATGCATGATATGTAATACCATTCACCAGAACCTTCAATCCCTAAAATTTCAGCTGGAACATAGTAATCACCATTCTAAAACATATGAAATGTAAGAATGAGTCAGTATGTTGTAGGTTGAAATTTATTTTGTTGGTGTAAAAGATAATGAAAAAGAAATAATGTACTTCACCTCTTTTTGATCTAACAAATCAGAAATAGTTGTAACCACCTTAGAACCACTTGTGAAATCACCAATACCTTCTGATTGAGACAATACTGTTGCAGTACTTATACTGTGAACAGGACTTTGACCAGACACTAACCTGCACAAAGTAAATTTCAGTATATACAAAAAAGTGGGGAGCATTATTTGATTCCTTGGAATTAGAAACAGTATTCAAATGGTTAGGCTTTGTTTACTTACTTGGATTTGAACTCCAGAAATTCAGCAAAAGACTCATTGCAATGCAATTTTGTTGCATCATATGAACTGGTGATCCTCACTTCACCTAAAAGCAAAAATATAGTTTTTTAGATATTGAAATGTAAATAGCACAAAAGTGAATACTTACCATTCACAATTTTAGCACGACACAACTAGAGAACAACTATAAGTGGTTCTTTCAAATCAACATTGTAGAAAGGAATCATGGTAGCAACATGATCATCCCATACTGTGCATTTTAAAGTATTTTGCCTGTATAAAAGTTAATTAGGAATATAATAAAGGATTTAGAGAATGAATTGATAGATTGGTTGATACTTACTCAGTGTCAGCAATAACGAAGTCCATGAGTCTAGATGATTTTCCAGCAATGATCTTATCAAGAGGAGCATATATCTCAACCACTCTGCCGATTACATCTTTAAAAATAGAGCATATATATATCACTAAAGACATAACAACAAAGAATAGTTCTGTAAATAGATAGGCAGAAGTATAATATTTCAGAATTCATAGTAGTTACCGAACAACTCCTTTTCATTGGCTTGAGCAGGATCTTTCAAAGATTGAAAACTCTTTAAGCGAAACATATGCTTAGGAAAACCTTTAGATTTTATCGGTTTCACCTCAGTTTTGTAGTTGAACTTTATAAGAAAGGGGTGTTCAGTAGTTTTATATGTTAAATAGTTAGTCACAACCAGAAAATTCTTAATTGAATACAACTTGCCCTCAGAGAATATATCTCTGTATTTCGCCACATCATTCTTAAGGATATTGGCATGAATATATGCTCCCTGGAATAGAATACAAAATATTTAAGGGAAAAAATTGTGAAACAGATTTTGTAATCAGGGTGGTAAAAAAAAAATACTTTACCTCAACATCACGGAGCAACAATTCCATGCTCTTACTGGTTTGACCTCCTCTCAACTCAGGTATTTGATATGTTCTTACCAATCTAACTCTTATTGCTCTATTTCTGTGCATAGGACTAAGATCTTTCAGTGAAACATACTGAGAAGGCATCTTGTATTGCCTAACAAAGCCTTTTTAGATGTTTTCAGGACTTTAAGAAGTATGGAGTTGTGCAGATGGGTTGTAAAAGTACTCAAGAGCAACCAAGGTTTATATAGAAGATAACTGTATCTTCATATGATCTTCATCAAGGTAATTCTTCTTGGAATTATGAAAGGTTGCAAAACGGTTCGGATTCCAATAGATATCACAGCAGCTGTTATGATGAGCTTAATTTAAAATATTTCATGTTTCTTACGAAAGGTTGCAACCTTTCCATGTATTAAGTATTGAAGAAAAAAATTGCCTACTTAAATTTGATCTGATTTATTTTGGACGGTTGCACATTTAATATGTACATGACGTTTGGTTTTCAATGTGATAATTACTGTCTGTATTCACACTACCGCCGATTAGTATATTCATTGGTAATGAACAAAATATTATCAAATTTGAAATCTATCATTTAATAATGGCTACCAAAACTCATAGATATATGTTAAACAATGTGAAAATCATTGAATACAAACGGATTCCATGTAGTAATACAAAACGACGTAGTTTTGTGTTGGAGGGAAATTGGCTCCAAGAAGTTGTTGCTTTAATATAATGATAGATTGTATCAAATTAAAATGCTTACAATAATTCAATATTCAGAATAATACACTTAAACATATATAATAATAAGTATAACGATTACAAAAACATATAATCGATCCTAACTATCAAATACAATATATTAATAACTAAATAACAATTCACTCTGCCAAGGGCCTTGTGGTCCAGTGACATCAAACCCTTCCCTTTATACGGGAGGTGGTGGGTTCGAGCCTCAGTGGAGGCAATACTAACTCTTGTGCTTGTGCTTCAACAGGTTGAGAAAATAGTTATGAACAAATATTGCATTGTAATAGAGTTAGTAGTATTCAATAATAGAAAGAATTAAATCTAATTTTAAAAATATATTGAAGTGATTCTACTTACCTTTTCTAATCCATCATCTAATTGTATTTGCAAAATTTCAAACATATATTTCATCACATAATAACCACACTCAACGAATCCGGATTGTTTCGGGCACTACAACAAATTTAGAGTATAAAAATAATGCAAATATGAACTATACTTAACATGCATTCTATATAAATATTAAATGCTTAATTGGCATTTAATCCATGTCGTGGATTTGATTTTATTTGACTTCAGTTTCTTTTTTACTTGTAATGTTTTGAGTGCACTATTCAAAAAAATAAATACATATATTTAAATAAATGACATATCATAACATACCACTTTACAATATATAAAAATAAATGGTTTACCTACTTGTCAATTACTTTCTTAATATTTGTATGCTCTTTATTCCCTTCAATAGAATCAAAAGAATACACTTTCAACTGTTCAGGGCAAATTACATACAATGTCCAATGATTACTGCACACAAATTTATTATTCATTTAAATTCAAAACAACATTGTATAAAATAAAGTATGTATAGCATAAAATACTTACTTGTAAACATATGGCGCAAAATAACATTTTTTTTTCCTTCTTCAATAGTGGTAGATATATATTTTGTCCTACTTTCGGAACTTGTCAATTTGGATTGTATGGAATTTGGATCTAAAAAGCCATATGTATTTTTCCTTGCCAAGCCAAATTGATCATAAAGAAGCCTATTCAAAAATATAACAAGTGTTATTCCTAAACGACAAGACAATAAACAAACGCTAAATTATAATAAAATGATAATAAAGAGCTTACCACATAAAGAATAAAATGCTAGAGGCATCAATTGTTTCCATTGCTAGAAAACGCAACATCTCTTCCCTCAAAATAAGCAAATCATAATCTTTTATCATAAAGATCTCATCACTTAAGCGAAGCGTAACATCCCTCGTTAAACCCTTTACAATGCAGTATAGTTGTTTACACTCAACAGTTAACTTGTGTGGATCAATACCATGCATTACGGGAGACTTCTGCGCAATCGACTGTTTATCCATCTATTTTATCAATTGACTAGTTAAGTATAAAATATTCAACATAAAATAGACATATAAAAAATATATACAAACACACATAGATTTCTCATACCTCATCAGGCACATCAGATGTAGAACATAGTTCCACCAGTTTCTTTGGCCAAGCTATAAAATGGCTCAATGCTTCACCTACTGTCTCCGCTTCTTCATAGTGAATAGGCAGTTTTGCTTCTTTATCAATGACTTTGTCAACAAGCACTTTTATTTGGTTATCTAATAATGTACGAGAATGAAGTTTGCTTCCCACCTTAAAAACTCTCCCAATGGCCACTATGTGTTTACTAGGTTCATCCAAGTAAAATCGACCATATCCTCCACACTTCAAATATTCAAAGAAAGATTTAAACTATAGTAGTAAACAACAACACAATAAAATAAAAATAAAATAAAATAAACAATAATATTTTACCAATACGAGATGCTACTATCCAACTTTTATCCATTAAAAAGAACTTCCTAAAACATTAACTTAATTAGCAACTAAATACCAACATAACAAATTCACAATTCAAACAAATTAAAATAAAAAATAAATTAGAATGAATCTCCAGTTTTGGAATTTCATTCCAAATTTACTGGAATGAATTGGAATTCATTCCAGTAAATCTGGAATGAAATTCATTACTGGAATGAAATTCCCAATTTCATTCCAAATGGAATGTTGGAATTTCATTCCAGATTTACTGGAATGAATTGGAGGATTCATTCCAGTAAATCTGGAATGAAATTTCAAAATTGGAGATATAATATATTAAAACTATTCGATTTTTCAGTTTTTAAACTAAATCAAACCGTTTTGTCCCGCTCTACCCTAATGTTTTATTTAATTATTTACTTGTTAATTTTGGTTTCTTTTGCTCTTGTAGACATTTTATCAAACACCTTCTATGCATAAATAAATCTATACACAAGTAATTTAGCTAGAGAAAAAGAAATTCACAAATAATTAAATAACATATATTCTTGAAAAGAAAATATTAATACATACAATATCACATAATACACAAGATTATTAAAACACTACACAAGATTTATAAACCCTAAAATTATTAAATTATATTTAATTTTCAGTAAAAAAAACAGTACAAAATATAAATAGGCACGCACCTGAGCAGTGGCGACGGCGGCTTGCGGCGGCGACGGCGGCGACGGCGGCGTGCAGTGGTGTGAGTTGCGGCAGCGTCACGGTGGTGTGCGTTTCTGCGTAGAGGATTCCGTCGACAGTGTTCGCAGTTCTTGTTTAATAAGGGCCCTAAAATCCTACGCAGTTTAGTTTTTTTAGAAAATAATATGTGCTGTGCTGTAGATTATGTAATTGATCAAAAATAAAGTCAGCCCTAATTAATCGTAAGTAGTTTAGTAATGAAAAGAGCGCCAAAAAACTAATACGTATACCGC
The DNA here is from genome assembly GCF_003576645.1 of Ipomoea triloba. Taxonomy (NCBI): domain Eukaryota; kingdom Viridiplantae; phylum Streptophyta; class Magnoliopsida; order Solanales; family Convolvulaceae; genus Ipomoea; species Ipomoea triloba. The sequence continues at coordinate 16,449,440 of NC_044917.1, forward strand.
CCTAATCTACAAAATTTTTAAAGAAAATATATATAGGGCGGTTGGTGTAATTAATTTAACCGATATATTATTTTTAGTTAGTTAACTTATTTTTTAAGTTAACTTATTAGTTCTTTTATATTTTTTTAGTTAACTTATTTAAGGTATATATTATAAACAATCAAAATTAATTTTTAAAAATTATCGTATATACGGTGGTGTGTGTATAACCACAGTATATATGTCAAATTAAAAACTAAAATAAAATATTTACATTAATGTATATGTGGTTAAGGTAAAAAAAAAAATATTAAGGTATATACGGCGGTTAATTGTATAACCACCGTATTTACATCAATTAAAAACAAAATAAAAAATTAATTTAAATATATACGGCGTTTATTTAATAACCGCCCTCTATTATGTGACGTAAAAAATGAGTTAAGGTATATACGACGGCTATTCAAAGAACCGTCGTCTAATAAGTGACGTAAAAAAATTAATTAAGATATATACGGCGGTTATCTAAATAATCGCCATCTATTATGTGACGTAATATCACAAACTATATTAGACGGCGATTATTTAAATAACCGTCATCTATTAAGTGCCGTAGTAAACCAATTTTGTAGTAGTGAATGTACGAGCGCTTGAGCTTTGATCACCAAGCCCGCTTCAAGCCTCAGGATTTTTGCCCTGCTTCTTGTTACTCCACCGATCGAGCACTTGACCTTTGATCACCAAACCCGCGTCAAGTCTCAGGATCTTCACAAGACAGCCTCCAGGTTACTCCGCCTCTTCTTGCCTTCTCCAAAGCAAGGGTGTTGTTGTTTCCACAGTTTGTGTTACAAACTCCAATCTGATCAAGAGCTTTCGTTGAATGTCTCCTTGTAGCTCAACTGTTGATCACCTTCTAGATGTGTATGATGTTTAGTAGTATATCTCTCTCAAACACTAAGATGTGTTTTTCTCGCTGTTTTGAATATCAAAGTGATATTCCAAAATAAGCACTAGCACTGTATCTTGTTCGTTTTAGCACAACTATTGTTCTCAACTCATTCACCCACTTTTTCTCTTAATTGTTGTTCAGTGCTTATATATGAGAGATTAGAATAATTCCGTTGGAGGGAGAATTATTCCGTTTGAAATCTGGATCCCATGCCGATTATGGGACTTGCAATTTCCAGCATGTTTCATGGAGTAGTGGTCTTGTAACTTGTGCCATTTGTCTTGTAGTGACTCCACTTTCTTCTTTTGGCTAAAAGTTACTCTTTTTATATTCCCACTAAACCTTGTTTTAGGGGATAAGACCATGCTAGGATTGGTGCACCTTTTTGACCGTTGTGGTGGGATGCTGATGTGTCATCCACTTTCTTCCATTCTGAGTGCCCATGCTCAGATTTATCCTTTTGCACATCCTAATATTTTATCTCCATGATATTCTTCTTCTCCAAACATAGATTACTCCACCGAGTCTAAGTCTTAAACGTTTTCCATCTGTCGGAGAGATTATGATCTTTCGAGACCAATATTGATGTCTCGAACAGTTGATGTTTCGAACCCACGTCTCGAACTGGATCGATGTCTCGAGACTTAGTTGATGTCTCGCAGACCCTTATTCCTCCAGTGATGTCTCATGCCATCTTCTGATCTATCTACGACAAAACTTACACACGAAAGTGCTAAATGTTTATCCAAGTTTACTTTGAGCTTAAATATTTTCCGAGTTGAGCTCTTTTACCCGGTTGTATTTACGCCCTTAGTTTGCTTAGCGAACTTACACATTTTGCCTATGTTTCGAGACTTAGGGGTTTACGAAGTACATTTGGTATCATCAAAACCTTTACATGGATGTTCCTAACATATTATAACTACAATATAATTTACAATTCATTTCATTTTCTACAATCAACTTGCTTGGATTAAAGACAAAATCAACATCCATCTTGACAACAAAAATAATTTATATATAGGATAATAGGATGTAGCTCCTATTTAAAAATGTTTAGGCATAAAGTGGTAAACTATTTAACTGCATGCATTGTGATGAAAATAGTAGTGGGTATTCCAAGATTAGTATCAAATCAACAAAAAAAAAAGAAGAAAAAACACACACACACACACATGCTCACACAAAATCAAGTACTACACTCATTCATACTAATTCCAAAAATATGAATTTCAAAATAAACATGTGCAAAATAGATGTAGAAACTGTTGATGAAACTAGACATATTGCAGCATCAGTATTAAGACTATCTACAAAGTTAGTGTTTTTTCTATCAAGTAAACAAGTTATGAAACTTAGAGTTAAGAACTTAAGATTGGAGTTATAACTCAAACTCGAGCCAAAGCTTGAAAAACCAAGTTCAATTCGAACCAATCTAACTGAACTCAAACCTTATAGAAATTAATGAGTTGAACTTGAGTTTAAATTTTAAAACCCAAGCCACTATAAATGTTTCAAACTTTTTTTTTAAATAATAAATGTTTCAAACTTGAAATCAAGCTTACCTAGATTTGAGCTTGGCTTGACTTGTTTGCACTCCAAGATCATATGTCCTATTAAATAATACTCCGTAAATGAATTCATCTTAACACTTTCTAAAATATAGATGTTGTATATTGATTTTGTTGCATCAAATGTAAGAGCTTTTTTCAATAATATTCTTTACTTTGGTTCATTTTCAGAGGCATGTTTATCTAATATCTCAAATTATTAAGGTATGGTTGATTTTAATTACTCCATAATGTTTTAACTAGTCAATTTTTGACTAAAATTAATTTCCGATCATTGTATTCTTTAATTAGTTATTAATTATTAATGACCTTTTTTATTTAGTGATATATATATCAATAATTTAGTGATAAATAAGAAATTTATAAATGTTTTTAGCGAAAAACCTTTTAACTGCAAAATATTTCAATCACTATATCCCTTAGGAATGAATTTTTCTTATTCTTTTTCAACATAATTTCTCACTCATATTTTGTAATTTCTTGTAGTTTGATACTCCAAACATTATTTCTTTTAAAAGAAAGCACCAGAAACAAACACTATTGAATTTTCTTATAAGAAATCTATATTTCTATACTATTAATAAAAACAATATCCTCAACTTTAACTTCCCGCCGAAAACACTCCTATACTATTAAGGTTTGCGTAATATTGTAAAATATGGTAATACAATTCCTATTCGTAATACTATTAATTAAGCAATTATTTGCTAGAATTCAAACAAGGATAACATCATAAAACATAATCGATCCAAAACATATCTTCAATTGCAGTATATAATATTTGATGTTATAATTTATATAATTATATATCGATCCAAATATTCTTAATATATTATAAAAAAATTCATTCCGTGCATCGCACGGGTAAAAATACTAGTACTATTAATAAAAACAATATCCTCAACTTTAACTTCCCGCCGAAAACACTCATATACTATTAAGGTTTGCATGATATTGTAAAATATGACAATACAATTCCTATTTGTAATACAGTTGTACGTACATTAACATATGGTAACACAATTCCTAATAAAATATATATTCTTCCCTACGTTCCTATTTGTAATACAATTCTAGATTAAAATTACTAATCGTAATAATACAGTACATATATTTTCCTGCAATGCAATCTATACTATTAATAAAAATAATATCCGCATCTTTAACTTTCCGCCGAAAATACTCCTATACTATTAAGGTTTGCGTAATATTGTAAACTATGGTAATACAATTCCTATTCGTAATACATTGTACGTACATTAAAATATGGTAACACAATTCCTAATAAAATATATCTTCCCTACGTTCATATTCATAATACAATTCTAGATTAAAATTACTAGTCGTAATAATACAGTAAATATATTCTCCTGCAATGCAATCTATAAATCCCCAAGCCCAGCTATGCAGTGGGTGACTACCGGAAGTCAAGCACGCTTAACCACAGAATTCTTTGGCTATCTGGTTGTCATATCCTACTTAAAACCAATTGGTGATAGGTAGGTGGACATTAACCATTTAACCACATCCCTCCATGGTAAGCCACGGCGTCACGTCTCGAATCGAGCAGGGGCTGAACTCGGCCAACCTTGTCGACGCCCAACAATTAATAAAAACAATATCCTCAACTTTAACTTCCCGCTAAAAACACTCTTATACTATTAAGGTTTGCGTAATATTGTAAAATATGGCAATACAATTCCTATTCATAATATAGTTGTACGTACATTAAAATATGGTAACACAATTCCTAATAAAATATATATTTTTCACTCCGTTCCTATTCGTAATACAATTCTACATTAAAATTACTAATCATAATAATACAATACATATATTTTCCTGCAGTACAATATATACTATTAATAAAAATAATATCCTCATCTTTAACTTCTCGCCGAAAACACTCTATACTATTAAGGTTTGCGTAATATTGTAAAATATGGTAATACAATTTCTATTCGTAATAAAATTGTACGTACATTAAAATATGGTAACACAATTCCTAATAAAATATATTCTTCCCTACGTTCCTATTTGTAATACAATTCTAGATTAAAATTACTAATCGTAATAATACAGTACATATATTTCCCTGCAATGCAATCTATTTATACTATTAATAAAAACAATATCCTCAACTTTAACTTCCCGCCGAAAACACTCCTATACTATTAAGGTTTGCGTAATATTGTAAAATATGGTAATACAATTCCTATTCGTAATACAATTCCTATTCGTAATACAATTGTACGTACATTAAAATATGGTAACACAATTCCTAATAAAATATAGGGGTCGTTTAGTAACTTGGAAAAATGGAGAATTTTCCAAAAATTTAGAGAAATGGAGAGGTGGAAAAAGAAAAATTGGAAAAGTTGTTTACTAAATTCATTTTTCCAAATTCATTCCCCACTCCATTTTTCCAAATCTTATAAAAAATTGGAGAGATTAAAATCAACTCTTTCCAAACGGAAGAATGGAATGAGACGAGTGAACAGTGCACTCCTTCCGCGAGATCTGAGCTTCGAATCTGGACGAGCGCAAAAAGCTGACATTATTTCTTAGCTTTGTTATTCCCGTTTTCCTGTTCTTTCCCCTTCCCTTGCGCAAAAAGGGAACATTATTAATTTATTATGTTTATGTTTACCGTTTTTTTACTTTAATTACTATTATTATTATTATGTTTACCTTTTTTACTTTAATTAATATTATTACTTATTATTATTTTACCTTTTTTACTTTAATTAATATTATTACTTATTATTATATTAATTATTATTATTATATTAATTTTTATTATTATGTACTCAAATTATGTACTAAATATATTAATTTTTATTATTATGTACTCAAATTATGTACTAAAATGATTGAAATAGTTGTAATTTATTTAATACAGAGTAATATGTTCTTATCGAGATTTGTTACATTTTGTGCATTTAATTAGTATTAGTGGAATTGAATTTTTTATTTAAAAATTAAATTTGTAAAATATTATTATTATTATTATTATTATTATTACTTGTGTTCGGTATTATGAAATTTGTAAATGAAATCAGAAAATTGGAGAAATGGAAAACTGGAGAAATGGAAATGGAAAATTGGAAAAATGGAGAAACGGAAAACTGGAAAAGGGAAAACAAAAAAATGAAGTAAACGACCCCATATTTTTCCCTACGTTCCTATTCGTAATACAATTCTAGATTAAAATTACTAATCGTAATAATACAGTACATATATTTCCCTGCAATGCAATCTATACTATTAATGAAAACAATATCCTCAACTTTAATTTCCCACCGTAAGCACTCCTATACTATTAAGGTTTGCGTAATATTGTAAAATATGGTAATACAATTTCTATTCGTAATACAATTGTACGTACATTAAAATATGGTAACACAATTCCTAATAAAATATATTCTTCCCTATGTTCCTATTTGTAATACAATTCTAGATTAAAATTACTAATCGTAATAATACAGTACATATATTTTCCCTGCAATGCAATCTATACTATTAATAAAAGCAATATCCTCAACTTTAATTTCCCGCCGAAAGCACTCCTATACTATTATGGTTTGCGTAATATTGTAAAATATGGTAATACAATTGATATTCGTAATACAATTGTAAGTACATTAAAATATGGCAACACAATTCCTAATAAAATATATTCTTCCCTACGTTCTCGTAATACAATTCTAGATTAAAATTACTAATCGTAATTAGACCTGGCAATTCGTGTATACGGGTTCGTTAACGGGTCGACACAATAACGACACGAACACGATAAGGCTAAACACGAACACGACACGTTAAGGTTAACGGGTTCAAAATTATAACACGAACACGAACACGATTTGTTAACGGGTTAAACAGGTTGACACGATAGACACGTTTTGTTAACAAGTTTCGGATCGTGTCGACACGATATGACACGAAACCTGTTTAAACCCGCTAAATCTATTGANGAACTTGTAAAAGTAAAAATTACATTGAAAAATGATGTTAATTAATTACCTGTATATCTTTATCTTTATCTGCTTAAAAAGCAATTAATAGCTGGCTTGGGAAAATGGTACACAGAACCTTCAAGCAATCCATTTTCAACAGTAATTTAAAAAGGAAAAAGAAATCAGAATCCTTTGGGCGGGAGAATGGGGCATTTTCATAGGCCAAATCACCTCTCTTTATTATAATAAGAGATTAAAGGAAATGACGGGAATGATGTGTAGTAGTTTAGGCTATGTAAGGTATGACTAAATAGAATAGAGACTTTATTCTATAATTATTCTATGTGTGACTATTAGGCTATCTTTAATCCAGAAATTTCTCTCACTTTCTAAAATGGGTCCCACTTCCACATCATCAAATTTGTAAATTCTTCATTATTTGAAATATGCATATTATATTATAAATATAATAACTAAATAATATAATAGGAAATAAAAAAGATAAAAAAGTACACAAATAAGATTTACCATGCTTTTTCTCCCACTTTTTCATTCTCTCTCTTCTTGCTAATTTAGCAATTTCTCTCTCCTATTGCAACACACATGACATTAAATAATAATAAATAAAAAAACTCTCTCTTGCCACATAGATTAGAAAGGGGAGATTGGCAGGGTTGAGGACAACCTTAAATTATGTTTTCTTTTTCATTTTTTCTTTTTTTATTGTCAATATTATTAGTATTAATCATTAAATTATTGACCCTTTTTTTATTTCCTTTTCTATTGTTTCCTCAATAAATTTTCATTTTCTATTGTTTGGACAGAAGTAGTTGGACGGTAAAGCACGAAATGAAAATTTTGTTAGGATTTTCCTTTTTATTAGTAACCTTATTATTATTAGTCCATTTCCTAGTAAGTTAATTTCGTTCTGTTTTCTATTTTTCCTCGTAAGTTAATTTTGTTTCCTTTTTCATTTTTCATTTTTACTGCTAATATTATTAATATTAATCATTGAATTATGAATCATTTTTTATTTTCCTTTTCTATTCTTTTCTAAATATTTTTTTTAAATTGTTTGGGCTGAAGTGTTTGGGCGTGTACTTCAATTTTCAGGGGAAAAGGATGCAAAAGTTATCGTTTCGCCATTTCTAATTCCGGTAATTCCTCAAACTTCAATTCAATCGATGCATATGTTTATATTTTTTTTTTGTTGGTTTGTTTTTTTTTTTTTTTTTGAATAGTAAAAACAATAACTTGAATGCTAAGTCATTTCTCCACCATTTCATCAAAGTCCGAGTAACTGATTCAATGCTAGATTCTGGTTTAAGTGTTTGCCTCAATTAAGGCATACAGTGCATATGCTCATTTATCTGTCCACTTGTATTTATGTTTGCCCTATAATTTCTTATTGGATTTAAGCAATGGTCCTCCGACTATGTTGATTTTCCAAAATTAGTCCCCGACTTTTAATTTGGATAATTTAGGTCCCTTGACTTTCAAAATCTTTCCAATGTTGGTCATTTCGTCAAATGATGGTTAAGTTGAGGTCAAATGAAGGGGTAAAATTGTCCGTTCACCAGTTTAGTGTATTATTACTCGTATTTCTCATGTCCTATATGTTGTATATATAAATATAATCTCAGTGAAAGTCTCAATCGAAGCAATATAATCCCAATCGAAGTCTCTTCGACTAAGATTATATTCATATATATAGCGTATATGACATGAGAAATACGAGTAATAATACACTATACAGGTGAATGGACAATTCTACCCCTTCATTTGACCTCAATTTAACCAAAATTTGACGAAAGGACCAACATTGGAAAAAAATTGAAAGTCAAGGGACTTAAATTGTCCAAATTAAAAGTCGGGGACTAATTTTGGAAAATCAACATATTCGGAGGACCATTGCTGGAATTATCTCTTTCTTATTAGTATGGGTTGTGAATTTTATGGATTTTCATTGATGTTTTTCCAACTCGACCTGTATCTGATTCAGTACACTCATCCCTCTTTCATTTTGTTGTGCCTTCAATTTTGATTGGGGGAAATCTGGAGGAGTTTTAATATAATGAAGCTTAACCTTCTTTCATTTCCTGAAGTTATACTAGGAAAAAAAAAAAAGACCAGATGTATTTAGACTATACATATTCCCTTAAAAAAACTAGAACTCTTTTTCCATTGACAGGGTAATTGGGTACCCGACCCGGAACCGTTGTCATGACCAAGGCAGTTGCCGTTCAAACTACCCAAGACGCCTCACTTCTCAGCATCAATGCGCAACGGTCCAACTCCTCAGCATTGATGACCAACGTTCAGCTCCTCAGCCTTGATGACAGACGTTCAGCTCCTCAGCATTCAACACCTCAGGTATTGATGTCCAACGGTCAATTCCTCATCAATGCTCCGTTACTGAGCTGAAAGGAATAAAAAGACTCACAACCACATAGTGAGGGGGGACTTCTGACACTTCTTACTAGGCAATACATACTACACTCACTTGTACATTGAGCACTGCACTCAAATACCCAACCTTGTATTCACATACTTACTCAAATTACATACCCGGTAATCCGTTATTACCGTCATTGGTGCTTTCATTGAGAGCCGAGATCAGATCTCAGGCTAAAATCACAAAATCAAAAAACCACTCAGTTCATCTCATCACTATCAATGGCATCTGGATCCAGCAGCTCGCACACACCTAGTCAGGTGAACAAGGGTCACCCCTCGGGTGATCTTCGTGAGCAGCTCAACAGTAACCATGGAGGTGACCTCCGTACCCAACTCAACAACAACCATGGTGGTGGCCGTACTCCCATCCCAGCAACTGCTGCTCCCGCCCACGTGGTGGACCTTCAGGCAGCAGCGCAGGTCATCCAACAGGCGGCGGCGACGATGGCCCAACTAGTCGCAGGAATGCAAGGCCAGATCTTACCGCCACCACCCCCTCTGGAGGAAGAAGTGCAATCTCCGAGGCCAAATAGAACTCAACGACAGGAAGGTGGAACTCAACCAGTTTCCAGATCTGTTCGAGAACGACCGGCGGCTTCTAGATCTATCCGAGATCGGCTGGGGGTGCAAGGATCCTCCAATAGAGGTCCCCGTGCCCAAGCAGGAAAGGCAGTAACCAAACGACCATCTGGAGAAAGGATGGGCGAATCTGGTGGATTGGCTCCGCGTCACTCCACTAGACACAAAACACCACAGGAAGGCCTGGTGGAAAGACTCCAAAGGCAGATAGATGATTTGGAAAAGAAAGTAGAAGCAAGAGAACACTCACCAGAACCGGAGGTAAGAATGGCCGCTCCATTCTCTCTTGACATAATGGAAGTTCCTCTTCCAAAAGACTTTCGACTACCCACCATCAAGGCCTACACTGGCACTTCAGATCCGCGTACCCATATGACAAGATACAAGGCAGCCATGGTCATGATTGGGGCAAGCGATGCCATAATGTGCAGAGCGTTCTTGTCCACTTTGGACGGGACTGCTCAAGATTGGTTTAACACAATCCCAGACGGATCAGTTCAGACTTTTGCAGAGCTATCCAAAAGTTTCTTGTCTTATTTCTCAGGGAGTATACAACATAAGAAACCATTCTCACATCTCGGTGGGGTAAAGCAGGATAAGGGAGAAAGCCTGCGAGACTTCTTAAGCAAATGGAAAAAAGAAGTCAACAACGTATATGACTTCGATTCGAAGGCAGCAATTCTCATCTTCATCCAAGCACTGAGGTCAGGCGATTTCCACAAACAACTGAACACCCACCACCCACGCTCTTATGAAGAACTCATGAGAACGGCCAACCGGTACGCAGACGCAGAAGAGGCTGACAGGAGAAAGAAGGATGAGGAGGAAGGACGAAAGAGTGAGCGACCTGATAAAGCTGGTCCGCCCAGCCAGGCACCACGACCAAACCAACCACCCTCAACGAAGGGAAGAGATGAGCGACCTCGTCTCGCCCCACCGCGGCACTTAACACCGCTTACTCACCCGGTTAGCGTGATTCTAAGTCACGCTGAGGAAATGGGAATGGTGCATTTTCCCTCAGCACCAGCATTCGTTGAGTGTCCGGGACAGTACCAGCATCAACAAAGCCTACCCGACAATGTGTGGCGAAAGGAAGAAGATCCTGAGCCTTCAGCTTCCAACACCAAGAAGAGGAGGTGCGACCTGGGCGAGGAAGCAAGAAACAGTGAGCTAGAGGAAAAGTCCATGCAACGCAAAAAACATGTAATTCGCTGATGGTCGGTCAAAACTCTCCAATTTGGCCGAAGTCAGTCCTCGGCCAAGTTTTCGGCCAAGTTTGGCCGAGGTCAGTCCTCGTCCAAAATTCAAAAAACAAAAAAAAAAACAAAAAACAAAAAACAAAAAACAAAAAACAAAAAAACAAAAAAAAAACAAAAAAAAAACAATAATAATAATATAATTGGCCGAGGTCAGTCCTCGGCCAACACTTGGTCGAGGCCTGACCTCGGCCAACACTAGGTTTGAAGTCGGCCACCTCGTCAGGTGGCTCCTCAAATAGCATCACCTTATCAAGCTGGTGTCACCTCATCAAGTGGCGCTGCTACTCATCAAATAAAAAAACTCTATTCCCTTATGGCCGGCACGAGATCCGATCTCGCTAGCTACCTGACGGGAGAGTGTTTTCCTGGGTCAAGCCAGATGCTTGATTTCAAAAACACCACATTCTAGTCCCTTAGGGCTGGCATGAGATCCGATCTCACTAGCTACCTGACGGGAGAGCTGACCTTTGACCGAGCCTACGGCTGATCGAAGTGAACTCACAACAGAGCGACAAAAAAAAAAAAAAAAAAAAACGCACGGTCACGTACCGTGACCTCGGCCCAGCGCCGAGGCAAGGTCACGTACCGTGACTTCGGCCCAGCGCCGAGGTCACGCGACCTCGGCCCCGCGCCACATACCGTGACCACGGCGTGGGCCGAGGTCACGTACCGTGACTTCGGCCCAGCGTCGAGGTCACGCCGTAGCGCGACCTCGGCCCCGCGCCGAAGTAGCGTGACTTCGGCGCTGGCCGAAGTCACGCTACCGCGTGACCTCGGCGCTGGCCGAGGTCACGCCGTGGCGTGACTTTGGCACTTGTCGAAGTCACGCCGTAGCGCGACCTCGGCCCCGCGCCGAAGTAGCGTGACTTCGGCGCTGGCCGAGGTCACGCCGTGGCGTGACTTCGGCCCAGCGCCGAGGTCACGCCGTGGCGTGACTTTGGCACTTGCCGAAGTCACGCCGTAGCGTGACTTCGGCCCAGCGCCGAGGTCACGCCGTAGCGCGACCTCGGCCCCGCGCCGAAGTAGCGTGACTTCGGCGCTGGCCGAAGTCACGCTACCGCGTGACCTCGGCGCTGGCCGAGGTCACGCCGTAGCGCGACCTCGGCCCCGCGCCGAAGTAGCGTGACTTCGGCGCTGGCCGAGGTCACGCTACCGCGTGACCTCGGCACGGTGCCGAGGTAGGAAAACGTTAAAAAAAAAAATTCCATCCAATAAAAATTTCCTTCTAGAATCCAACATACAAAATTTTCAGCACAAGTGCCAAGCTGTTACTCCCTAGCTACCTCTGCCGTTCTCGCCAGCTAGGGAGTGGGGGGCTGGTGACAGGGTAATTGGGTACCCGACCCGGAACCGTTGTCATGACCAAGTCAGTTGCCGTTCAAACTACCCAAGACGCCTCACTTCTCAGCATCAATGCACAACGGTCCAACTCCTCAGCATTGATGACCAACGTTCAGCTCCTCAGCCTTGATGACAGACGTTCAGCTCCTCAGCATTCAACACCTCAGGTATTGATGTCCAACGGTCAATTCCTCATCAATGCTCCGTTACTGAGCTGAAAGGAATAAAAAGACTCACAACCACATAGTGAGGGGGGACTTCTGACACTTCTTACTAGGCAATACATACTACACTCACTTGTACATTGAGCACTGCACTCAAATACCCAACCTTGTATTCACATACTTACTCAAATTACATACCCGGTAATCCGTTATTACCGTCATCCATCATTGGTTTCTGAAACTACAGCTATGGATGCATATATGCATTCCCAATATGATTGCACTGTTTTCCCTGTTTAAGGATGAGGAGTGTTATCGATCGCCTCAAAGGTACCCGTGGTTTTCCTCGTTTAAGAATATGTACTTATAAGATAACTTTAGTTTTCACTTGTTTTGCACTATATTGGAGTTGCTTTATTTATATATGTTTTACTTGTTTTCTGGGTTAGGAATTGGAAGGCCCCTAGGGAGAATGGATCCTGCAAGTTATGTTCTACACGAATTGAATTTCTTTCCTTAAATTTGATCGTTTGCTTTTTCTTAAATAAAAATTCCTACCATGTCTACTGTTAGGAAATAATCATGTGGCTCAAATTAATCCATGAAGACCAATTCCACCCTCCACGTCACATGGCAGCATGGTTTCTGCACGTTCTCCGAAATTCTTGGTGCTTCTTGCAATTGGCGCAATTCTAGCATTTCTTTGATGTATAAATAGATTAGCTAGCGCAATTCTAGCATTTCTTTGATGTATAAATAGATTAGCTACTTTGATTCTAGCATTTCTTTGATGTATAAATAGATTAGCTACTTTGTTTTGTCTTTCGCTCATCCATTACATCAATACAATTGTAATTGGAATCATTCTTTCTTGTCTCTTTGTTCTCACGTTACTTATATATATAATATATATATATTCTCTTTCGTTACTCTTTTAATTAAGAGTTTAATATATATATATTTATTATATTGTCCCATTTAGAAATTCGTTTGTTATTATTATATTATTCCCTATTATTTAACTTCTATAATTCTCAATTTTCGATTATTCGCTTCCGCATTATTCCGCTATATTCCTAACAAGTGGTATCAGAGCCAAGTTTAATTGAGGATTATTTTCAAAGATGTCGACTGTTACCAAGTTCGATATCGAGAAGTTCGACGAGAAAATTAGCTTTTCTATCTGGAAGGTTCAGATGGAAGCCATTTTGACCCAGAACGGTTTGAAGAAAGCGCTAGCTGGGAAGAAGAAGAAACCGGCTACAATGACAGATGAAGATTGGGAAGATTTAGATGACAAGGCACGTTCAACCATTCAGTTGTGCCTGTCTAAATCGGTTCTACGTGAGGTGATAGGTGAGACGACTACGTCAGGTTTATGGTCCGAGCTGGATTCGCGCTACATGGACAAATCTCTGGCGAACAAGCTGCGCCTGAAGGAGCGGCTGTACACAATCCGTATGACGAAAGGTACTTCAATTCAGTCTCATTTGGATGAATTCAATTCTATTTTATTGGACTTGGAAAATATTGATGTCGTAATTGACGATGAGGATCGTGCTATTTTATTGCTTGTTTATCTCCCTGAATCATACAAGCATTTCAAAGAAATTATGCTGTATGGTAATTCTCTTGGAGTCCTAACTTTCGACAGTGTTAAGTCGAACCTACTGTCCAAAGAAAAATTTGACTTAGAAACTAAGTCTGGGGACAAAGGTGAAGGCTTGATTGTTAGGGGTCGTTCAGTTGAAACGGAGAGTAGCAATAAAAAATCTAAATCCAAGTCCAAAGGACGTAAGTCCAACAAATCCTGTAAGTACTGCAAGAAGCATGGTCATGATGTGACTGAATGCTTCAAACTGAAGAACAAACAAGAGAGAGAAAAGAAGTCTGCTGAAGCTAGTGTTGTTGAGAGTGATTCAGAAGGCGATGTGATGTTATCTGTTAGCTCCGGTGACAAACGGAGCGACACTGAGTGGATTCTGGACTCTGGTTGTACATTCCACATGTGTCCACACAAAGACTGGTTCATCTCTCTGAAACCAGTTGATGGTGGAGTTGTCTTGATGGGTAATGATGCCCAATGCAAGGTTAGTGGAATTGGAAGTGTTCATATCAAAACTCATGATAACGTTATTAGGACTCTTACCAATGTTCGGTATATTCCTGATTTGAAACGCAATCTGATTTCATTGGGCACCTTGGAATCTCTGGGGTGCAAGTACACAGCTGAAGGTGGAGTTCTGAAAGTTATTAAAGGCTCTCTTGTTCTTATGAAAGCTTCTCGTTCTGGAAGCTTGTACGTGTTGCATGGCAGTACAATGACAGGTTCAGTTGCGGTATCCTCATCGGTGTCTGATGCTGATCTCACTCAACTATGGCATATGCGTCTGGGGCATATGAGTGAGAAAGACATGCATATCCTGAGCAAGAAAGGCCTCCTCGGTTCAGGTACGGGTAAATTACAATTTTGTGAGCATTGTGTTTTTGGGAAACAAAAGAGGGTTAGTTTCTCTACTGCTACGCATCGTACCAAAGATGTATTGGAATATATACATTCTGATTTATGGGGACCGACTAAAGTCCAGTCTATGGGAGGCTGTAGATATTTTATGTCTATTATTGTCCAGTCTATGGGAGGCTGTAGATATTTTATGTCTATTATTGATCAGTCTATGGGAGGCTGTAGATATTTTATGTCTATTATTGATGACTCTATGGGAGGCTGTAGATATTTTATGTCTATTATTGATGACTTTTCTGGAGGCTGTAGATATTTTATGTCTATTATTGATGACTTTTCTCGTAAATGTAGATATTTTATGTCTATTATTGATGACTTTTCTCGTAAAATCTGGGTCTATTTCTTGAAACATAAAAATCAGGCATTTTCTATTTTCAAAAAGTGGAAAATTCTCGTTGAGACTCAGACAGGAAAAAAGGTCAAGAAGCTCGGGACAGACAATGGCTTGGAGTTCTGTGAGAGAGATTTCACTGAGTTCTGTGCAGCACAAGGAATTGCCAGGCACAAGACCTTGCCTGGAAAACCCCAACAGAATGGTGTTGCTGAACGTATGAACAGGACTCTGTTAGAGAGAGCTCGTTGTATGCTCTCTAATGCTGGGTTATGGAAGCGGCGTGATTTTTGGGCCGAGGCCGTTTCTACTGCATCCTATTTGGTAAATAGGTCTCCACATTCATCCCTCGATTTTAAAATTCCAGAAGAAGTTTGGTCAGGTAATCCTGTTGACTACTCTATGTTACGAGTTTTTGGATGTCCTGCTTATGCTCATTCCAGTACAGGTAAAATAAACCCTAGAGCTGTCAAATGCATTTTCCTTGGTTATGCTTCTGAGTCAAAAGGATATCGTCTATGGTCTCCTGATTCTCACAAGATCATTCTGAGTCGCGATATCACTTTTGATGAAAATGCACTACTTTCTTCTGGAAAAGATTGTGTTGCTCCCAGTACAGGTGATATGCAGAGTACTGGAGAAAAGGTGGAGTTTGAGTTCAAGCCTACTGATAGTACTACTACCATTGATTGTAATACTAAAGATGATGCATCTACTAGCACTGCGCCTCTCGTTCAGCCACAACGGGAGCACTCTATTGCCCAAGACCGGCCTAGGAGGACAATTAAAAAACCTGCTAGGTATGCTAGTGATGATGAAACCCACTTGGTTGCTTATGCTCTTTCAGTTGCACAGGAGGTTGATGGTGATCCATCCTGCTACTCTGAAGCTATTTCCTGTGCCAACTCGTCCAAGTGGTTGGTTGCTATGCAAGAGGAGATGGAAAGTCTCCATAAGAATGAAACTTGGGAGCTGGTAGAGTTGCCAAAAGGTAAACACCCATTGAGCTGTAAGTGGATTTACAAGAAGAAAGAAGGCATCCCTGGGGTTGAGAAAGCACGGTGGAAAGCACGGTTGGTTGTTCGAGGTTTCGATCAACGTGAAGGTATTGACTTTAACGAGATCTTTTCTCCTGTTGTTCGTCATACCTCTATACGTGTACTACTTGCTTTTGTTGCTCTTTTTGATTTGGAGTTGGAGCAACTTGATGTAAAGACTGCATTCCTACATGGAGAGCTTGATGAAGAGCTTTACATGTACCAACCTGAGGGATTTGAGGTTCCTGGTAAGGAACATTGTGTTTGCCGTCTACAGAAGTCTCTTTATGGGTTAAAGCAAGCTCCAAGGCAATGGTACAAGCGATTTGATGCTTGTATGTTGGGGCAAGGATTCTCAAGAAGCCAATATGATAGTTGTGTCTATTTTAAAGAATTTTCTAATGGGTCTTTTGTCTACTTACTACTTTATGTTGATGATATGCTCATTGCTTGCCCTGACATGTCTCTTGTTGAGAAGTTGAAGTCTCAACTAAGCAATGAGTTTGAGATGAAAGACCTTGGTGCAGCAAAGAAGATTCTTGGCATGGAGATACACAAGGATCGTCAAGCTGGTAAACTTTATCTATCCCAGAAAAAGTATGTTGAGAAGGTGCTTGATCGATTAAATATGTCTAATTGTAAGCCTGTGTCTACTCCACTTGGTGCACATTTTAAGTTGTCTTCTGATTCATGCCCTAAATCTGATGTTGATGTGGCTTATATGTCAAAAGTTCCTTACTCTAGTGCTGTTGGTAGTCTTATGTATGCTATGGTGTGCACTAGACCTGATTTGGCTCATGCTGTAAGTGTTGTGAGCCGTTATATGCACAACCCTGGTAAGGAACATTGGAACGCTGTTAAATGGATTCTACGGTACCTAAAGGGTACTTCCTCTTTGGGCTTGGTTTTTGATCGAAGTTCTTCTGCTTCTACTGATATTATGGGCTTTGTAGATTCTGATTATGGTGGTGATCTTGACAAACGTCGATCGCTTTCCAGTTATATTTTCACTCTTTGTAATTGTGCTATCAGTTGGAAAGCTACGCTTCAGTCTATTGCTGCGTTATCTACGACTGAGGTGGAATACATTGCAGCAACAGAGGGTGTCAAAGAAGCTACTTGGCTACGAGGTTTGGTTATGGAACTTGGTGTTTCACAAGGTCAAACTGTTGTGTTCTCAGATAGTCAAAGTGCTATCCATCTCACCAAGAATGATACATATCATGCCAAAACCAAACACATTGATGTCAGATACCATTTCATCCGAGATGTTGTAGCTGCGGGAGATATTGTTGTCCAGAAGATTCACACATTGGAGAATCCAGCAGACATGCTTACCAAGCCTCTTCCTATTACTAAGTTCGAGCAGTGCTTGAATTTAGTCGGGTGTTCCAATTGTTAATTTTCAGTGAATTTGATCCAAGGTGGAGATTGTTAGGAAATAATCATGTGGCTCAAATTAATCCATGAAGACCAATTCCACCCTCCACGTCGCATGGCAGCATGGTTTCTGCACGTTCTCCGAAATTCTTGGTGCATGGCAGCATGGTTTCTGCACGTTCTCCGAAATTCTTGGTGCTTCTTGCAATGGTTTCTGCACGTTCTCCGAAATTCTTGGTGCTTCTTGCAATTGGCGCAATTCTAGCATTTAAATTCTTGGTGCTTCTTGCAATTGGCGCAATTCTAGCATTTGTTTGATGTATAAATAGATTAGCTACTTTGCTTTGTCTTTCGCTCATCCATTACATCAATACAATTGTAATTGGAATCATTCTTTCTTGTCTCTTTGTTCTCACGTTACTTATATATATAATATATATATATTCTCTTTCGTTACTCTTTTAATTAAGAGTTTAATATATATATATATTTATTATATTGTCCCATTTAGAAATTCGTTTGTTATTATTATATTATTCCCTATTATTTAACTTCTATAATTCTCAATTTTCGATTATTCGCTTCCGCATTATTCCGCTATATTCCTAACATCTACTGATATATTTTATTCATTGTTAACACTAATGTAAGGCAAAGTTGACAGTTGATTGGATGGTATCATATAATTGCGTCCGAGACCACATGATTCTTCATGGTAAATTATTGTGTGGACCATGGTCCAAATAGTGCTGTATAAGCCATAACAAAAAGTGTATTTTTAATATACTAAATGTACACTATTTGTGTACTGAATGTAGATTATATTATATCATATATATTAAGTACACAAATAATGTACATCTCCTGAATACAATGTACATTTTTAATATACTAAAAGTACATCATTTTTATACTGAATGTACATTATTTGATAGTATGGTCTACACAATAATGATTGATTCTTCATAGGCTGATCTATTGAGCCTTGAGTTTCCCTGAATAATAAATGGGATGATAATGGCTCTGTTTGGTAAATGGTTGCTAGTTGATAGTTGTTAGTTGATTGGGTTAGAGGGTATAAATAGTTGATAAAATTAGCTGATTGTAGAAATGTGTTTGGTAAATTAGTTGATAGCTGTTTGGTATAATTTCTTTTCTCAAAAAGCTAATTGAAAAAGTTGCTTCGAGCAACTTTTTGAATTTTAGCATTTTGAAGTTACAAAAAGTTAATTAACCATTCTCAAAAAAAAAAAAAAAAAAAAGTTAATTAACCAAACACTTGTATTGATTTTTTAACCAAGTCAAATAACTAATAGTAGTCAAATAAGCTAAAATTGTCTGATAGGCTAACTATTTTACCAAACATGGTCAATATCTACCATCACATCTAAAGGGGTTGGGATTAAATTGTAATCACTTACATAGAGCTACAAGATGATCAATAGTTATACCGTGGACCGGGATCTACCTTGCAAGGCCGACCCATCACAATTTAGTGATTTACATACTGAATATT
This sequence comes from Ipomoea triloba, assembly GCF_003576645.1. Taxonomy (NCBI): domain Eukaryota; kingdom Viridiplantae; phylum Streptophyta; class Magnoliopsida; order Solanales; family Convolvulaceae; genus Ipomoea; species Ipomoea triloba. The sequence goes on from NC_044917.1 coordinate 16,468,486, forward strand.
CAAAAATTACATATTGAATATTCACAATTCAAATTGTAAAACATTCAGTAAGTAAATTGTGAACATATCTTTTTACTCTACACAAAATGTCTAGGCTTTTTAAGGAACATCCTCATTGGGATGTGAACCTATGACTCTTTTTGCCTTGGTCACATTTACTAGTTTTTTTTTTAATATTTCGAACTGTTTGACTCAGAGAATGTCTCGAGAAGTTTTTTTGAATGGATAACTAACACTATTTGAGTTAACGTTTCGAACCTTAACACTCTACAACCTCTCGGATACGAATGGTTGACCTTACTCTTCGTTCCACTTTTTACTTTGAAAGGTAGGCCCTTCCACCATTTGACCTTTACAACGTTTCGGTCTTGCAATCTTCTATTCTTCAAATCTTCATCTCGGACGACTCTTCAAGTATTCAACTCTTCGAGGTCTGATCTTCATCTTCAGGCTGTTCGAGAGGTAACTATTTAAACCTTTGTTGAGACTATCCGAAGCGTAACCTTTTGAGTTATTATTCGGATTTTTTGTCCATATGAATTGTGACTTCTCAAGTTAATATCCGAACTATCTGAATTTGAGCATAAATAACCTAAGTCTAAAGATAAAATAAATAGGGGACTAAAATTACTATTTTGCAATTGTATTGAAATATTTCAATTTGACTTAATACCAACAGCGGTCCTCTAACTTTTACTTTCAAACTTTTAATTTGACCACCCGTAATCCATCAACTTCTAAATTTAACCACCCATGGTCCTTCAACTTTCAGGTTAACCATCATGGTCCTTTAACTTTCAAATTTTTGACTAGTCCAGGTCCTAACTTTTCTCTTACTTAAATTAACAAAAGGACTACGACTGATTAAATTTGAAAGTTGAAAAACAATTGATGATTAAATTGAAAATTTATGACTAAATATGGGTGTTATATGCTCAGAGTACCCCAACTGTTATTAACTCAACTGTTATTTAACTCTTTCAATTTCGGTGCCATTGAGAGGTCATCTAGTACCATTTTGAATTGAATGTAACTAAAACTATTGTTTTTCTGAAACCCGGGGTTGCAAAGTTTGTGAAGTGGACTCAAAAGTTGTCGAAGTCTTCAATTTGGTTCTATATTGTATTTAAATGGTTATAATTTAATTTCAATGTCATTTCAAATTCATTCGGGAAGATTCTAAAACTCTTATGCTTTGAAAATCCAGGATTGAGAAGTTTGCAATGTATACTCAAAATTTCTTAATGTCATTACCTAAAAAAGACAAAATTGAGGTGTATAAAGTCCCAATACATTTTTAACATCATCAAAATTTAGAATACAATGATTCTTAATAGTATGTAAAAAAGAACTTACAATAATTTAAAAATAAACCATTAGTACATTGAAAATTAACCTAATATAACAACTTATTATAATTGTATGTTAATTTAAAACATTAAAATAAAATATCAATATAGGTGTCATTTAAAATATTTTCATTAAAATTTTTAATAATATATTTTTTATATATTAATTTTATTTGTATAAGAAGTAAACTTAAGTTAAAAAAAAAAATAAAGAATTTAATTTGATTCACCTTAATTACAAGGTAAACATCTACCATGTATAACAACTCTTTATGCCTCTTATTATACAATCCTAAATATGACATAAACAACACGCAGAAGTGCACTATTGTGAGGGCCCTTTCTTCCAGCAAGATGCAAAGAATAATGATATCCTTATTCCTTAAAAGCTTTTTATTACCTTATTCATCAGATCCATCTCTTGCCAAAAGCTAGCAGACAACACCTATGTTTAATATAACTTGCAGACAACACCTATGTTTAATAAAGGACATGCTTGGCTGCGGCCACGCAAATTTACCCGGTAGTTATATCATGGACTATGGTCCACAAAGCTTTGTGGACCACGTTCCAAAAATAGCACCGTTTTTCAAGTAAAGAAACTGTTGCCATCACATCTTAACGGAGTTTCGTAAATAAAATTATAGATTATCTCAAATGATACTGCCTCACATTTGTTTAATTTATATTAAATGAAACTATAATTATATTGTAATGAAACTGTAGTTGCCTTGAAAGGAATTGCAGTGTATATAAAATGAAACTGAATATATTTGAGTGTATATTGTCCAATGAAATTGTAGTCATATCGAAATGATACTATAATTGTGTTGAAAGGAAACTACAGTGTATATAAAATGAAACTGAATAACAATTTCACATATTTGAGTATATAATGTTGAATGAAAGTGTAGTTATAATGAAATGAAACTATAGTTATGTTGAAAGGAACTGAAGTGCATATAAAATGAAACTGAATAATAGTTTCACATATTTGGGCGTATATTGTCCAATGAAACTGTAGTTACATCGAAATGATACTGTAGTTGTGTTGTAATGAAACTATAGTGTATATAAAATGAACCTGAATAACGGTTTCACATATTTGAGTGTATAATGTCGAATGAAACTGTAGTTATATCAAAATGAAACTATAGTTGTGTTGAAAGAAACTGCAGTATATATAAAATGAAACTGAATATATTGCACAAATAGAGTTATACTTTACACCTAACGGCGCAGATGGCGCGGACGCATGCCAAGCCTAGGATGACAATGTGTCTAAAAAAAGAAAAGAAAAAACTTTTTTTGAAATTCCTTTTTTTTTGAAACACTTATTTAATATTAGAGTATTAACTTACTTAGTTAATATTATTTATTTATTTATTTTGGTTGTTCATCCTTTTTTTTTTTTTGAAACACACATAATTCTTTACAATCTGGTTTATACTTTCTCAATCTTTTTTAATCCAAAAAATCAATGACCCCATCGTTAGAGTTCGATCCTATGATCACTCATTTGAAAAATTGGTAACAAAAGTTCACCATATAAATGCATCCAATATGACATTTTTGTATTAATTTATTTGGATGAAGCCTTAACTTTAACCTTAAAAGCCTGAGGCAGCACAGTATTGTAGTATTTCTTTTGTAAAGAGCAAGTCTCGTAGGTATTTAGATGCGTGTGACCAGGTTTTGGTCTTGTCTCAATTCTCTTCTTTTTGTTTTCTTATTATTATCGAATGTCTCTTGCATTACTTTTCCTATCATCTCGACATTTCTGCTTTACTCGATTTCGCATTTCACTACAACAAAACAAGTTTTCTATACTTTTAATGCAAAGATTCAAAGATATAGTTTTGTACATGAAAAGCTGCATGTATGCATATGCCCTTATAGGAGTATTTCTTCGTAAACGAACTCCTTTTATAAAATTTGGTTCTTTTTAAAAAAAAAAGTTAAAAGAAAATGATTGTTTATTTATCATTTTTTATTTTTATTTTAAAATTTTGGTATATCTCTAGGCCTTACTATATTATTGAGTGATTGTTAAATAAAGTATAGCACATAAACTAATTTCATTTTTTAAGTATTGAAATATGTGTTATATCTTAACCGTAATTAAACTATTAGTGAAGATTTTATTTTATTTTTTTTGGGTATAATGCACTATTATCTGCATAGTAAGATGAAAGTAATCTAGTTAAACTTCAATAGGATCATACCCCATTCGAAATTTCTAGTTTGTGTTGGGTAGAAGCTTGGAGAGTCAAGTTCGACATTCTCACATTAAGATATCGTGTTGAGTATATATGATTGATATACAAATATAAAGAAATAATCTTGCGCTATTATATTGTTGGTATGGTAGCCACTGTTGCAAAAATCGGCCGCCTAAGCGCTAGGTGCCCCTAGGCCAAGACGAATTGCTCCTTAGGCGGCTGTCTAGGGCCTAACTCGGTCGACTCGGACGAATTTGGTTGAGTTGACTCGCCAACTCGGCAAAGTTAGCCGAGTTAGAGAAGTAAGATATATATATATATATATATATATATTACATATGTATATATATATGTATACATATGTATATATATATGTATACATATGTATATATATATGTATACATATGTATATATATGTATACACATATGTATATATATGTATACACATATGTATATATATATATACATATATATATATATATATATATATATACATATACATATCTATATATATATACATATATATATATAATGGCATACGTCTGACAAGCGTTTAGCGCCTACTGCAACCATGATAGTAGCTATAGCTTTTGACATAGTAATAAGCATTTGGTCCTGAATTGAAAGCCACAAATATTGTTACTTAAATACTACACACACATATAATCATAATCAGGTGAGAACAAACCTTAACCTACAAATCTACGAACTTCTAAAGGATTGCGCCGCAACTATTACATGATAGCATTGCTACGGCTCCAAGACATGCCTGGAGGACCTTGCAGTGCAACCATATCCGGATGTGGTGCAATCGTATAGTAGGTGCAGTGCAATCCTTCAGAAGTTCGTAGGTTCGCACGTTAAGATCAATTCGCATCTGATTATGGACAATTATATATATATATATATATATATATATATATATATATATATATATATATATATATATT